>NW_027043010.1:3174397-3491837 GCF_036013475.1 Columba livia | reverse complement strand
TTTTGCTTGGGCCTAATCCATACGGTCTTATGGCTTTCCTCCTAGTCTGAAGACGAATGTGCTAGAAACTATAAAGCAAAAACATGTCCTGCAGCCTAGCCTTGCCTTGCTTGTCCTTGCCTGTCCCAGCCTTGCCTTATGTCCTTCTCATCCTCTTCTCTGTCCCATCCTCTCTCACTAAGCCCTCGTCTGGCTGCATGTCTCTTCTTTCCTTTTCTCTCACTCTCCTGTTTCCTGCCTCTTTTCTTGCAATTCCTCCACCTCACTCCTGCAGCCCAACACTACTTTTTATTCTTCCTTCCCTGTATCCTGCTCCCTTCGCTTTCTCCCTCTGTCCCATATCTTTCTTCCCGACTTGTCTCTTGGAGACTTTGGGCCAAACTGGCCCCAAGTCTGGGCATGGTTTGACAAGTTTTCAGAGGCCTGGCTGGTGGCAGCAGGGACACCAGGCAATGACAGGCCCGGGGCTGACAGGCTCCCCATCGCCTAGGGGGCGCATGGCTGCCACACCCAGCTGACATAGAACCTTTGTCACAATGCCCACTATGGTGGCGATGATGCGGTGGCTCTGCAGGTGACAGGGACACTGCAGGACTTGGTGTCAGCTCAGCAATTTCTCACTTCCCCTAAGAAGCGGAATTCTGCAAATTGCTGCCTTTGCTCTTGAAAGGATTTCATCAGGTGGGTGTTTTGGTGTCATACACTGAAAACCAGAGCAGAAACTGTGAAATATTCCCATGATATGCATGGTCCCTGCCCCAAAGCACCATGACTCAGCCTAAGGAGATCTGCAGCTTATTTTTTTGTACTGCCAGCAGATTGTGGAAGTACAGTATAAAAACCATCCTTATGGAGAGATCTTGGTATTTTAGGCTTAGTCTAAGTGTCTCAAGTAGCTGGGGTTTTTGCTTGGGCCTAATCCATACGGTCTTATGGCTTTCCTCCTAGTCTGAAGACGAATGTGCTAGAAACTATAAAGCAAAAACATGTCCTGCAGCCTAGCCTTGCCTTGCCTGTCCTTGCCTGTCCCAGCCTTGCCTTATGTCCTTCTCATCCTGTTCTCTGTCCCATCCTCTCTCACTAAGCCCTCGTCTGGCTGCATGTCTCTTCTTTCCTTTTCTCTCACTCTCCTGCTTCCTGCCTCTTTTCTTGCAATTCCTCCATCTCACTCCTGCAGCCCCACACTAATTTTTATTCTTCCTTCCCTTTCTCCTGCTCCCTTTGCTTTCTCCCTCTGTCCCATATCTTTCTTCCCGACTTGTCTCTTGGAGACTTTGGGCCAAACTGGCCCCAAGTCTGGGCATGGTTTGACAAGTTTTCAGAGGCCTGGCTGGTGGCAGCAGGGACACCAGGCAGTGACAGGCCCGGGGCTTACAGGCTCCCCATCCCCTAGGGGGCGCCTGGCTGCCACACCGAGCTGACATAGAACCTTTGTCACAATGCCCGCTACCGTGGCGAGGATGCGGTGGCTCTGCAGGTGACAGGGACACTGCAGGACTTGGTGTCAGCTCAGCAATTTCTCACTTCCCCTAAGAAGCGGAATTCTGCAAATTGCTGCCTTTGCTCTTGAAAGGATGTCATCAGGTGGGTGTTTTGGTGTCATACACTGGAAACAGAGCACAAACTGTGAAATATTCCCATGATATGCATGGTGCCTGCCCCAAAGCACCATGACTCAGCCTAAGGAGATCTGCAGCTTATGATTATGTACGGCCAGCAGATTGTGAAAGTACAGTATAAAAACCATCCTTATGGAGAGATCTTGGTATTTTAGGCTTAGTCTAAGTGTCTCAAGTAGCTGGGGTTTTTGCTTGGGCCTTATCCATAGGGTCTTATGGCTTTCCTCCTAGTCTGAAGACGAATGTGCTAGAAACTATAAAGCAAAAACATGTCCTGCAGCCTAGCCTTGCCTTGCCTGTCCTTGCCTGTCCTAGCCTTGCCTTATGTCCTTCTCATCCTGTTCTCTGTCCCATCCTCTCTCACTAAGCCCTCGTCTGGCTGCATGTCTCTTCTTTCCTTTTCTCTCACTCTCCTGCTTCCTGCCTCTTTTCTTGCAATTCCTCCATCTCACTCCTGCAGCCCAACACTACTTTTTATTCTTCCTTCCCTTTCTCCTGCTCCCTTCGCTTTCTCCCTCTGTCCCATATCTTTCTTCCCGACTTGTCTCTTGCAGACTTTGGGCCAAACTGGCCCCAAGTCTGGGCATGGTTTGACAAGTTTTCAGAGGCCTGGCTGGTGGCAGCAGGGACACCAGGCAGTGACAGGCCCGGGGCTGACAGGCTCCCCATCCCCTAGGGGGCGCCTGGCCTCCACACCCAGCTGACATGGAACCTTAGTCACAATCCCCGCTACCGTGGCGAGGATGCGGTGGCTCTGCAGGTGACAGGGACACTGCAGGACTTGGTGTCAGCTCAGCAATTTCTCACTTCCCCTAAGAAGCGGAATTCTGCAAATTGCTGCCTTTGCTCTTGAAAGGATGTCATCAGGTGGGTGTTTTGGTGTCATACACTGGAAACAGAGCACAAACTGTGAAATATTCCCATGATATGCATGGTGCCTGCCCCAAAGCACCATGACTCAGCCTAAGGAGATCTGCAGCTTATGATTATGTACGGCCAGCAGATTGTGAAAGTACAGTATCAAAACCATCCTTATGGAGAGATCTTGGTATTTTAGGCTTAGTCTAAGTGTCTCAGGTAGCTGGGGTTTTTGCTTGGGCCTAATCCATACGGTCTTATGGCTTTCCTGCTAGTCTGAAGACGAATGTGCTAGAAACTATAAAGCAAAAACATGTCCTGCAGCCTAGCCTTGCCTTGCCTGTCCTTGCCTGTCCTAGCCTTGCCTTATGTCCTTCTCATCCTGTTCTCTGTCCCATCCTCTCTCACTAACCCCTCGTCTGGCTGCATGTCTCTTCTTTCCTTTTCTCTCACTCTCCTGCTTCCTGCCTCTTTTCTTGCAATTCCTCCATCTCACTCCTGCAGCCCAACACTACTTTTTATTCTTCCTTCCCTTTCTCCTGCTCCCTTCGCTTTCTCCCTCTGTCCCATATCTTTCTTCCCGACTTGTCTCTTGGAGACTTTGGGCCAAACTGGCCCCAAGTCTGGGCATGGTTTGACAAGTTTTCAGAGGCCTGGCTGGTGGCAGCAGGGCCAGCAGGCAGTGACAGGCCCGGGGCTGACAGGCTCCCCATCCCCTAGGGGGCGCCTGGCTGCCACACCCAGCTGACATAGAACCTTTGTCACAATGCCCGCTACCGTGGCGAGGATGCGGTGGCTCTGCAGGTGACAGGTACACTGCAGGACTTGGTGTCAGCTCAGCAATTTCTCACTTCCCCTAAGAAGCGGAATTGTGCAAATTGCTGCCTTTGCTCTTGAAAGGATGTCATCGGGTGGGTGTTTTGGTGTCATACACTGAAAACAGAGCACAAACTGTGAAATATTCCCATGATATGCATGGTGCCTGCCCCAAAGCACCATGACTCAGCCTAAGGAGATCTGCAGCTTATGATTATGTACGGCCAGCAGATTGTGAAAGTACAGTATAAAAACCATCCTTATGGAGAGATCTTGGTATTTTAGGCTTAGTCTAAGTGTCTCAAGTAGCTGGGGTTTTTGCTTGGGCCTTATCCATAGGGTCTTATGGCTTTCCTCCTAGTCTGAAGACGAATGTGCTAGAAACTATAAAGCAAAAACATGTCCTGCAGCCTAGCCTTGCCTTGCCTGTCCTTGCCTGTCCTAGCCTTGCCTTATGTCCTTCTCATCCTGTTCTCTGTCCCATCCTCTCTCACTAAGCCCTCGTCTGGCTGCATGTCTCTTCTTTCCTTTTCTCTCACTCTCCTGCTTCCTGCCTCTTTTCTTGCAATTCCTCCATCTCACTCCTGCAGCCCAACACTACTTTTTATTCTTCCTTCCCTTTCTCCTGCTCCCTTCGCTTTCTCCCTCTGTCCCATATCTTTCTTCCCGACTTGTCTCTTGCAGACTTTGGGCCAAACTGGCCCCAAGTCTGGGCATGGTTTGACAAGTTTTCAGAGGCCTGGCTGGTGGCAGCAGGGACACCAGGCAGTGACAGGCCCGGGGCTGACAGGCTCCCCATCCCCTAGGGGTCGCCTGGCCTCCACACCCAGCTGACATGGAACCTTTGTCACAATGCCCGCTACCGTGGCGAGGATGCGGTGGCTCTGCAGGTGACAGGGACACTGCAGGACTTGGTGTCAGCTCAGCAATTTCTCACTTCCCCTAAGAAGCGGAATTCTGCAAATTGCTGCCTTTGCTCTTGAAAGGATGTCATCAGGTGGGTGTTTTGGTGTCATACACTGGAAACAGAGCACAAACTGTGAAATATTCCCATGATATGCATGGTGCCTGCCCCAAAGCACCATGACTCAGCCTAAGGAGATCTGCAGCTTATGATTATGTACGGCCAGCAGATTGTGAAAGTACAGTATCAAAACCATCCTTATGGAGAGATCTTGGTATTTTAGGCTTAGTCTAAGTGTCTCAGGTAGCTGGGGTTTTTGCTTGGGCCTAATCCATACGGTCTTATGGCTTTCCTGCTAGTCTGAAGACGAATGTGCTAGAAACTATAAAGCAAAAACATGTCCTGCAGCCTAGCCTTGCCTTGCCTGTCCTTGCCTGTCCTAGCCTTGCCTTATGTCCTTCTCATCCTGTTCTCTGTCGCATCCTCTCTCACTAAGCCCTCGTCTGGCTGCATGTCTCTTCTTTCCTTTTCTCTCACTCTCCTGCTTCCTGCCTCTTTTCTTGCAATTCCTCCACCTCACTCCTGCAGCCCAACACTACTTTTTATTCTTCCTTCCCTTTCTCCTGCTCCCTTCGCTTTCTCCCTCTGTCCCATATCTTTCTTCCCGACTTGTCTCTTGGAGACTTTGGGCCAAACTGGCCCCAAGTCTGGGCATGGTTTGACAAGTTTTCAGAGGCCTGGCTGGTGGCAGCAGGGACACCAGGCAGTGACAGGCCCGGGGCTTACAGGCTCCCCATCCCCTAGGGGGCGCCTGGCTGCCACACCCAGCTGACATGGAACCTTTGTCACAATGCCCGCTACCGTGGCGAGGATGCGGTGGCTCTGCAGGTGACAGGTACACTGCAGGACTTGGTGTCAGCTCAGCAATTTCTCACTTCCCCTAAGAAGCGGAATTGTGCAAATTGCTGCCTTTGCTCTTGAAAGGATGTCATCGGGTGGGTGTTTTGGTGTCATACACTGAAAACAGAGCAAAAACTGTGAAATATTCCCATGATATGCATGGTGCCTGCCCCAAAGCACCATGACTCAGCCTAAGGAGATCTGCAGCTTATGATTATGTACGGCCAGCAGATTGTGAAAGTACAGTATAAAAACCATCCTTATGGAGAGATCTTGGTATTTTAGGCTTAGTCTAAGTGTCTCAAGTAGCTGGGGTTTTTGCTTGGGCCTAATCCATACGGTCTTATGGCTTTCCTCCTAGTCTGAAGACGAATGTGCTAGAAACTATAAAGCAAAAACATGTCCTGCAGCCTAGCCTTGCCTTGCCTGTCCTTGCCTGTCCTAGCCTTGCCTTATGTCCTTCTCATCCTGTTCTCTGTCCCATCCTCTCTCACTAACCCCTCGTCTGGCTGCATGTCTCTTCTTTCCTTTTCTCTCACTCTCCTGCTTCCTGCCTCTTTACTTGCAATTCCTCCATCTCACTCCTACAGCCCAACACTACTTTTTATTCTCCCTTCCCTTTCTCCTGCTCCCTTCGCTTTCTCCCTCTGTCCCATATCTTTCTTCCCGACTTGTCTCTTGGAGACTTTGGGCCAAACTGGCCCCAAGTCTGGGCATGGTTTGACAAGTTTTCCGAGGCCTGGCTGGTGGCAGCAGGGACACCAGGCAGTGACAGGCCCGGGGCTGACAGGCTCCCCATCCCCTAGGGGGCGCCTGGCTGCCACACCCAGCTGCCATAGCACCTTTGTCACAATGCCCGCTACCGTGGCGAGGATGCGGTGGCTCTGCAGCTGACAGGGACACTGCAGGTCTTGGTGTCAGCTCAGCAATTTCTCACTTCCCCTAAGAAGCGGAATTCTGCAAATTGCTGCCTTTGCTCTTGAAAGGATGTCATCAGGTGGGTGTTTTGTCGTCATACACTGAAAACAGAGCAGAAACTGTGAAATATTCCCATGATATGCATGGTCCCTGCCCCAAAGCACCATGACTCAGCCTAAGGAGATCGGCAGCTTATTTTTTTGTACTGCCAGCAGATTGTGGAAGTACAGTATAAAAACCATCCTTATGGAGAGATCTTGGTATTTTAGGCTTAGTCTAAGTGTCTCAAGTAGCTGGGGTTTTTGCTTGGGCCTAATCCATACGGTCTTATGGCTTTCCTCCTAGTCTGAAGACGAATGTGCTAGAAACTATAAAGCAAAAACATGTCCTGCAGCCTAGCCTTGCCTTGCTTGTCCTTGCCTGTCCCAGCCTTGCCTTATGTCCTTCTCATCCTCTTCTCTGTCCCATCCTCTCTCACTAAGCCCTCGTCTGGCTGCATGTCTCTTCTTTCCTTTTCTCTCACTCTCCTGTTTCCTGCCTCTTTTCTTGCAATTCCTCCACCTCACTCCTGCAGCCCAACACTACTTTTTATTCTTCCTTCCCTGTATCCTGCTCCCTTCGCTTTCTCCCTCTGTCCCATATCTTTCTTCCCGACTTGTCTCTTGGAGACTTTGGGCCAAACTGGCCCCAAGTCTGGGCATGGTTTGACAAGTTTTCAGAGGCCTGGCTGGTGGCAGCAGGGACACCAGGCAATGACAGGCCCGGGGCTGACAGGCTCCCCATCGCCTAGGGGGCGCATGGCTGCCACACCCAGCTGACATAGAACCTTTGTCACAATGCCCACTATGGTGGCGATGATGCGGTGGCTCTGCAGGTGACAGGGACACTGCAGGACTTGGTGTCAGCTCAGCAATTTCTCACTTCCCCTAAGAAGCGGAATTCTGCAAATTGCTGCCTTTGCTCTTGAAAGGATTTCATCAGGTGGGTGTTTTGGTGTCATACACTGAAAACCAGAGCAGAAACTGTGAAATATTCCCATGATATGCATGGTCCCTGCCCCAAAGCACCATGACTCAGCCTAAGGAGATCTGCAGCTTATTTTTTTGTACTGCCAGCAGATTGTGGAAGTACAGTATAAAAACCATCCTTATGGAGAGATCTTGGTATTTTAGGCTTAGTCTAAGTGTCTCAGGTAGCTGGGGTTTTTGCTTGGGCCTAATCCATACGGTCTTATGGCTTTCCTCCTAGTCTGAAGACGAATGTGCTAGAAACTATAAAGCAAAAACATGTCCTGCAGCCTAGCCTTGCCTTGCCTGTCCTTGCCTGTCCTAGCCTTGCCTTATGTCCTTCTCATCCTGTTCTCTGTCCCATCCTCTCTCACTAAGCCCTCGTCTGGCTGCATGTCTCTTCTTTCCTTTTCTCTCACTCTCCTGCTTCCTGCCTCTTTTCTTGCAATTCCTCCATCTCACTCCTGCAGCCCCACACTAATTTTTATTCTTCCTTCCCTTTCTCCTGCTCCCTTTGCTTTCTCCCTCTGTCCCATATCTTTCTTCCCGACTTGTCTCTTGGAGACTTTGGGCCAAACTGGCCCCAAGTCTGGGCATGGTTTGACAAGTTTTCAGAGGCCTGGCTGGTGGCAGCAGGGACACCAGGCAGTGACAGGCCCGGGGCTTACAGGCTCCCCATCCCCTAGGGGGCGCCTGGCTGCCACACCCAGCTGACATAGAACCTTTGTCACAATGCCCGCTACCGTGGCGAGGATGCGGTGGCTCTGCAGGTGACAGGGACACTGCAGGACTTGGTGTCAGCTCAGCAATTTCTTACTTCCCCTAAGAAGCGGAATTCTGCAAATTGCTGCCTTTGCTCTTGAAAGGATTTCATCAGGTGGGTGTTTTGGTGTCATACACTGAAAACCAGAGCAGAAATGGTGAAATATTCCCATGATATGCATGGTCCCTGCCCCAAAGCACCATGACTCAGCCTAAGGAGATCTGCAGCTTATTTTTTTGTACTGCCAGCAGATTGTGGAAGTACAGTATAAAAACCATCCTTATGGAGAGATCTTGGTATTTTAGGCTTAGTCTAAGTGTCTCAAGTAGCTGGGTTTTTTGCTTGGGCCTAATCCATACGGTCTTATGGCTTTCCTCCTAGTCTGAAGACGAATGTGCTAGAAACTATAAAGCAAAAACATGTCCTGCAGCCTAGCCTTGCCTTGCCTGTCCTTGCCTGTCCCAGCCTTGCCTTATGTCCTTCTCATCCTGTTCTCTGTCCCATCCTCTCTCACTAAGCCCTCATCTGGCTGCATGTCTCTTCTTTCCTTTTCTCTCACTCTCCTGCTTCCTGCCTCTTTTCTTGCAATTCCTCCATCTCACTCCTGCAGCCCAACACTACTTTTTATTCTTCCTTCCCTGTATCCTGCTCCCTTCGCTTTCTCCCTCTGTCCCATATCTTTCTTCCCGACTTGTCTCTTGGAGACTTTGGGCCAAACTGGCCCCAAGTCTGGGCATGGTTTGACAAGTTTTCAGAGGCCTGGCTGGTGGCAGCAGGGACACCAGGCAATGAGAGGCCCGGGGCTGACAGGCTCCCCATCCCCTAGGGGGCGCCTGGCTGCCACACCCAGCTGACATAGAACCTTTGTCACAATGCCCGCTACCGTGGCGATGATGCGGTGGCTCTGCAGGTGACAGGGACACTGCAGGACTTGGTGTCAGCTCAGCAATTTCTCACTTCCCCTAAGAAGCGGAATTCTGCAAATTGCTGCCTTTGCTCTTGAAAGGATTTCATCAGGTGGGTGTTTTGGTGTCATACACTGAAAACCAGAGCAGAAACTGTGAAATATTCCCATGATATGCATGGTGCCTGCCCCAAAGCACCATGACTCAGCCTAAGGAGATCTGCAGCTTATGATTATGTACGGCCAGCAGATTGTGAAAGTACAGTATAAAAACCATCCTTATGGAGAGATCTTGGTATTTTAGGCTTAGTCTAAGTGTCTCAAGTAGCTGGGGTTTTTGCTTGGGCCTAATCCATACGGTCTTATGGCTTTCCTCCTAGTCTGAAGACGAATGTGCTAGAAACTATAAAGCAAAAACATGTCCTGCAGCCTAGCCTTGCCTTGCCTGTCCTTGCCTGTCCTAGCCTTGCCTTATGTCCTTCTCATCCTGTTCTCTGTCCCATCCTCTCTCACTAACCCCTCGTCTGGCTGCATGTCTCTTCTTTCCTTTTCTCTCACTCTCCTGCTTCCTGCTTCTTTTCTTGCAATTCCTCCATCTCACTCCTGCAGCCCAACACTACTTTTTATTCTTCTTTCCCAGTATCCTGCTCCCTTCGCTTTCTCCCTCTGTCCCATATCTTTCTTCCCGACTTGTCTCTTGGAGACTTTGGGCCAAACTGGCCCCAAGTCTGGGCATGGTTTGACAAGTTTTCCGAGGCCTGGCTGGTGGCAGCAGGGACACCAGGCAGTGACAGGCCCGGGGCTGACAGGCTCCCCATCCCCTAGGGGGCGCCTGGCTGCCACACCCAGCTGCCATAGCACCTTTGTCACAATGCCCGCTACCGTGGCGAGGATGCGGTGGCTCTGCAGCTGACAGGGACACTGCAGGTCTTGGTGTCAGCTCAGCAATTTCTCACTTCCCCTAAGAAGCGGAATTCTGCAAATTGCTGCCTTTGCTCTTGAAAGGATGTCATCAGGTGGGTGTTTTGTCGTCATACACTGAAAACAGAGCAGAAACTGTGAAATATTCCCATGATATGCATGGTCCCTGCCCCAAAGCACCATGACTCAGCCTAAGGAGATCGGCAGCTTATTTTTTTGTACTGCCAGCAGATTGTGGAAGTACAGTATAAAAACCATCCTTATGGAGAGATCTTGGTATTTTAGGCTTAGTCTAAGTGTCTCAAGTAGCTGGGGTTTTTGCTTGGGCCTAATCCATACGGTCTTATGGCTTTCCTCCTAGTCTGAAGACGAATGTGCTAGAAACTATAAAGCAAAAACATGTCCTGCAGCCTAGCCTTGCCTTGCTTGTCCTTGCCTGTCCCAGCCTTGCCTTATGTCCTTCTCATCCTCTTCTCTGTCCCATCCTCTCTCACTAAGCCCTCGTCTGGCTGCATGTCTCTTCTTTCCTTTTCTCTCACTCTCCTGTTTCCTGCCTCTTTTCTTGCAATTCCTCCACCTCACTCCTGCAGCCCAACACTACTTTTTATTCTTCCTTCCCTGTATCCTGCTCCCTTCGCTTTCTCCCTCTGTCCCATATCTTTCTTCCCGACTTGTCTCTTGGAGACTTTGGGCCAAACTGGCCCCAAGTCTGGGCATGGTTTGACAAGTTTTCAGAGGCCTGGCTGGTGGCAGCAGGGACACCAGGCAATGACAGGCCCGGGGCTGACAGGCTCCCCATCGCCTAGGGGGCGCATGGCTGCCACACCCAGCTGACATAGAACCTTTGTCACAATGCCCACTATGGTGGCGATGATGCGGTGGCTCTGCAGGTGACAGGGACACTGCAGGACTTGGTGTCAGCTCAGCAATTTCTCACTTCCCCTAAGAAGCGGAATTCTGCAAATTGCTGCCTTTGCTCTTGAAAGGATTTCATCAGGTGGGTGTTTTGGTGTCATACACTGAAAACCAGAGCAGAAACTGTGAAATATTCCCATGATATGCATGGTCCCTGCCCCAAAGCACCATGACTCAGCCTAAGGAGATCTGCAGCTTATTTTTTTGTACTGCCAGCAGATTGTGGAAGTACAGTATAAAAACCATCCTTATGGAGAGATCTTGGTATTTTAGGCTTAGTCTAAGTGTCTCAGGTAGCTGGGGTTTTTGCTTGGGCCTAATCCATACGGTCTTATGGCTTTCCTCCTAGTCTGAAGACGAATGTGCTAGAAACTATAAAGCAAAAACATGTCCTGCAGCCTAGCCTTGCCTTGCCTGTCCTTGCCTGTCCTAGCCTTGCCTTATGTCCTTCTCATCCTGTTCTCTGTCCCATCCTCTCTCACTAAGCCCTCGTCTGGCTGCATGTCTCTTCTTTCCTTTTCTCTCACTCTCCTGCTTCCTGCCTCTTTTCTTGCAATTCCTCCATCTCACTCCTGCAGCCCCACACTAATTTTTATTCTTCCTTCCCTTTCTCCTGCTCCCTTTGCTTTCTCCCTCTGTCCCATATCTTTCTTCCCGACTTGTCTCTTGGAGACTTTGGGCCAAACTGGCCCCAAGTCTGGGCATGGTTTGACAAGTTTTCAGAGGCCTGGCTGGTGGCAGCAGGGACACCAGGCAGTGACAGGCCCGGGGCTTACAGGCTCCCCATCCCCTAGGGGGCGCCTGGCTGCCACACCCAGCTGACATAGAACCTTTGTCACAATGCCCGCTACCGTGGCGAGGATGCGGTGGCTCTGCAGGTGACAGGGACACTGCAGGACTTGGTGTCAGCTCAGCAATTTCTTACTTCCCCTAAGAAGCGGAATTCTGCAAATTGCTGCCTTTGCTCTTGAAAGGATTTCATCAGGTGGGTGTTTTGGTGTCATACACTGAAAACCAGAGCAGAAATGGTGAAATATTCCCATGATATGCATGGTCCCTGCCCCAAAGCACCATGACTCAGCCTAAGGAGATCTGCAGCTTATTTTTTTGTACTGCCAGCAGATTGTGGAAGTACAGTATAAAAACCATCCTTATGGAGAGATCTTGGTATTTTAGGCTTAGTCTAAGTGTCTCAAGTAGCTGGGTTTTTTGCTTGGGCCTAATCCATACGGTCTTATGGCTTTCCTCCTAGTCTGAAGACGAATGTGCTAGAAACTATAAAGCAAAAACATGTCCTGCAGCCTAGCCTTGCCTTGCCTGTCCTTGCCTGTCCCAGCCTTGCCTTATGTCCTTCTCATCCTGTTCTCTGTCCCATCCTCTCTCACTAAGCCCTCATCTGGCTGCATGTCTCTTCTTTCCTTTTCTCTCACTCTCCTGCTTCCTGCCTCTTTTCTTGCAATTCCTCCATCTCACTCCTGCAGCCCAACACTACTTTTTATTCTTCCTTCCCTGTATCCTGCTCCCTTCGCTTTCTCCCTCTGTCCCATATCTTTCTTCCCGACTTGTCTCTTGGAGACTTTGGGCCAAACTGGCCCCAAGTCTGGGCATGGTTTGACAAGTTTTCCGAGGCCTGGCTGGTGGCAGCAGGGACACCAGGCAATGAGAGGCCCGGGGCTGACAGGCTCCCCATCCCCTAGGGGGCGCCTGGCTGCCACACCCAGCTGACATAGAACCTTTGTCACAATGCCCGCTACCGTGGCGATGATGCGGTGGCTCTGCAGGTGACAGGGACACTGCAGGACTTGGTGTCAGCTCAGCAATTTCTCACTTCCCCTAAGAAGCGGAATTCTGCAAATTGCTGCCTTTGCTCTTGAAAGGATTTCATCAGGTGGGTGTTTTGGTGTCATACACTGAAAACCAGAGCAGAAACTGTGAAATATTCCCATGATATGCATGGTCCCTGCCCCAAAGCACCATGACTCAGCCTAAGGAGATCTGCAGCTTATTTTTTTGTACTGCCAGCAGATTGTGGAAGTACAGTATAAAAACCATCCTTATGGAGAGATCTTGGTATTTTAGGCTTAGTCTAAGTGTCTCAAGTAGCTGGGTTTTTTGCTTGGGCCTAATCCATACGGTCTTATGGCTTTCCTCCTAGTCTGAAGACGAATGTGCTAGAAACTATAAAGCAAAAACATGTCCTGCAGCCTAGCCTTGCCTTGCCTGTCCTTGCCTGTCCCAGCCTTGCCTTATGTCCTTCTCATCCTGTTCTCTGTCCCATCCTCTCTCACTAAGCCCTCATCTGGCTGCATGTCTCTTCTTTCCTTTTCTCTCACTCTCCTGCTTCCTGCCTCTTTTCTTGCAATTCCTCCATCTCACTCCTGCAGCCCAACACTACTTTTTATTCTGCCTTCCCTGTATCCTGCTCCCTTCACTTTCTCCCTCTGTCCCATATCTTTCTTCCCGACTTGTCTCTTGGAGACTTTGGGCCAAACTGGCCCCAAGTCTGGGCATGGTTTGACAAGTTTTCAGAGGCCTGGCTGGTGGCAGCAGGGACACCAGGCAATGACAGGCCCGGGGCTGACAGGCTCCCCATCCCCTAGGGGGCGCCTGGCTGCCACACCCAGCTGCCATAGCACCTTTGTCACAATGCCCGCTACCGTGGCGAGGATGCGGTGGCTCTGCAGCTGACAGGGACGCTGCAGGTCTTGGTGTCAGCTCAGCAATTTCTCACTTCCCCTAAGAAGCGGAATTCTGCAAATTGCTGCCTTTGCTCTTGAAAGGATGTCATCAGGTGGGTGTTTTGTCGTCATACACTGAAAACAGAGCAGAAACTGTGAAATATTCCCATGATATGCATGGTCCCTGCCCCAAAGCACCATGACTCAGCCTAAGGAGATCGGCAGCTTATTTTTTTGTACTGCCAGCAGATTGTGGAAGTACAGTATAAAAACCATCCTTATGGAGAGATCTTGGTATTTTAGGCTTAGTCTAAGTGTCTCAAGTAGCTGGGGTTTTTGCTTGGGCCTAATCCATACAGTCTTATGGCTTTCCTCCTAGTCTGAAGACGAATGTGCTAGAAACTATAAAGCAAAAACATGTCCTGCAGCCTAGCCTTGCCTTGCCTGTCCTTGCCTGTCCTAGCCTTGCCTTATTTCCTTCTCATCCTCTTCTCGGTCCCATCCTCTCTCACTAAGCCCTCGTCTGGCTGCATGTCTCTTCTTTCCTTTTCTCTCACTCTCCTGCTTCCTGCCTCTTTTCTTGCAATTCCTCCATCTCACTCCTGCAGCCCAACACTACTTTTTATTCTTCCTTCCCTTTCTCCTGCTCCCTTCGCTTTCTCCCTCTGTCCCATATCTTTCTTCCCGACTTGTCTCTTGGAGACTTTGGGCCAAAATGGCCCCAAGTCTGGGCATGGTTTGACAAGTTTTCAGAGGCCTGGCTGGTAGCAGCAGGGACAGCAGGCAGTGACAGGCCCGGGGCTGACAGGCTCCCCATCCCCTAGGGGGCGCCTGGCTGCCACACCCAGCTGACATAGAACCTTTGTCACAATGCCCGCTACCGTGGCGAGGATGCGGTGGCTCTGCAGGTGACAGGGACACTGCAGGACTTGGTGTCAGCTCAGCAATTTCTCACTTCCCCTAAGAAGCAGAATTCTGCAAATTGCTGCCTTTGCTCTTGAAAGGATGTCATCAGGTGGGTGTTTTGTCGTCATACACTGAAAACAGAACAGAAACGGTGAAATATTCCCATGGTATGCATGGTCCCTGCCCCAAAGCACCATGACTCAGCCTAAGGAGATCTGCAGCTTATTTTTTTGTACTGCCAGCAGATTGTGGAAGTACAGTATAAAAACCATCCTTATGGAGAGATCTTGGTATTTTAGGCTTAGTCTAAGTGTCTCAAGTAGCTGGGGTTTTTGCTTGGGCCTAATCCATACGGTCTTATGGCTTTCCTCCTAGTCTGAAGACGAATGTGCTAGAAACTATAAAGCAAAAACATGTCCTGCAGCCTAGCCTTGCCTTGCTTGTCCTTGCCTGTCCCAGCCTTGCCTTATGTCCTTCTCATCCTCTTCTCTGTCCCATCCTCTCTCACTAAGCCCTCGTCTGGCTGCATGTCTCTTCTTTCCTTTTCTCTCACTCTCCTGTTTCCTGCCTCTTTTCTTGCAATTCCTCCACCTCACTCCTGCAGCCCAACACTACTTTTTATTCTTCCTTCCCTGTATCCTGCTCCCTTCGCTTTCTCCCTCTGTCCCATATCTTTCTTCCCGACTTGTCTCTTGGAGACTTTGGGCTAAAATGGCCCCAAGTCTGAGCATGGTTTGACAAGTTTTCAGAGGCCTGGCTGGTGGCAGCAGGGACACCAGGCAGTGACAGGCCCGGGGCTGACAGGCTCCCCATCCCCTAGGGGGCGCCTGGCTGCCACACCCAGCTGACATAGAACCTTTGTCACAATGCCCGCTACCGTGGCGAGGATGCGGTGGCTCTGCAGGTGACAGGGACACTGCAGGACTTGGTGTCAGCTCAGCAATTTCTCACTTCCCCTAAGAAGCGGAATTCTGCAAATTGCTGCCTTTGCTCTTGAAAGGATTTCATCAGGTGGGTGTTTTGGTGTCATACACTGAAAACCAGAGCAGAAACTGTGAAATATTCCCATGATATGCATGGTCCCTGCCCCAAAGCACCATGACTCAGCCTAAGGAGATCTGCAGCTTATTTTTTTGTACTGCCAGCAGATTGTGGAAGTACAGTATAAAAACCATCCTTATGGAGAGATCTTCGTATTTTAGGCTTAGTCTAAGTGCCTCAAGTAGCTGGGGTTTTTGCTTGGGCCTAATCCATACGGTCTTATGGCTTTCCTCCTAGTCTGAAGACGAATGTGCTAGAAACTATAAAGCAAAAACATGTCCTGCAGCCTAGCCTTGCCTTGCTTGTCCTTGCCTGTCCCAGCCTTGCCTTATTTCCTTCTCATCCTGTTCTCTGTCCCATCCTCTCTCACTAAGCCCTCATCTGGCTGCATGTCTCTTCTTTCCTTTTCTATCACTCTCCTGCTTCCTGCCTCTTTTCTTGCAATTCCTCCATCTCACTCCTGCAGCCCAACACTACTTTTTATTCTTCCTTCCCTGTATCCTGCTCCCTTCGCTTTCTCCCTCTGTCCCATATCTTTCTTCCCGACTTGTCTCTTGGAGACTTTGGGCCAAACTGGCCCCAAGTCTGGGCATGGTTTGACAAGTTTTCAGAGGCCTGGCTGGTGGCAGCAGGGACACCAGGCAATGACAGGCCCGGGGCTGACAGGCTCCCCATCCCCTAGGGGGCGCCTGGCTGCCACACCCAGCTGACATAGAACCTTTGTCACAATGCCCGCTACCGTGGCGATGATGCGGTGGCTCTGCAGGTGACAGGGACACTGCAGGACTTGGTGTCAGCTCAGCAATTTCTCACTTCCCCTAAGAAGCGGAATTCTGCAAATTGCTGCCTTTGCTCTTGAAAGGATTTCATCAGGTGGGTGTTTTGGTGTCATACACTGAAAACAGAGCAGAAACTGTGAAATATTCCCATGATATGCATGGTCCCTGCCCCAAAGCACCATGACTCAGCCTAAGGAGATCGGCAGCTTATTTTTTTTGTACTGCCAGCAGTTTGTGGAAGTACAGTATAAAAACCATCCTTATGGAGAGATCTTGGTATTTTAGGCTTAGTCTAAGTGTCTCAAGTAGCTGGGGTTTTTGCTTGGGCCTAATCCATACGGTCTTATGGCTTTCCTCCTAGTCTGAAGACGAATGTGCTAGAAACTATAAAGCAAAAACATGTCCTGCAGCCTAGCCTTGCCTTGCCTGTCCTTGCCTGTCCTAGCCTTGCCTTATTTCCTTCTCATCCTGTTCTCTGTCCCATCCTCTCTCACTAAGCCCTCGTCTGGCTGCATGTCTCTTCTTTCCTTTTCTCTCACTCTCCTGCTTCCTGCCTCTTTTTTTGCAATTCCTCCATCTCACTCCTGCAGCCCAACACTACTTTTTATTCTGCCTTCCCTGTATCCTGCTCCCTTCACTTTCTCCCTCTGTCCCATATCTTTCTTCCCGACTTGTCTCTTGGAGACTTTGGGCCAAACTGGCCCCAAGTCTGGGCATGGTTTGACAAGTTTTCCGAGGCCTGGCTGGTGGCAGCAGGGACACCAGGCAATGACAGGCCCGGGGCTGACAGGCTCCCCATCCCCTAGGGGGCGCCTGGCTGCCACACCCAGCTGACATAGAACCTTTGTCACAATGCCCGCTACCGTGGCGAGGATGCGGTGGCTCTGCAGGTGACAGGGACACTGCAGGACTTGGTGTCAGCTCAGCAATTTCTCACTTCCCCTAAGAAGCGGAATTCTGCAAATTGCTGCCTTTGCTCTTGAAAGGATGTCATCAGGTGGGTGTTTTGGTGTCATACACTGAAAACCAGAACAGAAACGGTGAAATATTCCCATGATATGCATGGTCCCTGCCCCAAAGCACCATGACTCAGCCTAAGGAGATCTGCAGCTTATTTTTTTGTACTGCCAGCAGATTGTGGAAGTACAGTATAAAAACCATCCTTATGGAGAGATCTTCGTATTTTAGGCTTAGTCTAAGTGTCTCAAGTAGCTGGGGTTTTTGCTTGGGCCTAATCCATACGGTCTTATGGCTTTCCTCCTAGTCTGAAGACGAATGTGCTAGAAACTATAAAGCAAAAACATGTCCTGCAGCCTAGCCTTGCCTTGCCTGTCCTTGCCTGTCCTAGCCTTGCCTTATTTCCTTCTCATCCTGTTCTCTGTCCCATCCTCTCTCACTAAGCCCTCGTCTGGCTGCATGTCTCTTCTTTCCTTTTCTCTCACTCTCCTGCTTCCTGCATCTTTTCTTGCAATTCCTCCACCTCAATCCTGCAGCCCAACACTACTTTTTATTCTTCCATCCCTGTATCCTGCTCCCTTCGCTTTCTCCCTCTGTCCCTTATCTTTCTTCCCGACTTGTCTCTTGCAGACTTTGGGCCAAACTGGCCCCAAGTCTGGGCATGGTTTGACAAGTTTTCAGAGGCCTGGCTGGTGACAGCAGGGACAGCAGGCAGTGACAGGCCCGGGGCTGACAGGCTCCCCATCCCCTAGGGGGCGCCTGGCTGCCACACCCAGCTGCCATAGAACCTTTGTCACAATGCCCGCTACCGTGGCGAGGATGCGGTGGCTCTGCAGGTGACAGGGACACTGCAGGACTTGGTGTCAGCTCAGCAATTTCTCACTTCCCCTAAGAAGCGGAATTCTGCAAATTGCTGCCTTTGCTCTTGAAAGGATTTCATCAGGTGGGTGTTTTGGTGTCATACACTGAAAACCAGAGCAGAAACTGTGAAATATTCCCATGATATGCATGGTCCCTGCCCCAAAGCACCATGACTCAGCCTAAGGAGATCGGCAGCTTATTTTTTTGTACTGCCAGCAGATTGTGGAAGTACAGTATAAAAACCATCCTTATGGAGAGATCTTGGTATTTTAGGCTTAGTCTAAGTGCCTCAAGTAGCTGGGGTTTTTGCTTGGGCCTAATCCATACGGTCTTATGGCTTTCCTCCTAGTCTGAAGACGAATGTGCTAGAAACTATAAAGCAAAAACATGTCCTGCAGCCTAGCCTTGCCTTGCTTGTCCTTGCCTGTCCCAGCCTTGCCTTATGTCCTTCTTATCCTGTTCTCTGTCCCATCCTCTCTCACTAAGCCCTCGTCTGGCTGCATGTCTCTTCTTTCCTTTTCTCTCACTCTCCTGCTTCCTGCCTCTTTTCTTGCAATTCCTCCATCTCACTCCTGCAGCCCAACACTACTTTTTATTCTTCCTTCCCTTTCTCCTGCTCCCTTCGCTTTCTCCCTCTGTCCCATATCTTTCTTCCCGACTTGTCTCTTGGAGACTTTGGGCCAAAATGGCCCCAAGTCTGAGCATGGTTTGACAAGTTTTCAGAGGCCAGGCTGGTGGCAGCAGGGACACCAGGCAGTGACAGGCCCGGGGCTGACAGGCTCCCCATCCCCTAGGGGGCGCCTGGCTGCCACACCCAGCTGACATAGAACCTTTCTCACAATGCCCGCTATGGTGGCGAGGATGCGGTGGCTCTGCAGGTGACAGGGACACTGCAGGACTTGGTGTCAGCTCAGCAATTTCTCACTTCCCCTAAGAAGCGGAATTCTGCAAATTGCTGCCTTTGCTCTTGAAAGGATGTCATCAGGTGGGTGTTTTGGTGTCATACACTGAAAACCAGAACAGAAACGGTGAAATATTCCCATGATATGCATGGTCCCTGCCCCAAAGCACCATGACTCAGCCTAAGGAGATCTGCAGCTTATTTTTTTGTACTGCCAGCAGATTGTGGAAGTACAGTGTAAAAACCATCCTTATGGAGAGATCTTGGTATTTTAGGCTTAGTCTAAGTGTCTCAAGTAGCTGGGGTTTTTGCTTGGGCCTAATCCATACGGTCTTATGGCTTTCCTCCTAGTCTGAAGACGAATGTGCTAGAAACTATAAAGCAAAAACATGTCCTGCAGCCTAGCCTTGCCTTGCCTGTCCTTGCTTGTCCCATCCTTCCCTTATGTCCTTCTCATCCTGTTCTCTGTCCCATCCTCTCTCACTAAGCCCTCGTCTGGCTGCATGTCTCTTCTATCCTTTTCTCTCACTCTCCTGCTTCCTGCCTCTTTTCTTGCAATTCCTCCATCTCACTCCTGCAGCCCAACACTACTTTTTATTCTTCCTTCCCTGTATCCTGCTCCCTTCGCTTTCTCCCTCTGTCCCATATCTTTCTTCCCGACTTGTCTCTTGGAGACTTTGTGCCAAACTGGCCCCAAGTCTGGGCATGGTTTGACAAGTTTTCAGAGGCCAGGCTGGTGGCAGCAGGGACACCAGGCGATGACAGGCCCGGGGCTGACAGGCTCCCCATCCCCCAGGGGGCGCCTGGCTGCCACACCCAGCTGACATAGAACCTTTGTCACAATGCCCGCTACCGTGGCGAGGATGCGGTGGCTCTGCAGGTGACAGGGACACTGCAGGACTTGGTGTCAGCTCAGCAATTTCTCACTTCCCCTAAGAAGCGGAATTCTGCAAATTGCTGCCTTTGCTCTTGAAAGGATGTCATCAGGTGGGTGTTTTGGTGTCATACACTTTAAACCAGAGCAGAAACTGTGAAATATTCCCATGATATGCATGGTCCCTGCCCCAAAGCACCATGACTCAGCCTAAGGAGATCTGCAGCTTATTTTTTTGTACTGCCAGCAGATTGTGGAAGTACAGTGTAAAAACCATCCTTATGGAGAGATCTTGGTATTTTAGGCTTAGTCTAAGTGTCTCAAGTAGCTGGGGTTTTTGCTTGGGCCTAATCCATACGGTCTTATGGCTTTCCTCCTAGTCTGAAGACGAATGTGCTAGAAACTATAAAGCAAAAACATGTCCTGCACCCTAGCCTTGCCTTGCCTGTCCTTGCTTGTCCCATCCTTCCCTTATGTCCTTCTCATCCTCTTCTCTGTCCCATCCTCTCTCACTAAGCCCTCGTCTGGCTGCATGTCTCTTCTTTCCTTTTCTCTCACTCTCCTGCTTCCTGCCTCTTTTCTTGCAATTCCTCCATCTCACTCCTGCAGCCCAACACTACTTTTTATTCTTCCTTCCCTGTATCCTGCTCCCTTCGCTTTCTCCCTCTGTCCCATATCTTTCTTCCCGACTTGTCTCTTGGAGACTTTGTGCCAAACTGGCCCCAAGTCTGGGCATGGCTTGAAAAGTTTTCAGAGGCCTGGCTGGTGGCAGCAGGGACACCAGGCGATGACAGGCCCGGGGCTGACAGGCTCCCCATCCCCTAGGGGGCGCCTGGCTGCCACACCCAGCTGACATAGAACCTTTGTCACAATGCCCGCTACCGTGGCGAGGATGCGGTGGCTCTGCAGGTGACAGGGACACTGCAGGACTTGGTGTCAGCTCAGCAATTTCTCACTTCCCCTAAGAAGCGGAATTCTGCAAATTGCTGCCTTTGCTCTTGAAAGGATGTCATCAGGTGGGTGTTTTGTCGTCATACAATGAAAACAGAGCAGAAACTGTGAAATATTCCCATGATATGCATGGTCCCTGCCCCAAAGCACCATGACTCAGCCTAAGGAGATCTGCAGCTTATTTTTTTGTACTGCCAGCAGATTGTGGAAGTACAGTATAAAAACCATCCTTATGGAGAGATCTTGGTATTTTAGGCTTAGTCTAAGTGTCTCAAGTAGCTGGGGTTTTTGCTTGGGCCTAATCCATATGTCTTATGGCTTTCCTCCTAGTCTGAAGACGAATGTGCTAGAAACTATAAAGCAAAAACATGTCCTGCAGCCTAGCCTTGCCTTGCTTGTCCTTGCCTGTCCTAGCCTTGCCTTATGTCCTTCTCATCCTGTTCTCTGTCCCATCCTCTCTCACTAAGCCCTCGTCTGGCTGCATGTCTCTTCTTTCCTTTTCTCTCACTCTCCTGCTTCCTGCCTCTTTTCTTGCAATTCCTCCATCTCACTCCTGCAGCCCAACACTACGTTTTATTCTGCCTTCCCTGTATCCTGCTCCCTTCGCTTTCTCCCTCTGTCCCATATCTTTCTTCCCGACTTGTCTCTTGGAGACTTTGGGCCAAAATGGCCCCAAGTCTGAGCATGGTTTGACAAGTTTTCAGAGGCCAGGCTGGTGGCAGCAGGGTCACCAGGCAGTGACAGGCCCGGGGCTGACAGGCTCCCCATCCCCTAGGGGGCGCCTGGCTGCCACACCCAGCTGACATAGAACCTTTCTCACAATGCCCGCTACCGTGGCGAGGATGCGGTGGCTCTGCAGGTGACAGGGACACTGCAGGACTTGGTGTCAGCTCAGCAATTTCTCACTTCCCCTAAGAAGCGGAATTCTGCAAATTGCTGCCTTTGCTCTTGAAAGGATGTCATCAGGTGGGTGTTTTGGTGTCATACACTGAAAACCAGAACAGAAACGGTGAAATATTCCCATGATATGCATGGTCCCTGCCCCAAAGCACCATGACTCAGCCTAAGGAGATCTGCAGCTTATGTTTTTGTACTGCCAGCAGATTGTGGAAGTACAGTGTAAAAACCATCCTTATGGAGAGATCTTGGTATTTTAGGCTTAGTCTAAGTCTCTCAAGTAGCTGGGGTTTTTGCTTGGGCCTAATCCATACGGTCTTATGGCTTTCCTCCTAGTCTGAAGACGAATGTGCTAGAAACTATAAAGCAAAAACATGTCCTGCAGCCTAGCCTTGCCTTGCCTGTCCTTGCCTGTCCTAGCCTTGCCTTATTTCCTTCTCATCCTGTTCTCTGTCCCATCCTCTCTCACTAAGCCCTCGTCTGGCTGCATGTCTCTTCTTTCCTTTTCTCTCACTCTCCTGCTTCCTGCATCTTTTCTTGCAATTCCTCCACCTCACTCCTGCAGCCCAACACTACTTTTTATTCTTCCATCCCTGTATCCTGCTCCCTTCGCTTTCTCCCTCTGTCCCTTATCTTTCTTCCCGACTTGTCTCTTGCAGACTTTGGGCCAAACTGGCCCCAAGTCTGGGCATGGTTTGACAAGTTTTCAGAGGCCAGGCTGGTGGCAGCAGGGACACCAGGCAGTGACAGGCCCGGGGCTGACAGGCTCCCCTTCCCCTAGGGGGCACCTGGCTGCCACACCCAGCTGACATAGAACCTTTGTCACAATGCCCGCTACCGTGGCGAGGATGCGGTGGCTCTGCAGGTGACAGGGACACTGCAGGACTTGGTGTCAGCTCAGCAATTTCTCACTTCCCCTAAGAAGCGGAATTCTGCAAATTGCTGCCTTTGCTCTTGAAAGGATGTCATCAGGTGGGTGTTTTGGTGTCATACACTGAAAACCAGAGCAGAAACTGTGAAATATTCCCATGATATGCATGGTCCCTGCCCCAAAGCACCATGACTCAGCCTAAGGAGATCTGCAGCTTATTTTTTTGTACTGCCAGCAGATTGTGGAAGTACAGTATAAAAACCATCCTTATGGAGAGATCTTGGTATCTTAGGCTTAGTCTAAGTGTCTCAAGTAGCTGGGGTTTTTGCTTGGGCCTAATCCATACGGTCTTATGGCTTTCCTCCTAGTCTGAAGACGAATGTGCTAGAAACTATAAAGCAAAAACATGTCCTGCAGCCTAGCCTTGCCTTGCTTGTCCTTGCCTGTCCCAGCCTTGCCTTATGTCCTTCTCATCCTGTTCTCTGTCCCATCCTCTCTCACTAAGCCCTCGTCTGGCTGCATGTCTCTTCTTTCCTTTTCTCTCACTCTCCTGCTTCCTGCATCTTTTCTTGCAATTCCTCCACCTCACTCCTGCAGCCCAACACTACTTTTTATTCTTCCATCCCTGTATCCTGCTCCCTTCGCTTTCTCCCTCTGTCCCTTATCTTTCTTCCCGACTTGTCTCTTGCAGACTTTGGGCCAGTCTGGGCATGGTTTGACAAGTTTTCAGAGGCCTGGCTGGTGACAGCAGGGACAGCAGGCAGTGACAGGCCCGGGGCTGACAGGCTCCCCATCCCCTAGGGGGCGCCTGGCTGCCACACCCAGCTGACATAGAACCTTTCTCACAATGCCCGCTACCGTGGCGAGGATGCGGTGGCTCTGCAGGTGACAGGGACACTGCAGGACTTGGTGTCAGCTCAGCAATTTCTCACTTCCCCTAAGAAGCGGAATTCTGCAAATTGCTGCCTTTGCTCTTGAAAGGATGTCATCAGGTGGGTGTTTTGTCGTCATACACTGAAAACAGAGCAGAAACTGTGAAATATTCCCATGATATGCATGGTCCCTGCCCCAAAGCACCATGACTCAGCCTAAGGAGATCTGCAGCTTATTTTTTTGTACTGCCAGCAGATTGTGGAAGTACAGTATAAAAACCATCCTTATGGAGAGATCTTGGTATTTTAGGCTTAGTCTAAGTGTCTCAAGTAGCTGGGGTTTTTGCTTGGGCCTAATCCATACGGTCTTATGGCTTTCCTCCTAGTCTGAAGACGAATGTGCTAGAAACTATAAAGCAAAAACATGTCCTGCACCCTAGCCTTGCCTTGCCTGTCCTTGCTTGTCCCATCCTTCCCTTATGTCCTTCTCATCCTCTTCTCTGTCCCATCCTCTCTCACTAAGCCCTCGTCTGGCTGCATGTCTCTTCTTTCCTTTTCTCTCACTCTCCTGCTTCCTGCCTCTTTTCTTGCAATTCCTCCATCTCACTCCTGCAGCCCAACACTACTTTTTATTCTTCCTTCCCTGTATCCTGCTCCCTTCGCTTTCTCCCTCTGTCCCATATCTTTCTTCCCGACTTGTCTCTTGGAGACTTTGTGCCAAACTGGCCCCAAGTCTGGGCATGGTTTGACAAGTTTTCAGAGGCCTGGCTGGTGGCAGCAGGGACACCAGGCGATGACAGGCCCGGGGCTGACAGGCTCCCCATCCCCTAGGGGGCGCCTGGCTGCCACACCCAGCTGACATACAACCTTTGTCACAATGCCCGCTACCGTGGCGAGGATGCGGTGGCTCTGCAGGTGACAGGGACACTGCAGGACTTGGTGTCAGATCAGCAATTTCTCACTTCCCCTAAGAAGCGGAATTCTGCAAATTGCTGCCTTTGCTCTTGAAAGGATGTCATCAGGTGGGTGTTTTGGTGTCATACACTGAAAACCAGAGCAGAAACTGTGAAATATTCCCATGATATGCATGGTCCCTGCCCCAAAGCACCATGACTCAGCCTAAGGAGATCTGCAGCTTATTTTTTGTACTGCCAGCAGATTGTGGAAGTACAGTATAAAAACCATCCTTATGGAGAGATCTTGGTATTTTAGGCTTAGTCTAAGTGTCTCAAGTAGCTGGGGTTTTTGCTTGGGCCTAATCCATACGGTCTTATGGCTATGCTCCTAGTCTGAAGACGAATGTGCTAGAAACTATAAAGCAAAAACATGTCCTGCAGCCTAGCCTTGCCTTGCTTGTCCTTGCCTGTCCCAGCCTTGCCTTATGTCCTTCTCATCCTCTTCTCTGTCCCATCCTCTCTCACTAAGCCCTCGTCTGGCTGCATGTCTCTTCTTTCCTTTTCTCTCACTCTCCTGCTTCCTGCCTCTTTTCTTGCAATTCCTCCATCTCACTCCTGCAGCCCAACACTACTTTTTATTCTTCCTTCCCTTTCTCCTGCTCCCTTCGCTTTCTCCCTCTGTCCCATATCTTTCTTCCCGACTTGTCTCTTGGAGACTTTGGGCCAAAATGGCCCCAAGTCTGAGCATGGTTTGACAAGTTTTCAGAGGCCAGGCTGGTGGCAGCAGGGACACCAGGCAGTGACAGGCCCGGGGCTGACAGGCTCCCCATCCCCTAGGGGGCGCCTGGCTGCCACACCCAGCTGACATAGAACCTTTCTCACAATGCCCGCTATGGTGGCGAGGATGCGGTGGCTCTGCAGGTGACAGGGACACTGCAGGACTTGGTGTCAGCTCAGCAATTTCTCACTTCCCCTAAGAAGCGGAATTCTGCAAATTGCTGCCTTTGCTCTTGAAAGGATGTCATCAGGTGGGTGTTTTGGTGTCATACACTTTAAACCAGAGCAGAAACTGTGAAATATTCCCATGATATGCATGGTCCCTGCCCCAAAGCACTATGACTCAGCCTAAGGAGATCTGCAGCTTATTTTTTTGTACTGCCAGCAGATTGTGGAAGTACAGTGTAAAAACCATCCTTATGGAGAGATCTTGGTATTTTAGGCTTAGTCTAAGTGTCTCAAGTAGCTGGGGTTTTTGCTTGGGCCTAATCCATACGGTCTTATGGCTTTCCTCCTAGTCTGAAGACGAATGTGCTAGAAACTATAAAGCAAAAACATGTCCTGCACCCTAGCCTTGCCTTGCCTGTCCTTGCTTGTCCCATCCTTCCCTTATGTCCTTCTCATCCTCTTCTCTGTCCCATCCTCTCTCACTAAGCCCTCGTCTGGCTGCATGTCTCTTCTTTCCTTTTCTCTCACTCTCCTGCTTCCTGCCTCTTTTCTTGCAATTCCTCCATCTCACTCCTGCAGCCCAACACTACTTTTTATTCTTCCTTCCCTGTATCCTGCTCCCTTCGCTTTCTCCCTCTGTCCCATATCTTTCTTCCCGACTTGTCTCTTGGAGACTTTGTGCCAAACTGGCCCCAAGTCTGGGCATGGCTTGAAAAGTTTTCAGAGGCCTGGCTGGTGGCAGCAGGGACACCAGGCGATGACAGGCCCGGGGCTGACAGGCTCCCCATCCCCTAGGGGGCGCCTGGCTGCCACACCCAGCTGACATAGAACCTTTGTCACAATGCCCGCTACCGTGGCGAGGATGCGGTGGCTCTGCAGGTGACAGGGACACTGCAGGACTTGGTGTCAGCTCAGCAATTTCTCACTTCCCCTAAGAAGCGGAATTCTGCAAATTGCTGCCTTTGCTCTTGAAAGGATGTCATCAGGTGGGTGTTTTGGTGTCATACACTGAAAACAGAGCAGAAACTGTGAAATATTCCCATGATATGCATGGTCCCTGCCCCAAAGCACCATGACTCAGCCTAAGGAGATCTGCAGCTTATTTTTTTGTACTGCCAGCAGATTGTGGAAGTACAGTATAAAAACCATCCTTATGGAGAGATCTTGGTATTTTAGGCTTAGTCTAAGTGTCTCAAGTAGCTCGGGTTTTTGCTTGGGCCTAATCCATACGGTCTTATGGCTATGCTCCTAGTCTGAAGAGGAATGTCCTAGAAACTATAAAGCAAAAACATGTCCTGCAGCCCTGCCTTGCCTTGCCTGTCCTTGCCTGTCCTAGCCTTGCCTTATTTCCTTCTCATCCTGTTCTCTGTCCTATCCTCTCTCACTAAGACCTTGTCTGGCTGCATGTCTCTTCTTTCCTTTTCTCTCACTCTCCTGCTTCCTGCCTCTTTTCTTGCAATTCCTCCATCTCACTACTGCAGCCCAACACTACGTTTTATTCTGCCTTCCCTGTATCCTGCTCCCTTTGCTTTCTCCCTCTGTCCCATATCTTTCTTCCCGACTTGTCTCTTGGAGACTTTGGGCCAAAATGGCCCCAAGTCTGAGCATGGTTTGACAAGTTTTCAGAGGCCAGGCTGGTGGCAGCAGGGTCACCAGGCAGTGACAGGCCCGGGGCTGACAGGCTCCCCATCCCCTAGGGGGCGCCTGGCTGCCACACCCAGCTGACATAGAACCTTTGTCACAATGCCCGCTATGGTGGCGAGGATGCGGTGGCTCTGCAGGTGACAGGGACACTGCAGGACTTGGTGTCAGCTCAGCAATTTCTCACTTCCCCTAAGAAGCGGAATTCTGCAAATTGCTGCCTTTGCTCTTGAAAGGATGTCATCAGGTGGGTGTTTTGGTGTCATACACTGAAAACCAGAACAGAAACGGTGAAATATTCCCATGATATGCATGGTCCCTGCCCCAAAGCACCATGACTCAGCCTAAGGAGATCTGCAGCTTATTTTTTTGTACTGCCAGCAGATTGTGGAAGTACAGTATAAAAACCATCCTTATGGAGAGATCTTGGTATTTTAGGCTTAGTCTAAGTCTCTCAAGTAGCTGGGGTTTTTGCTTGGGCCTAATCCATACGGTCTTATGGCTTTCCTCCTAGTCTGAAGACGAATGTGCTAGAAACTATAAAGCAAAAACATGTCCTGCACCCTAGCCTTGCCTTGCCTGTCCTTGCTTGTCCCATCCTTCCCTTATGTCCTTCTCATCCTCTTCTCTGTCCCATCCTCTCTCACTAAGCCCTCGTCTGGCTGCATGTCTCTTCTTTCCTTTTCTCTCACTCTCCTGCTTCCTGCCTCTTTTCTTGCAATTCCTCCATCTCACTCCTGCAGCCCAACACTACTTTTTATTCTTCCTTCCCTGTATCCTGCTCCCTTCGCTTTCTCCCTCTGTCCCATATCTTTCTTCCCGACTTGTCTCTTGGAGACTTTGTGCCAAACTGGCCCCAAGTCTGGGCATGGTTTGACAAGTTTTCAGAGGCCTGGCTGGTGGCAGCAGGGACACCAGGCGATGACAGGCCCGGGGCTGACAGGCTCCCCATCCCCTAGGGGGCGCCTGGCTGCCACACCCAGCTGACATACAACCTTTGTCACAATGCCCGCTACCGTGGCGAGGATGCGGTGGCTCTGCAGGTGACAGGGACACTGCAGGACTTGGTGTCAGATCAGCAATTTCTCACTTCCCCTAAGAAGCGGAATTCTGCAAATTGCTGCCTTTGCTCTTGAAAGGATGTCATCAGGTGGGTGTTTTGGTGTCATACACTGAAAACCAGAGCAGAAACTGTGAAATATTCCCATGATATGCATGGTCCCTGCCCCAAAGCACCATGACTCAGCCTAAGGAGATCTGCAGCTTATTTTTTGTACTGCCAGCAGATTGTGGAAGTACAGTATAAAAACCATCCTTATGGAGAGATCTTGGTATTTTAGGCTTAGTCTAAGTGTCTCAAGTAGCTGGGGTTTTTGCTTGGGCCTAATCCATACGGTCTTATGGCTATGCTCCTAGTCTGAAGACGAATGTGCTAGAAACTATAAAGCAAAAACATGTCCTGCAGCCTAGCCTTGCCTTGCTTGTCCTTGCCTGTCCCAGCCTTGCCTTATGTCCTTCTCATCCTCTTCTCTGTCCCATCCTCTCTCACTAAGCCCTCGTCTGGCTGCATGTCTCTTCTTTCCTTTTCTCTCACTCTCCTGCTTCCTGCCTCTTTTCTTGCAATTCCTCCATCTCACTCCTGCAGCCCAACACTACTTTTTATTCTTCCTTCCCTTTCTCCTGCTCCCTTCGCTTTCTCCCTCTGTCCCATATCTTTCTTCCCGACTTGTCTCTTGGAGACTTTGGGCCAAAATGGCCCCAAGTCTGAGCATGGTTTGACAAGTTTTCAGAGGCCAGGCTGGTGGCAGCAGGGACACCAGGCAGTGACAGGCCCGGGGCTGACAGGCTCCCCATCCCCTAGGGGGCGCCTGGCTGCCACACCCAGCTGACATAGAACCTTTCTCACAATGCCCGCTATGGTGGCGAGGATGCGGTGGCTCTGCAGGTGACAGGGACACTGCAGGACTTGGTGTCAGCTCAGCAATTTCTCACTTCCCCTAAGAAGCGGAATTCTGCAAATTGCTGCCTTTGCTCTTGAAAGGATGTCATCAGGTGGGTGTTTTGGTGTCATACACTGAAAACAGAGCAGAAACGGTGAAATATTCCCATGATATGCATGGTCCCTGCCCCAAAGCACCATGACTCAGCCTAAGGAGATCTGCAGCTTATTTTTTTGTACTGCCAGCAGATTGTGGAAGTACAGTGTAAAAACCATCCTTATGGAGAGATCTTGGTATTTTAGGCTTAGTCTAAGTGTCTCAAGTAGCTGGGGTTTTTGCTTGGGCCTAATCCATACGGTCTTATGGCTTTCCTCCTAGTCTGAAGACGAATGTGCTAGAAACTATAAAGCAAAAACATGTCCTGCAGCCTAGCCTTGCCTTGCCTGTCCTTGCTTGTCCCATCCTTCCCTTATGTCCTTCTCATCCTGTTCTCTGTCCCATCCTCTCTCACTAAGCCCTCGTCTGGCTGCATGTCTCTTCTATCCTTTTCTCTCACTCTCCTGCTTCCTGCCTCTTTTCTTGCAATTCCTCCATCTCACTCCTGCAGCCCAACACTACTTTTTATTCTTCCTTCCCTGTATCCTGCTCCCTTCGCTTTCTCCCTCTGTCCCATATCTTTCTTCCCGACTTGTCTCTTGGAGACTTTGTGCCAAACTGGCCCCAAGTCTGGGCATGGTTTGACAAGTTTTCAGAGGCCAGGCTGGTGGCAGCAGGGACACCAGGCGATGACAGGCCCGGGGCTGACAGGCTCCCCATCCCCCAGGGGGCGCCTGGCTGCCACACCCAGCTGACATAGAACCTTTGTCACAATGCCCGCTACCGTGGCGAGGATGCGGTGGCTCTGCAGGTGACAGGGACACTGCAGGACTTGGTGTCAGCTCAGCAATTTCTCACTTCCCCTAAGAAGCGGAATTCTGCAAATTGCTGCCTTTGCTCTTGAAAGGATGTCATCAGGTGGGTGTTTTGGTGTCATACACTTTAAACCAGAGCAGAAACTGTGAAATATTCCCATGATATGCATGGTCCCTGCCCCAAAGCACCATGACTCAGCCTAAGGAGATCTGCAGCTTATTTTTTTGTACTGCCAGCAGATTGTGGAAGTACAGTGTAAAAACCATCCTTATGGAGAGATCTTGGTATTTTAGGCTTAGTCTAAGTGTCTCAAGTAGCTGGGGTTTTTGCTTGGGCCTAATCCATACGGTCTTATGGCTTTCCTCCTAGTCTGAAGACGAATGTGCTAGAAACTATAAAGCAAAAACATGTCCTGCACCCTAGCCTTGCCTTGCCTGTCCTTGCTTGTCCCATCCTTCCCTTATGTCCTTCTCATCCTCTTCTCTGTCCCATCCTCTCTCACTAAGCCCTCGTCTGGCTGCATGTCTCTTCTTTCCTTTTCTCTCACTCTCCTGCTTCCTGCCTCTTTTCTTGCAATTCCTCCATCTCACTCCTGCAGCCCAACACTACTTTTTATTCTTCCATCCCTGTATCCTGCTCCCTTCGCTTTCTCCCTCTGTCCCTTATCTTTCTTCCCGACTTGTCTCTTGCAGACTTTGGGCCAAACTGGCCCCAAGTCTGGGCATGGTTTGACAAGTTTTCAGAGGCCAGGCTGGTGGCAGCAGGGACACCAGGCAGTGACAGGCCCGGGGCTGACAGGCTCCCCTTCCCCTAGGGGGCACCTGGCTGCCACACCCAGCTGACATAGAACCTTTGTCACAATGCCCGCTACCGTGGCGAGGATGCGGTGGCTCTGCAGGTGACAGGGACACTGCAGGACTTGGTGTCAGCTCAGCAATTTCTCACTTCCCCTAAGAAGCGGAATTCTGCAAATTGCTGCCTTTGCTCTTGAAAGGATGTCATCAGGTGGGTGTTTTGGTGTCATACACTGAAAACCAGAGCAGAAACTGTGAAATATTCCCATGATATGCATGGTCCCTGCCCCAAAGCACCATGACTCAGCCTAAGGAGATCTGCAGCTTATTTTTTTGTACTGCCAGCAGATTGTGGAAGTACAGTATAAAAACCATCCTTATGGAGAGATCTTGGTATTTTAGGCTTAGTCTAAGTGTCTCAAGTAGCTGGGGTTTTTGCTTGGGCCTAATCCATTCGGTCTTATGGCTTTCCTCCTAGTCTGAAGACGAATGTGCTAGAAACTATAAAGCAAAAACATGTCCTGCACCCTAGCCTTGCCTTGCCTGTCCTTGCTTGTCCCATCCTTCCCTTATGTCCTTCTCATCCTGTTCTCTGTCCCATCCTCTCTCACTAAGCCCTCGTCTGGCTGCATGTCTCTTCTTTCCTTTTCTCTCACTCTCCTGCTTCCTGCCTCTTTTCTTGCAATTCCTCCATCTCACTCCTGCAGCCCAACACTACTTTTTATTCTTCCTTCCCTGTATCCTGCTCCCTTCGCTTTCTCCCTCTGTCCCATATCTTTCTTCCCGACTTGTCTCTTGGAGACTTTGTGCCAAACTGGCCCCAAGTCTGGGCATGGTTTGACAAGTTTTCAGAGGCCAGGCTGGTGGCAGCAGGGACACCAGGCGATGACAGGCCCGGGGCTGACAGGCTCCCCATCCCCCAGGGGGCGCCTGGCTGCCACACCCAGCTGACATAGAACCTTTGTCACAATGCCCGCTACCGTGGCGAGGATGCGGTGGCTCTGCAGGTGACAGGGACACTGCAGGACTTGGTGTCAGCTCAGCAATTTCTCACTTCCCCTAAGAAGTGGAATTCTGCAAATTGCTGCCTTTGCTCTTGAAAGGATGTCATCAGGTGGGTGTTTTGTCGTCATACACTGAAAACAGAGCAGAAACGGTGAAATATTCCCATGATATGCATGGTCCCTGCCCCAAAGCACCATGACTCAGACTAAGGAGATCTGCAGCTTATTTTTTTGTACTGCCAGCAGATTGTGGAAGTACAGTATAAAAACCATCCTTATGGAGAGATCTTCGTATTTTAGGCTTAGTCTAAGTGTCTCAAGTAGCTGGGGTTTTTGCTTGGGCCTAATCCATACGGTCTTATGGCTTTCCTCCTAGTCTGAAGACGAATGTGCTAGAAACTATAAAGCAAAAACATGTCCTGCAGCCTAGCCTTGCCTTGCTTGTCCTTGCCTGTCCCAGCCTTGCCTTATGTCCTTCTCATCCTCTTCTCTGTCCCATCCTCTCTCACTAAGCCCTCGTCTGGCTGCATGTCTCTTCTTTCCTTTTCTCTCACTCTCCTGCTTCCTGCCTCTTTTCTTGCAATTCCTCCATCTCACTCCTGCAGCCCAACACTACTTTTTATTCTGCCTTCCCTGTATCCTGCTCCCTTCGCTTTCTCCCTCTGTCCCATATCTTTCTTCCCGACTTGTCTCTTGGAGACTTTGGGCCAAACTCGCCCCAAGTCTGAGCATGGTTTGACAAGTTTTCAGAGGCCAGGCTGGTGGCAGCAGGGACACCAGGCAGTGACAGGCCCGGGGCTGACAGGCTCCCCGTCCCCTAGGGGGCGCCTGGCTGCCACACCCAGCTGCCATAGAACCTTTGTCACAATGCCCGCTATGGTGGCGAGGATGCGGTGGCTCTGCAAGTGACAGGGACACTGCAGGACTTGGTGTCAGCTCAGCAATTTCTCACTTCCCCTAAGAAGCGGAATTCTGCAAATTGCTGCCTTTGCTCTTGAAAGGATGTCATCAGGTGGGTGTTTTGGTGTCATACACTGAAAACAGAGCAGAAACTGTGAAATATTCCCATGATATGCATGGTCCCTGCCCCAAAGCACCATGACTCAGCCTAAGGAGATCGGCAGCTTATTTTTTTTGTACTGCCAGCAGATTGTGGAAGTACAGTATAAAAACCATCCTTATGGAGAGATCTTCGTATTTTAGGCTTAGTCTAAGTGCCTCAAGTAGCTGGGGTTTTTGCTTGGGCCTAATCCATACGGTGTTATGGCTTTCCTCCTAGTCTGAAGACGAATGTGCTAGAAACTATAAAGCAAAAACATGTCCTGCAGCCTAGCCTTGCCTTGCCTGTCCTTGCCTGTCCCAGCCTTGCCTTATGTCCTTCTCATCCTGTTCTCTGTCCCATCCTCTCTCACTAAGCCCTCATCTGGCTGCATGTCTCTTCTTTCATTTTCTCTCACTCTCCTGCTTCCTGCCTCTTTTCTTGCAATTCCTCCATCTCACTCCTGCAGCCGAACACTACTTTTTATTCTTCCTTCCCTGTATCCTGCTCCCTTTGCTTTCTCCCTCTGTCCCATATCTTTCTTCCCGACTTGTCTCTTGGAGACTTTGGGCCAAACTGGCCCCAAGTCTGGGCATGGTTTGACAAGTTTTCAGAGGCCTGGCTGGTGGCAGCAGGGACACCAGGCAATGACAGGCCCGGGGCTGACAGGCTCCCCATCCCCTAGGGGGCGCCTGGCTGCCACACCCAGCTGACATAGAACCTTTGTCACAATGCCCGCTACCGTGGCGAGGATGCGGTGGCTCTGCAGGTGACAGGGACACTGCAGGACTTGGTGTCAGCTCAGCAATTTCTCACTTCCCCTAAGAAGCGGAATTCTGCAAATTGCTGCCTTTGCTCTTGAAAGGATGTCATCAGGTGGGTGTTTTGGTGTCATACACTGAAAACCAGAGCAGAAACTGTGAAATATTCCCATGATATGCATGGTCCCTGCCCCAAAGCACCATGACTCAGCCTAAGGAGATCTGCAGCTTATTTTTTTGTACTGCCAGCAGATTGTGGAAGTACAGTATAAAAACCATCCTTATGGAGAGATCTTGGTATTTTACGCTTAGTCTAAGTGTCTCAAGTAGCTGGGGTTTTTGCTTGGGCCTAATCCATACGGTCTTATGGCTTTCCTCCTAGTCTGAAGACGAATGTGCTAGAAACTATAAAGCAAAAACATGTCCTGCACCCTAGCCTTGCCTTGCCTGTCCTTACTTGTCCCATCCTTCCCTTATGTCCTTCTCATCCTGTTCTCTGTCCCATCCTCTCTCACTAAGCCCTCGTCTGGCTGCATGTCTCTTCTTTCCTTTTCTCTCACTCTCCTGCTTCCTGCCTCTTTTCTTGCAATTCCTCCATCTCACTCCTGCAGCCCAACACTACTTTTTATTCTTCCTTCCCTGTATCCTGCTCCCTTCGCTTTCTCCCTCTGTCCCATATCTTTCTTCCCGACATGTCTCTTGGAGACTTTGGGCCAAACTGGCCCCAAGTCTGGGCATGGTTTGATACGTTTTCAGAGTCTTGGCTGGAGGCAGCAGGGCCAGCAGGCAGTGACAGTGCCGGGGCTGACAGGCTCACCATCCCCTAGGGGGCGCCTAGCTGCCACACCCAGCTGCCATAGAACCTTTGTCACAATGCCCGCTACCGTGGCGAGGATGCGGTGGCTCTGCAGGTGACAGGGACACTGCAGGACTTGGTGTCAGCTCAGCAATTTCTCACTTCCCCTAAGAAGCGGAATTCTGCAAATTGCTGCCTTTGCTCTTGAAAGGATGTCATCAGGTGGGTGTTTTGTCGTCATACACTGAAAACAGAGCAGAAACTGTGAAATATTCCCATGATATGCATGGTCCCTGCCCCAAAGCACCATGACTCAGCCTAAGGAGATCTGCAGCTTATTTTTTTGTACTGCCAGCAGATTGTGGAAGTACAGTATAAAAACCATCCTTATGGAGAGATCTTGGTATTTTAGGCTTAGTCTAAGTGTCTCAAGTAGCTGGGGTTTTTGCTTGGGCCTAATCCATACGGTCTTATGGCTATGCTCCTAGTCTGAAGACGAATGTGCTAGAAACTATAAAGCAAAAACATGTCCTGCAGCCTAGCCTTGCCTTGCCTGTCCTTGCTTGTCCTAGCCTTGCCTTATTTCCTTCTCATCCTGTTCTCTGTCCCATCCTCTCTCACTAAGCCCTCGTCTGGCTGCATGTCTCTTCTTTCCTTTTCTCTCACTCTCCTGCTTCCTGCCTCTTTTCTTGCAATTCCTCCATCTCACTCCTGCAGCCCAACACTACTTTTTATTCTTCCTTCCCTGTATCATGCTCCCTTCGCTTTCTCCCTCTGTCCCATGTCTTTCTTCCCGACTTGTCTCTTGGAGACTTTGGGCCAAACTCGCCCCAAGTCTGGGCATGGTTTGACAAGTTTTCAGAGGCCTGGCTGGTGACAGCAGGGACACCAGGCAGTGACAGGCCCGGGGCTGACAGGCTCCCCATCCCCTAGGGGGCGCCTGGCTGCCACACCCAGCTGCCATAGATCCTTTGTCACAATGCCCGCTACCGTGGCGAGGATGCGGTGGCTCTGCAGGTGACAGGGACACTGCAGGACTTGGTGTCAGCTCAGCAATTTCTCACTTCCCCTAAGAAGCGGAATTCTGCAAATTGCTGCCTTTGCTCTTGAAAGGATGTCATCAGGTGGGTGTTTTGGTGTCATACACTGAAAACAGAGCAGAAACTGTGAAATATTCCCATGATATGCATGGTCCCTGCCCCAAAGCACCATGACTCAGCCTAAGGAGATCTGCAGCTTATTTTTTTGTACTGCCAGCAGATTGTGGAAGTACAGTATAAAAACCATCCTTATGGAGAGATCTTGGTATTTTAGGCTTAGTCTAAGTGTCTCAAGTAGCTGGGGTTTTTGCTTGGGCCTAATCCATACGGTCTTATGGCTTTCCTCCTAGTCTGAAGACGAATGTGCAAGAAACTATAAAGCAAAAACACGTCCTGCAGCCTAGCCTTGCCTTGCCTGTCCTTGCCTGTCCTTGCCTTGCCTTATGTCCTTCTCATCCTGTTCTCTGTCCCATCCTCTCTCACTAAGCCCTCGTCTGGCTGCATGTCTCTTCTTTCCTTTTCTCTCACTCTCCTGCTTCCTGCCTCTTTTCTTGCAATTCCTCCATCTCACTCCCGCAGCCCAACACTACTTTTTATTCTTCCTTCCCTGTATCCTGCTCCCTTCGCTTTCTCCCTCTGTCCCATATCTTTCTTCCCGACATGTCTCTTGGAGACTTTGGGCCAAACTGGCCCCAAGTCTGGGCATGGTTTGATACGTTTTCAGAGTCTTGGCTGGAGGCAGCAGGGCCAGCAGGCAGTGACAGTGCCGGGGCTGACAGGCTCACCATCCCCTAGGGGGCGCCTGGCTGCCACACCCAGCTGCCATAGAACCTTTGTCACAATGCCCGCTACCGTGGCGAGGATGCGGTGGCTCTGCAGGTGACAGGGACACTGCAGGACTTGGTGTCAGCTCAGCAATTTCTCACTTCCCCTAAGAAGCGGAATTCTGCAAATTGCTGCCTTTGCTCTTGAAATGATGTCATCAGGTGGGTGTTTTGTCGTCATACACTGAAAACAGAGCAGAAACTGTGAAATATTCCCATGATATGCATGGTCCCTGCCCCAAAGCACCATGACTCAGCCTAAGGAGATCTGCAGCTTATTTTTTTGTACTGCCAGCAGATTGTGGAAGTACAGTATAAAAACCATCCTTATGGAGAGATCTTGGTATTTTAGGCTTAGTCTAAGTGTCTCAAGTAGCTGGGGTTTTTGCTTGGGCCTAATCCATACGGTCTTATGGCTATGCTCCTAGTCTGAAGACGAATGTGCTAGAAACTATAAAGCAAAAACATGTCCTGCAGCCTAGCCTTGCCTTGCCTGTCCTTGCTTGTCCTAGCCTTGCCTTATTTCCTTCTCATCCTGTTCTCTGTCCCATCCTTCTCACTAAGCCCTCGTCTGGCTGCATGTCTCTTCTTTCCTTTTCTCTCACTCTCCTGCTTCCTGCCTCTTTTCTTGCAATTCCTCCATCTCACTCCTGCAGCCCAACACTACTTTTTATTCTTCCTTCCCAGTATCATGCTCCCTTCGCTTTCTCCCTCTGTCCCATGTCTTTCTTCCCGACTTGTCTCTTGGAGACTTTGGGCCAAACTCGCCCCAAGTCTGGGCATGGTTTGACAAGTTTTCAGAGGCCTGGCTGGTGACAGCAGGGACACCAGGCAGTGACAGGCCCGGGGCTGACAGGCTCCCCATCCCCTAGGGGGCGCCTGGCTGCCACACCCAGCTGACATAGAACCTTTGTCACAATGCCCGCTACCGTGGCGAGGATGCGGTGGCTCTGCAGGTGACAGGGACACTGCAGGACTTGGTGTCAGCTCAGCAATTTCTCACTTCCCCTAAGAAGCGGAATTCTGCAAATTGCTGCCTTTGCTCTTGAAAGGATGTCATCAGGTGGGTGTTTTGGTGTCATACACTGAAAACAGAGCAGAAACTGTGAAATATTCCCATGATATGCATGGTCCCTGCCCCAAAGCACCATGACTCAGCCTAAGGAGATCTGCAGCTTATTTTTTTGTACTGCCAGCAGATTGTGGAAGTACAGTATAAAAACCATCCTTATGGAGAGATCTTGGTATTTTAGGCTTAGTCTAAGTGTCTCAAGTAGCTGGGGTTTTTGCTTGGGCCTAATCCATTCGGTCTTACGGCTTTCCTCCTAGTCTGAAGACGAATGTGCTAGAAACTATAAAGCAAAAACATGTCCTGCACCCTAGCCTTGCCTTGCCTGTCCTTGCTTGTCCCATCCTTCCCTTATGTCCTTCTCATCCTGTTCTCTGTCCCATCCTCTCTCACTAAGCCCTCGTCTGGCTGCATGTCTCTTCTTTCCTTTTCTCTCACTCTCCTGCTTCCTGCCTCTTTTCTTGCAATTCCTCCACCTCACTCCTTGCAGCCCAACACTACTTTTTATTCTTCTTTCCCTGTATCCTGCTCCCTTCGCTTTCTCCCTCTGTCCCATATCTTTCTTCCCGACATGTCTCTTGGAGTCTTTGGGCCAAACTGGCCCCAAGTCTGGACATGGTTTGACAAGTTTTCAGAGGCCTGGCTGGTGGCAGCAGGGACACCAGGCAGTGACAGGCCCGGGGCTGACAGGCTCCCCATCCCCTAGGGGGCGCCTGGCTGCCACACCCAGCTGAAATAGAATCTTTGTCACAATGCCCGCTACCGTGGCGAGGATGCGGTGGCTCTGCAGGTGACAGGGACACTGCAGGACTTGGTGTCAGCTCAGCAATTTCTCACTTCCCCTAAGAAGTGGAATTCTGCAAATTGCTGCCTTTGCTCTTGAAAGGATGTCATCAGGTGGGTGTTTTGGTGTCATACACTGAAAACCAGAGCAGAAACGGTGAAATATTCCCATGATATGCATGGTCCCTGCCCCAAAGCACCATGACTCAGCCTAAGGAGATCTGCAGCTTATTTTTTAGTACTGCCAGCAGATTGTGGAAGTACAGTATAAAAGCCATCCTTATGGAGAGATCTTCGTATTTTACGCTTAGTCTAAGTGTCTCAAGTAGCTGGGGTTTTTGCTTGGGCCTAATCCATACGGTCTTATGGCTATGCTCCTAGTCTGAAGACGAATGTGCTAGAAACTATAAAGCAAAAACATGTCCTGCAGCCTAGCCTTGCATTGCCTGTCCTTGCTTGTCCTAGCCTTGCCTTATTTCCTTCTCATCCTGTTCTCTGTCCCATCCTCTATCACTAAGCCCTCGTCTGGCTGCATGTCTCTTCTTTCCTTTTCTCTCACTCTCCTGCTTCCTGCCTCTTTTCTTGCAATTCCTCCATCTCACTCCTGCAGCCCAACACTACTTTTTATTCTTCCTTCCCAGTATCATGCTCCCTTCGCTTTCTCCCTCTGTCCCATGTCTTTCTTCCCGACTTGTCTCTTGGAGACTTTGGGCCAAACTCGCCCCAAGTCTGGGCATGGTTTGACAAGTTTTCAGAGGCCTGGCTGGTGACAGCAGGGACACCAGGCAGTGACAGGCCCGGGGCTGACAGGCTCCCCATCCCCTAGGGGGCGCCTGGCTGCCACACCCAGCTGCCATAGAACCTTTGTCACAATGCCCACTACCGTGGCGAGGATGCGGTGGCTCTGCAGGTGACAGGGACACTGCAGGACTTGGTGTCAGCTCAGCAATTTCTCACTTCCCCTAAGAAGCGGAATTCTGCAAATTGCTGCCTTTGCTCTTGAAAGGATGTCATCAGGTGGGTGTTTTGGTGTCATACACTGAAAACAGAGCAGAAACTGTGAAATATTCCCATGATATGCATGGTCCCTGCCCCAAAGCACCATGACTCAGCCTAAGGAGATCTGCAGCTTATTTTTTTGTACTGCCAGCAGATTGTGGAAGTACAGTATAAAAACCATCCTTATGGAGAGATCTTGGTATTTTAGGCTTAGTCTAAGTGTCTCAAGTAGCTGGGGTTTTTGCTTGGGCCTAATCCATACGGTCTTATGGCTTTCCTCCTAGTCTGAAGATGAATGTGCAAGAAACTATAAAGCAAAAACACGTCCTGCAGCCTAGCCTTGCCTTGCCTGTCCTTGCCTGTCCTTGCCTTGCCTTATGTCCTTCTCATCCTGTTCTCTGTCCCATCCTCTCTCACTAAGCCCTCGTCTGGCTGCATGTCTCTTCTTTCCTTTTCTCTCACTCTCCTGCTTCCTGCCTCTTTTCTTGCAATTCCTCCATCTCACTCCCGCAGCCCAACACTACTTTTTATTCTTCCTTCCCTGTATCCTGCTCCCTTCGCTTTCTCCCTCTGTCCCATATCTTTCTTCCCGACATGTCTCTTGGAGACTTTGGGCCAAACTGGCCCCAAGTCTGGACATGGTTTGACAAGTTTTCAGAGGCCTGGCTGGTGGCAGCAGGGAAACCAGGCAGTGACAGGCCTGGGGCTTACAGGCTCCCCATCCCCTAGGGGGCGCCTGGCTGCCACACCCAGCTGAAATAGAATCTTTGTCACAATGTCCGCTACCGTGGCGAGGATGCGGTGGCTCTGCAGGTGACAGGGACACTGCAGGACTTGGTGTCAGCTCAGCAATTTCTCACTTCCCCTAAGAAGTGGAATTCTGCAAATTGCTGCCTTTGCTCTTGAAAGGATGTCATCAGGTGGGTGTTTTGGTGTCATACACTGAAAACCAGAGCAGAAACGGTGAAATATTCCCATGATATGCATGGTCCCTGCCCCAAAGCACCATGACTCAGCCTAAGGAGATCTGCAGCTTATTTTTTTGTACTGCCAGCAGATTGTGGAAGTACAGTACAAAAACCATCCTTATGGAGAGATCTTCGTATTTTACGCTTAGTCTAAGTGTCTCAAGTAGCTGGGGTTTTTGCTTGGGCCTAATCCATTCGGTCTTACGGCTTTCCTCCTAGTCTGAAGACGAATGTGCTAGAAACTATAAAGCAAAAACATGTCCTGCACCCTAGCCTTGCCTTGCCTGTCCTTGCTTGTCCCATCCTTCCCTTATGTCCTTCTCATCCTGTTCTCTGTCCCATCCTCTCTCACTAAGCCCTCGCCTGGCTGCATGTCTCTTCTTTCCTTTTCTCTCACTCTCCTGCTTCCTGCCTCTTTTCTTGCAATTCCTCCACCTCACTCCTTGCAGCCCAACACTACTTTTTATTCTTCTTTCCCTGTATCCTGCTCCCTTCGCTTTCTCCCTCTGTCCCATATCTTTCTTCCCGACATGTCTCTTGGAGTCTTTGGGCCAAACTGGCCCCAAGTCTGGACATGGTTTGACAAGTTTTCAGAGGCCTGGCTGGTGGCAGCAGGGACACCAGGCAGTGACAGGCCCAGGGCTGACAGGCTCCCCATCCCCTAGGGGGCGCCTGGCTGCCACACCCAGCTGAAATAGAATCTTTGTCACAATGCCCGCTACCGTGGCGAGGATGCGGTGGCTCTGCAGGTGACAGGGACACTGCAGGACTTGGTGTCAGCTCAGCAATTTCTCACTTCCCCTAAGAAGTGGAATTCTGCAAATTGCTGCCTTTGCTCTTGAAAGGATGTCATCAGGTGGGTGTTTTGGTGTCATACACTGAAAACCAGAGCAGAAACGGTGAAATATTCCCATGATATGCATGGTCCCTGCCCCAAAGCACCATGACTCAGCCTAAGGAGATCTGCAGCTTATTTTTTTGTACTGCCAGCAGATTGTGGAAGTACAGTATAAAAGCCATCCTTATGGAGAGATCTTCGTATTTTACGCTTAGTCTAAGTGTCTCAAGTAGCTGGGGTTTTTGCTTGGGCCTAATCCATACGGTCTTATGGCTTTCCTCCTAGTCTGAAGACGAATGTGCTAGAAACTATAAAGCAAAAACATGTCCTGCAGCCTAGCCTTGCCTTGCCTGTCCTTGCCTGTCCCAGCCTTGCCTTATGTCCTTCTCATCCTTTTCTCTGTCCCATCCTCTCTCACTAAGGCCTCATCTGGCTGCATGTCTCTTCTTTCCTTTTCTCTCACTCTCCTGCTTCCTGCCTCTTTTCTTGCAATTCCTCCATCTCACTCCTGCAGCCCAACACTACTTTTTATTCTTCCTTCCCTTTATCCTGCTCCCTTCGCTTTCTCCCTCTGTCCCATATCTTTCTTCCCGACATGTCTCTTGGAGACTTTGGGCCAAACTGGCCCCAAGTCTGGGCATGGTTTGATACGTTTTCAGAGTCTTGGCTGGAGGCAGCAGGGCCAGCAGGCAGTGACAGTGCCGGGGCTGACAGGCTCACCATCCCCTAGGGGGCGCCTGGCTGCCACACCCAGCTGCCATAGAACCTTTGTCACAATGCCCGTTACCGTGGCGAGGATGCGGTGGCTCTGCAGGTGACAGGGACACTGCAGGACTTGGTGTCAGCTCAGCAATTTCTCACTTCCCCTAAGAAGCGGAATTCTGCAAATTGCTGCCTTTGCTCTTGAAAGGATGTCATCAGGTGGGTGTTTTGGTGTCATACACTGAAAACCAGAGCAGAAACTGTGAAATATTCCCATGATATGCATGGTCCCTGCCCCAAAGCACCATGACTCAGCCTAAGGAGATCTGCAGCTTATTTTTTTGTACTGCCAGCAGATTGTGGAAGTACAGTATAAAAACCATCCTTATGGAGAGATCTTGGTATTTTAGGCTTAGTCTAAGTGTCTCAAGTAGCTGGGGTTTTTGCTTGGGCCTAATCCATACGGTCTTACGGCTTTCCTCCTAGTCTGAAGACGAATGTGCTAGAAACTATAAAGCAAAAACATGTCCTGCACCCTAGCCTTGCCTTGCCTGTCCTTGCTTGTCCCATCCTTCCCTTATGTCCTTCTCATCCTGTTCTCTGTCCCATCCTCTCTCACTAAGCCCTCGTCTGGCTGCATGTCTCTTCTTTCCTTTTCTCTCACTCTCCTGCTTCCTGCCTCTTTTCTTGCAATTCCTCCATCTCACTCCTGCAGCCCAACACTACTTTTTATTCTTCCTTCCCTGTATCCTGCTCCCTTCGCTTTCTCCCTCTGTCCCATATCTTTCTTCCCGACATGTCTCTTGGAGACTTTGGGCCAAACTGGCCCCAAGTCTGGGCATGGTTTGATACGTTTTCAGAGTCTTGGCTGGAGGCAGCAGGGCCAGCAGGCAGTGACAGTGCCGGGGCTGACAGGCACACCATCCCCTAGGGGGCGCCTGGCTGCCACACCCAGCTGCCATAGAACCTTTGTCACAATGCCCGTTACCGTGGCGAGGATGCGGTGGCTCTGCAGGTGACAGGGACACTGCAGGACTTGGTGTCAGCTCAGCAATTTCTCACTTCCCCTAAGAAGCGGAATTCTGCAAATTGCTGCCTTTGCTCTTGAAAGGATGTCATCAGGTGGGTGTTTTGGTGTCATACACTGAAAACAGAGCAGAAACTGTGAAATATTCCCATGATATGCATGGTCCCTGCCCCAAAGCACCATGACTCAGCCTAAGGAGATCTGCAGCTTATTTTTTTGTACTGCCAGCAGATTGTGGAAGTACAGTATAAAAACCATCCTTATGGAGAGATCTTGGTATTTTAGGCTTAGTCTAAGTGTCTCAAGTAGCTGGGGTTTTTGCTTGGGCCTAATCCATACGGTCTTATGGCTTTCCTACTAGTCTGAAGACGAATGTGCTAGAAACTATAAAGCAAAAACATGTCCTGCAGCCTAGCCTTGCCTTGCCTGTCCTTGCCTGTCCTAGCCTTGCCTTATTTCCTTCTCATCCTGTTCTCTGTCCCATCCTCTCTCACTAAGCCCTCGTCTGGCTGCATGTCTCTTCTTTCCTTTTCTCTCACTCTCCTGCTTCCTGCCTCTTTTCTTGCAATTCCTCCATCTCACTCCTGCAGCCCAACACTACTTTTTATTCTTCCTTCCCTTTCTCCTGTTCCCTTCGCTTTCTCCCTCTGTCCCATATCTTTCCTCCCGACTTGTCTTTTGCAGACTTTGGGCCAAATTAGCCCCACGTCTGAGCATGGTTTGACAAGTTTTCAGAGGCCTGGCTGGTGGCAGCAGGGACACCAGGCAATGACAGGCCCGGGACTGACAGGCTCCCCATCCCTTAGGGGGCGCCTGGCTGCCACACCCAACTGACATATCACCTTTGTCACAATGCCCACTACCGTGGCGAGGATGCGGTGGCTCTGCAGGAGACAGGGACACTGCAGGACTTGGTGTCAGCTCAGCAATTTCTCACTTCCCCTAAGAAGCGGAATTCTGCAAATTGCTGCCTTTGCTCTTGAAACGATGTCATCAGGTGGGTGTTTTGGTGTCATAAACTGAAAACAGCAGAAACTGTGAAATATTCCCATGATATGCATGGTCCCTGCCCCAAAGCACCATGACTCAGCCTAAGGAGATCTGCAGCTTATTTTTTTGTACTGCCAGCAGATTGTGGAAGTACAGTATAAAAACCATCCTTATGGAGAGATCTTGGTATTTTAGGCTTAGTCTAAGTGCCTCAAGTAGCTGGGGTTTTTGCTTGGGCCTAATCCATACGGTCTTATGGCTTTCCTCCTAGTCTGAAGACGAATGTGCTAGAAACTATAAAGCAAAAACATGTCCTGCAGCCTAGCCTTGCCTTGCCTGTCCTTGCCTGTCCCAGCCTTGCCTTATGTCCTTCTCATCCTGTTGTCTGTCCCATCCTCTCTCACTAAGCCCTCGTCTGGCTGCATGTCTCTTCTTTCCTTTTCTCTCACTCTCCTGCTTCCTGCCTCTTTTCTTGCAATTCCTCCACCTCACTCCTGCAGCCCAACACTACTTTTTATTCTGCCTTCCCTGTATCCTGCTCCCTTCGCTTTCTCCCTCTGTCCCATATCTTTTTTCATGACTTGTCTCTTGGAGACTTTGGGCCAAACTGGCCCCAAGTCTGGGCATGGTTTGACAAGTTTTCAGAGGCCTGGCTGGTGGCAGCAGGGACACCAGGCAGTGACAGGCCCGGGGCTGACAGGCTCCCCATCCCCTAGGGGGCGCCTGGCTGCCACACCCAGCTGACATAGAACCTTTGTCACAATGCCCGCTACCGTGGCGAGGATGCGGTGGCTCTGCAGGTGACAGGGACACTGCAGGACTTGGTGTCAGCTCAGCAATTTCTCACTTCCCCTAAGAAGCGGAATTCTGCAAATTGCTGCCTTTGCTCTTGAAAGGATGTCATCAGGTGGGTGTTTTGTCGTCATACACTGAAAACAGAGCAGAAACTCTGAAATATTCCCATGATATGCATGGTCCCTGCCCCAAAGCACCATGACTCAGCCTAAGGAGATCTGCAGCTTATTTTTTTGTACTGCCAGCAGATTGTGGAAGTACAGTATAAAAACCATCCTTATGGAGAGATCTTGGTATTTTAGGCTTAGTCTAAGTGTCTCAAGTAGCTGGGGTTTTTGCTTGGGCCTAATCCATACGGTCTTATGGCTATGCTCCTAGTCTGAAGACGAATGTCCTAGAAACTATAAAGCAAAAACATGTCCTGCAGCCTAGCCTTGCCTTGCCTGTCCTTGCCTGTCCTAGCCTTGCCTTATGTCCTTCTCATCCTGTTCTCTGTCCCATCCTCTCTCACTAAGCCCTCGTCTGGCTGCATGTCTCTTCTTTCCTTTTCTCTCACTCTCCTGCTTCCTGCCTCTTTTCTTGCAATTCCTCCATCTCACTCCTGCAGCCCAACACTACTTTTTATTTTTCCTTCCCTTTCTCCTTTTCCCTTCGCTTTCTCCCTCTGTCCCATACCTTTCTTCCCGACTTGTCTCTTGGAGACTTTGGGCCAAAATGGCCCCAAGTCTGAGCATGGTTTGACAAGTTTTCAGAGGCCTGGCTGATGGCAGCAGGGACACCAGGCAGTGACAGGCCCGGGGCTGACAGGCTCCCCATCCCCTAGGGGGCGCCTGGCTGCCACACCCAGCTGACATAGAACCTTTGTCACAATGCCCGCTACCGTGGCGAGGATGCGGTGGCTCTGCAGGTGACAGGGACACTGCAGGACTTGGTGTCAGCTCAGCAATTTCTCACTTCCCCTAAGAAGCGGAATTCTGCAAATTGCTGCCTTTGCTCTTGAAAGGATGTCATCAGGTGGGTGTTTTGGTGTCATACACTGAAAACAGAGCAGAAATCGTGAAATATTCCCATGATATGCATGGTCCCTGCCCCAAAGCACCATTACTCAGCCTAAGGAGATCTGCAGCTTATTTTTTTGTACTGCCAGCAGATTGTGGAAGTACAGTATAAAAACCATCCTTATGGAGAGATCTTGGTATTTTAGGCTTAGTCTAAGTGTCTCAAGTAGCTGGGGTTTCTGCTTGGGCCTAATCCATACGGTCTTATGGCTTTCCTCCTAGTCTGAAGACGAATGTGCTAGAAACTATAAAGCAAAAACATGTCCTGCAGCCTAGCCTTGCCTTGCCTGTCCTTGCCTGTCCTAGCCTTGCCTTATTTCCTTCTCATCCTCTTCTCTGTCCCATCCTCTCTCACTAAGCCCTCGGCTGGCTGCATGTCTCTTCTTTCCTTTTCTCTCACTCTCCTGCTTCCTGCCTCTTTTCTTGCAATTCCTCCATCTCACTCCTGCAGCCCAACACTACTTTTTATTCTTCCTTCCCTTTCTCCTGCTCCCTTCGCTTTCTCCCTCTGTCCCATATCTTTCTTCCCGACTTGTCTCTTGGAGACTTTGGGCCAAACTGGCCCCAAGTCTGGGCATGGTTTGACACGTTTTCAGAGGCCTGGCTGGTGGCAGCAGGGACACCAAGCAGTGACAGACCCGGGGCTGACAGGCTCCCCATCCCCTAGGGGGCGCCTGGCTGCCACACCCAGCTGACATAGAACCTTTGTCACAATGCCCGCTACCGTGGCGAGGATGCGGTGGCTCTGCAGGAGACAGGGACACTGCAGGACTTGGTGTCAGCTCAGCAATTTCTCACTTCCCCTAAGAAGCGGAATTCTGCAAATTGCTGCCTTTGCTCTTGAAAGGATGTCATCAGGTGGGTGTTTTGGTGTCATACACTGAAAACAGCAGAAACTGTGAAATATTCCCATGATATGCATGGTCCCTGCCCCAAAGCACCATGACTCAGCCTAAGGAGATCTGCAGCTTATTTTTTTTGTACTGCCAGCAGATTGTGGAAGTACAGTATAAAAACCATCCTTATGGAGAGATCTTGGTATTTTAGGTTTAGTCTAGGTGTCTCAAGTAGCTGGGGTTTTTGCTTGGGCCTAATCCATACGGTCTTATGGCTTTCCTCCTAGTCTGAAGACGAATGTTCTAGAAACTATAAAGCAAAAACATGTCCTGCACCCTAGCCTTGCCTTGCCTGTCCTTGCTTGTCCCATCCTTAGCTTATGTCCTTCTCATCCTGTTCTCTGTCCCATCCTCTCTCACCAAGCCCTCGTCTGGCTGCATGTCTCTTCTTTCCTTTTCTCTCACTCTCCTGCTTCCTGCCTCTTTTCTTGCAATTCCTCCATCTCACTCCTGCAGCCCAACACTACTTTTTATTCTTCCTTCCCTTTCTCCTGCTCCCTTCGCTTTCTCCCTCTGTCCCATATCTTTCTTCCTGACTTGTCTCTTGGAGACTTTGGGCCAAACTGGCCCCACGTCTGGGCATGGTTTGATACGTTTTCAGAGTCTTGGCTGGAGGCAGCAGGGCCAGCAGGCAGTGACAGTGCCGGGGCTGACAGGCTCCCCATCCCCTAGGGGGCGCCTGACTGCCACACCCAGCTGCCATAGAACCTTTGTCACAATGTCCGCTACCGTGGCGAGGATGCGGTGGCTCTGCAGGTGACAGGGACACTGCAGGACTTGGTGTCAGCTCAGCAATTTCTCACTTCCCCTAAGAAGCGGAATTCTGCAAATTGCTGCCTTTGCTCTTGAAAGGATGTCATCAGGTGGGTGTTTTGGTGTCATACACTGAAAACAGAGCAGAAACTGTGAAATATTCCCATGGTATGCATGGTTCCTGCCCCAAAGCACCATGACTCAGCCTAAGGAGATCTGCAGCTTATTTTTTTGTACTGCCAGCAGATTGTGGAAGTACAGTATAAAAACCATCCTTATGGAGAGATCTTGGTATTTTAGGCTTAGTCTAAGTGTCTCAAGTAGCTGGGGTTTTTGCTTGGGCCTAATCCATACGGTCTTATGGCTATGCTCCTAGTCTGAAGACGAATGTGCTAGAAACTATAAAGCAAAAACATGTCCTGCAGCCTAGCCTTGCCTTGCCTGTCCTTGCCTGTCCCAGCCTTGCCTTATGTCCTTCTCATCCTGTTCTCTGTCCCATCCTCTCTCACTAAGCCCTCGTCTGGCTGCATGTCTCTTCTTTCCTTTTCTCTCACTCTCCTGCTTCCTGCCTCTTTTCTTGCAATTCCTCCATCTCACTCCTGCAGCCCAACACTACTTTTTATTCTTCCTTCCCTGTATCCTGCTCCCTTCGCTTTTTCCCTCTGTCCCTTATCTTTCTTCCCGACTTGTCTCTTGCAGACTTTGGGCCAAACTGGCCCCAAGTCTGGGCATGGTTTGACAAGTTTTCAGAGGCCTGGCTGGTGGCAGCAGGGACACCAGGCAGTGACAGGCCCGGGGCTGAAAGGCTCCCCATCCCCTAGGGGGCGCCTGGCTGCCACACCCAGCTGACATAGAACCTTTGTCACAATGCCCACTATGGTGGCGATGATGCGGTGGCTCTGCAGGTGACAGGGACACTGCAGGACTTGGTGTCAGCTCAGCAATTTCTCACTTCCCCTAAGAAGCGGAATTCTGCAAATTGCTGCCTTTGCTCTTGAAAGGATGTCATCAGGTGGGTGTTTTGGTGTCATACACTGAAAACCAGAACAGAAACTGTGAAATATTCCCATGATATGCATGGTCCCTGCCCCAAAGCACCATGACTCAGCCTAAGGAGATCTGCAGCTTATTTTTTTGTACTGCAAGCAGATTGTGGAAGTACAGTATAAAAACCATCCTTATGGAGAGATCTTGGTATTTTAGGCTTAGTCTAAGTGTCTCAAGTAGCTGGGGTTTTTGCTTGGGCCTAATCGATACGGTCTTATGGCTTTCCTCCTAGTCTGAAGACGAATGTTCTAGAAACTATAAAGCAAAAACATGTCCTGCACCCTAGCCTTGCCTTGCCTGTCCTTGCTTGTCCCATCCTTAGCTTATGTCCTTCTCATCCTGTTCTCTGTCCCATCCTCTCTCACTAAGCCCTCGTCTGGCTGCATGTCTCTTCTTTCCTTTTCTCTCACTCTCCTGCTTCCTGCCTCTTTTCTTGCAATTCCTCCATCTCACTCCTGCAGCCCAACACTACTTTTTATTCTTCCTTCCCTTTCTCCTGCTCCCTTCGCTTTCTCCCTCTGTCCCATATCTTTCTTCCCGACTTGTCTCTTGCAGACTTTGGGCCAAACTGGCCCCAAGTCTGGGCATGGTTTGACAAGTTTTCAGAGGCCTGGCTGGTGGCAGCAGGGACACCAGGCAATGACAGGCCCGGGGCTGAAAGGCTCCCCATCCCCTAGGGGGCGCCTGGCTGCCACACCCAGCTGACATAGAACCTTTGTCACAATGCCCGCTATGGTGGCGAGGATGCGGTGGCTCTGCAGGTGACAGGGACACTGCAGGACCTGGTGTCAGCTCAGCAATTTCTCACTTCCCCTAAGAAGCGGAATTCTGCAAATTGCTGCCTTTGCTCTTGAAAGGATGTCATTAGGTGGGTGTTTTGGTGTCATACCCTGAAAACAGAGCAGAAACTGTGAAATACTCCCATGATATGCATGGTCCCTTCCCCAAAGCACCACGACTCAGCCTAAGGAGATCTGTAGCTTATTTTTTTGTACTGCCAGCAGATTGTGGAAGTACAGTATAAAAACCATCCTTATGGAGAGATCTTGGTATTTTAGGCTTAGTCTAAGTGTCTCAAGTAGCTGGGGTTTTTGCTTGGGCCTAATCCATATGTCTTATGGCTTTCCTCCTAGTCTGAAGACGAATGTGCTAGAAACTATAAAGCAAAAACATGTCCTGCAGCGTAGCCTTGCCTTGCCTGTCCTTGCCTGTCCTAGCCTTGCCTTATTTCCTTCTCATCCTCTTCTCTGTCCCATCCTCTCTCACTAAGCCCTCGTCTGGCTGCATGTCTCTTCTTTCCTTTTCTCTCACTCTCCTCCTTCCTGCCTCTTTTCTTGCAATTCCTCCATCTCACTCTTGCAGCCCAACACTACTTTTTATTCTTCCTTCCCTGTATCCTGCTCCCTTCGCTTTCTCCCTCTGTCCCATATCTTTCTTCCCGACTTGTCTCTTGCAGACTTTGGGCCAAACTGGCCCCAAGTCTGGGCATGGTTTGACAAGTTTTCAGAGGCCTGGCTGGTGGCAGCAGGGACACCAGGCAATGACAGGCCCGGGGCTGACAGGCTCCCCATCCCCTAGGGGGCGCGTGGCTGCCACACCCAGCTGCCATAGAACCTTTGTCACAATGCCCGCTACCGTGGCGAGGATGCGGTGGCTCTGCAGGTGAGAGGGACACTGCAGGACTTGGTGTCAGCTCAGCAATTTCTCACTTCCCCTAAGAAGCGGAATTCTGCAAATTGCTGCCTTTGCTCTTGAAACGATGTCATCAGGTGGGTGTTTTGGTGTCATACACTGAAAACAGAGCAGAAACTGTGAAATATTCCCATGATATGCATGGTCCCTGCCCCAAAGCACCATGACTCAGCCTAAGGAAATTGGCAGCTTATTTTTCTTACTGCCAGCAGATTGTGGAAGTACAGTATAAAAACCATCCTTATGGAGAGATCTTGGTATTTTAGGTTTAGTCTAAGTGCCTCAAGTAGCTGGGGTTTTTGCTTGGGACTAATCCATACGGTCTTATGGCTTTCCTGCTAGTCTGAAGACGAATGTGCTAGAAACTATAAAGCAAAAGCATGTCCTGCAGCCTAGCCTTGCCTTGCCTGTCCTTGCCTGTCCTAGCCTTGCCTTATGTCCTTCTCATCCTCTTCTCTGTCCCATCCTCTCTCACTAAGCCCTCGTCTGGCTGCATGTCTCTTCTTTCCTTTTCTCTCACTCTCCTGCTTCCTGCCTCTTTTCTTGCAATTCCTCCATCTCACTCCTGCAGCCCAACACTACTTTTTATTCTTCCTTCCCTTTATCCTGCTCCCTTCGCTTTCTCCCTCTGTCCCATATCTTTCTTCCCGACATGTCTCTTGGAGACTTTGGGCCAAACTGGCCCCAAGTCTGGGCATGGTTTGATACGTTTTCAGAGTCTTGGCTGGAGGCAGCAGGGCCAGCAGGCAGTGACAGTGCCGGGGCTGACAGGCTCACCATCCCCTAGGGGGCGCCTGGCTGCCACACCCAGCTGCCATAGAACCTTTGTCACAATGCCCGTTACCGTGGCGAGGATGCGGTGGCTCTGCAGGTGACAGGGACACTGCAGGACTTGGTGTCAGCTCAGCAATTTCTCACTTCCCCTAAGAAGCGGAATTCTGCAAATTGCTGCCTTTGCTCTTGAAAGGATGTCATCAGGTGGGTGTTTTGGTGTCATACACTGAAAACCAGAGCAGAAACTGTGAAATATTCCCATGATATGCATGGTCCCTGCCCCAAAGCACCATGACTCAGCCTAAGGAGATCTGCAGCTTATTTTTTTGTACTGCCAGCAGATTGTGGAAGTACAGTATAAAAACCATCCTTATGGAGAGATCTTGGTATTTTAGGCTTAGTCTAAGTGTCTCAAGTAGCTGGGGTTTTTGCTTGGGCCTAATCCATACGGTCTTACGGCTTTCCTCCTAGTCTGAAGACGAATGTGCTAGAAACTATAAAGCAAAAACATGTCCTGCACCCTAGCCTTGCCTTGCCTGTCCTTGCTTGTCCCATCCTTCCCTTATGTCCTTCTCATCCTGTTCTCTGTCCCATCCTCTCTCACTAAGCCCTCGTCTGGCTGCATGTCTCTTCTTTCCTTTTCTCTCACTCTCCTGCTTCCTGCCTCTTTTCTTGCAATTCCTCCATCTCACTCCTGCAGCCCAACACTACTTTTTATTCTTCCTTCCCTGTATCCTGCTCCCTTCGCTTTCTCCCTCTGTCCCATATCTTTCTTCCCGACATGTCTCTTGGAGACTTTGGGCCAAACTGGCCCCAAGTCTGGGCATGGTTTGATACGTTTTCAGAGTCTTGGCTGGAGGCAGCAGGGCCAGCAGGCAGTGACAGTGCCGGGGCTGACAGGCACACCATCCCCTAGGGGGCGCCTGGCTGCCACACCCAGCTGACATAGAACCTTTGTCACAATGCCCGTTACCGTGGCGAGGATGCGGTGGCTCTGCAGGTGACAGGGACACTGCAGGACTTGGTGTCAGCTCAGCAATTTCTCACTTCCCCTAAGAAGCGGAATTCTGCAAATTGCTGCCTTTGCTCTTGAAAGGATGTCATCAGGTGGGTGTTTTGGTGTCATACACTGAAAACAGAGCAGAAACTGTGAAATATTCCCATGATATGCATGGTCCCTGCCCCAAAGCACCATGACTCAGCCTAAGGAGATCTGCAGCTTATTTTTTTGTACTGCCAGCAGATTGTGGAAGTACAGTATAAAAACCATCCTTATGGAGAGATCTTGGTATTTTAGGCTTAGTCTAAGTGTCTCAAGTAGCTGGGGTTTTTGCTTGGGCCTAATCCATACGGTCTTATGGCTTTCCTACTAGTCTGAAGACGAATGTGCTAGAAACTATAAAGCAAAAACATGTCCTGCAGCCTAGCCTTGCCTTGCCTGTCCTTGCCTGTCCTAGCCTTGCCTTATTTCCTTCTCATCCTGTTCTCTGTCCCATCCTCTCTCACTAAGCCCTCGTCTGGCTGCATGTCTCTTCTTTCCTTTTCTCTCACTCTCCTGCTTCCTGCCTCTTTTCTTGCAATTCCTCCATCTCAATCCTGCAGCCCAACACTACTTTTTATTCTTCCTTCCCTTTCTCCTGTTCCCTTCGCTTTCTCCCTCTGTCCCATATCTTTCCTCCCGACTTGTCTTTTGCAGACTTTGGGCCAAATTAGCCCCACGTCTGAGCATGGTTTGACAAGTTTTCAGAGGCCTGGCTGGTGGCAGCAGGGACACCAGGCAATGACAGGCCCGGGACTGACAGGCTCCCCATCCCTTAGGGGGCGCCTGGCTGCCACACCCAACTGACATAGAACCTTTGTCACAATGCCCGCTACCGTGGCGAGGATGCGGTGGCTCTGCAGGAGACAGGGACACTGCAGGACTTGGTGTCAGCTCAGCAATTTCTCACTTCCCCTAAGAAGCGGAATTCTGCAAATTGCTGCCTTTGCTCTTGAAACGATGTCATCAGGTGGGTGTTTTGGTGTCATAAACTGAAAACAGCAGAAACTGTGAAATATTCCCATGATATGCATGGTCCCTGCCCCAAAGCACCATGACTCAGCCTAAGGAGATCTGCAGCTTATTTTTTTGTACTGCCAGCAGATTGTGGAAGTACAGTATAAAAACCATCCTTATGGAGAGATCTTGGTATTTTAGGCTTAGTCTAAGTGCCTCAAGTAGCTGGGGTTTTTGCTTGGGCCTAATCCATACGGTCTTATGGCTTTCCTCCTAGTCTGAAGACGAATGTGCTAGAAACTATAAAGCAAAAACATGTCCTGCAGCCTAGCCTTGCCTTGCCTGTCCTTGCCTGTCCCAGCCTTGCCTTATGTCCTTCTCATCCTGTTGTCTGTCCCATCCTCTCTCACTAAGCCCTCGTCTGGCTGCATGTCTCTTCTTTCCTTTTCTCTCACTCTCCTGCTTCCTGCCTCTTTTCTTGCAATTCCTCCACCTCACTCCTGCAGCCCAACACTACTTTTTATTCTGCCTTCCCTGTATCCTGCTCCCTTCGCTTTCTCCCTCTGTCCCATATCTTTTTTCATGACTTGTCTCTTGGAGACTTTGGGCCAAACTGGCCCCAAGTCTGGGCATGGTTTGACAAGTTTTCAGAGGCCTGGCTGGTGGCAGCAGGGACACCAGGCAATGACAGGCCCGGGGCTGACAGGCTCCCCATCCCCTAGGGGGCGCCTGGCTGCCACACCCAGCTGACATAGAACCTTTGTCACAATGCCCGCTACCGTGGCGAGGATGCGGTGGCTCTGCAGGTGACAGGGACACTGCAGGACTTGGTGTCAGCTCAGCAATTTCTCACTTCCCCTAAGAAGCGGAATTCTGCAAATTGCTGCCTTTGCTCTTGAAAGGATGTCATCAGGTGGGTGTTTTGTCGTCATACACTGAAAACAGAGCAGAAACTGTGAAATATTCCCATGATATGCATGGTCCCTGCCCCAAAGCACCATGACTCAGCCTAAGGAGATCTGCAGCTTATTTTTTTGTACTGCCAGCAGATTGTGGAAGTACAGTATAAAAACCATCCTTATGGAGAGATCTTGGTATTTTAGGCTTAGTCTAAGTGTCTCAAGTAGCTGGGGTTTTTGCTTGGGCCTAATCCTTACGGTCTTATGGCTATGCTCCTAGTCTGAAGACGAATGTCCTAGAAACTATAAAGCAAAAACATGTCCTGCAGCCTAGCCTTGCCTTGCCTGTCCTTGCCTGTCCTAGCCTTGCCTTATGTCCTTCTCATCCTGTTCTCTGTCCCATCCTCTCTCACTAAGCCCTCGTCTGGCTGCATGTCTCTTCTTTCCTTTTCTCTCACTCTCCTGCTTCCTGCCTCTTTTCTTGCAATTCCTCCATCTCACTCCTGCAGCCCAACACTACTTTTTATTTTTCCTTCCCTTTCTCCTTTTCCCTTCGCTTTCTCCCTCTGTCCCATACCTTTCTTCCCGACTTGTCTCTTGGAGACTTTGGGCCAAAATGGCCCCAAGTCTGAGCATGGTTTGACAAGTTTTCAGAGGCCTGGCTGGTGGCAGCAGGGACACCAGGCAGTGACAGGCCCGGGGCTGACAGGCTCCCCATCCCCTAGGGGGCGCCTGGCTGCCACACCCAGCTGACATAGAACCTTTGTCACAATGCCCGCTACCGTGGCGAGGATGCGGTGGCTCTGCAGGTGACAGGGACACTGCAGGACTTGGTGTCAGCTCAGCAATTTCTCACTTCCCCTAAGAAGCGGAATTCTGCAAATTGCTGCCTTTGCTCTTGAAAGGATGTCATCAGGTGGGTGTTTTGGTGTCATACACTGAAAACAGAGCAGAAATCGTGAAATATTCCCATGATATGCATGGTCCCTGCCCCAAAGCACCATTACTCAGCCTAAGGAGATCTGCAGCTTATTTTTTTGTACTGCCAGCAGATTGTGGAAGTACAGTATAAAAACCATCCTTATGGAGAGATCTTGGTATTTTAGGCTTAGTCTAAGTGTCTCAAGTAGCTGGGGTTTCTGCTTGGGCCTAATCCATACGGTCTTATGGCTTTCCTCCTAGTCTGAAGACGAATGTGCTAGAAACTATAAAGCAAAAACATGTCCTGCAGCCTAGCCTTGCCTTGCCTGTCCTTGCCTGTCCTAGCCTTGCCTTATTTCCTTCTCATCCTCTTCTCTGTCCCATCCTCTCTCACTAAGCCCTCGGCTGGCTGCATGTCTCTTCTTTCCTTTTCTCTCACTCTCCTGCTTCCTGCCTCTTTTCTTGCAATTCCTCCATCTCACTCCTGCAGCCCAACACTACTTTTTATTCTTCCTTCCCTTTCTCCTGCTCCCTTCGCTTTCTCCCTCTGTCCCATATCTTTCTTCCCGACTTGTCTCTTGGAGACTTTGGGCCAAACTGGCCCCACGTCTGGGCATGGTTTGACATGTTTTCAGAGGCCTGGCTGGTGGCAGCAGGGACACCAAGCAGTGACAGACCCGGGGCTGACAGGCTCCCCATCCCCTAGGGGGCGCCTGGCTGCCACACCCAGCTGACATAGAACCTTTGTCACAATGCCCGCTACCGTGGCGAGGATGCGGTGGCTCTGCAGGAGACAGGGACACTGCAGGACTTGGTGTCAGCTCAGCAATTTCTCACTTCCCCTAAGAAGCGGAATTCTGCAAATTGCTGCCTTTGCTCTTGAAAGGATGTCATCAGGTGGGTGTTTTGGTGTCATACACTGAAAACAGCAGAAACTGTGAAATATTCCCATGATATGCATGGTCCCTGCCCCAAAGCACCATGACTCAGCCTAAGGAGATCTGCAGCTTATTTTTTTTGTACTGCCAGCAGATTGTGGAAGTACAGTATAAAAACCATCCTTATGGAGAGATCTTGGTATTTTAGGTTTAGTCTAGGTGTCTCAAGTAGCTGGGGTTTTTGCTTGGGCCTAATCCATACGGTCTTATGGCTTTCCTCCTAGTCTGAAGACGAATGTTCTAGAAACTATAAAGCAAAAACATGTCCTGCACCCTAGCCTTGCCTTGCCTGTCCTTGCTTGTCCCATCCTTAGCTTATGTCCTTCTCATCCTGTTCTCTGTCCCATCCTCTCTCACCAAGCCCTCGTCTGGCTGCATGTCTCTTCTTTCCTTTTCTCTCACTCTCCTGCTTCCTGCCTCTTTTCTTGCAATTCCTCCATCTCACTCCTGCAGCCCAACACTACTTTTTATTCTTCCTTCCCTTTCTCCTGCTCCCTTCGCTTTCTCCCTCTGTCCCATATCTTTCTTCCTGACTTGTCTCTTGGAGACTTTGGGCCAAACTGGCCCCACGTCTGGGCATGGTTTGATACGTTTTCAGAGTCTTGGCTGGAGGCAGCAGGGCCAGCAGGCAGTGACAGTGCCGGGGCTGACAGGCTCCCCATCCCCTAGGGGGCGCCTGACTGCCACACCCAGCTGCCATAGAACCTTTGTCACAATGTCCGCTACCGTGGCGAGGATGCGGTGGCTCTGCAGGTGACAGGGACACTGCAGGACTTGGTGTCAGCTCAGCAATTTCTCACTTCCCCTAAGAAGCGGAATTCTGCAAATTGCTGCCTTTGCTCTTGAAAGGATGTCATCAGGTGGGTGTTTTGGTGTCATACACTGAAAACAGAGCAGAAACTGTGAAATATTCCCATGGTATGCATGGTTCCTGCCCCAAAGCACCATGACTCAGCCTAAGGAGATCTGCAGCTTATTTTTTTGTACTGCCAGCAGATTGTGGAAGTACAGTATAAAAACCATCCTTATGGAGAGATCTTGGTATTTTAGGCTTAGTCTAAGTGTCTCAAGTAGCTGGGGTTTTTGCTTGGGCCTAATCCATACGGTCTTATGGCTATGCTCCTAGTCTGAAGACGAATGTGCTAGAAACTATAAAGCAAAAACATGTCCTGCAGCCTAGCCTTGCCTTGCCTGTCCTTGCCTGTCCCAGCCTTGCCTTATGTCCTTCTCATCCTGTTCTCTGTCCCATCCTCTCTCACTAAGCCCTCGTCTGGCTGCATGTCTCTTCTTTCCTTTTCTCTCACTCTCCTGCTTCCTGCCTCTTTTCTTGCAATTCCTCCATCTCACTCCTGCAGCCCAACACTACTTTTTATTCTTCCTTCCCTGTATCCTGCTCCCTTCGCTTTTTCCCTCTGTCCCTTATCTTTCTTCCCGACTTGTCTCTTGCAGACTTTGGGCCAAACTGGCCCCAAGTCTGGGCATGGTTTGACAAGTTTTCAGAGGCCTGGCTGGTGGCAGCAGGGACACCAGGCAGTGACAGGCCCGGGGCTGACAGGCTCCCCATCCCCTAGGGGGCGCCTGGCTGCCACACCCAGCTGACATAGAACCTTTGTCACAATGCCCACTATGGTGGCGATGATGCGGTGGCTCTGCAGGTGACAGGGACACTGCAGGACTTGGTGTCAGCTCAGCAATTTCTCACTTCCCCTAAGAAGCGGAATTCTGCAAATTGCTGCCTTTGCTCTTGAAAGGATGTCATCAGGTGGGTGTTTTGGTGTCATACACTGAAAACCAGAACAGAAACTGTGAAATATTCCCATGATATGCATGGTCCCTGCCCCAAAGCACCATGACTCAGCCTAAGGAGATCTGCAGCTTATTTTTTTGTACTGCCAGCAGATTGTGGAAGTACAGTATAAAAACCATCCTTATGGAGAGATCTTGGTATTTTAGGCTTAGTCTAAGTGTCTCAAGTAGCTGGGGTTTTTGCTTGGGCCTAATCCATACGGTCTTATGGCTTTCCTCCTAGTCTGAAGACGAATGTTCTAGAAACTATAAAGCAAAAACATGTCCTGCACCCTAGCCTTGCCTTGCCTGTCCTTGCTTGTCCCATCCTTAGCTTATGTCCTTCTCATCCTGTTCTCTGTCCCATCCTCTCTCACTAAGCCCTCGTCTGGCTGCATGTCTCTTCTTTCCTTTTCTCTCACTCTCCTGCTTCCTGCCTCTTTTCTTGCAATTCCTCCATCTCACTCCTGCAGCCCAACACTACTTTTTATTCTTCCTTCCCTTTCTCCTGCTCCCTTCGCTTTCTCCCTCTGTCCCATATCTTTCTTCCCGACTTGTCTCTTGCAGACTTTGGGCCAAACTGGCCCCAAGTCTGGGCATGGTTTGACAAGTTTTCAGAGGCCTGGCTGGTGGCAGCAGGGACACCAGGCAATGACAGGCCCGGGGCTGAAAGGCTCCCCATCCCCTAGGGGGCGCCTGGCTGCCACACCCAGCTGACATAGAACCTTTGTCACAATGCCCGCTATGGTGGCGAGGATGCGGTGGCTCTGCAGGTGACAGGGACACTGCAGGACCTGGTGTCAGCTCAGCAATTTCTCACTTCCCCTAAGAAGCGGAATTCTGCAAATTGCTGCCTTTGCTCTTGAAAGGATGTCATTAGGTGGGTGTTTTGGTGTCATACCCTGAAAACAGAGCAGAAACTGTGAAATACTCCCATGATATGCATGGTCCCTTCCCCAAAGCACCACGACTCAGCCTAAGGAGATCTGTAGCTTATTTTTTTGTACTGCCAGCAGATTGTGGAAGTACAGTATAAAAACCATCCTTATGGAGAGATCTTGGTATTTTAGGCTTAGTCTAAGTGTCTCAAGTAGCTGGGGTTTTTGCTTGGGCCTAATCCATATGTCTTATGGCTTTCCTCCTAGTCTGAAGACGAATGTGCTAGAAACTATAAAGCAAAAACATGTCCTGCAGCGTAGCCTTGACTTGCCTGTCCTTGCCTGTCCTAGCCTTGCCTTATTTCCTTCTCATCCTCTTCTCTGTCCCATCCTCTCTCACTAAGCCCTCGTCTGGCTGCATGTCTCTTCTTTCCTTTTCTCTCACTCTCCTCCTTCCTGCCTCTTTTCTTGCAATTCCTCCATCTCACTCCTGCAGCCCAACACTACTTTTTATTTTTCCTTCCCTTTCTCCTTTTCCCTTCGCTTTCTCCCTCTGTCCCATACCTTTCTTCCCGACTTGTCTCTTGGAGACTTTGGGCCAAAATGGCCCCAAGTCTGAGCATGGTTTGACAAGTTTTCAGAGGCCTGGCTGGTGGCAGCAGGGACACCAGGCAGTGACAGGCCCGGGGCTGACAGGCTCCCCATCCCCTAGGGGGCGCCTGGCTGCCACACCCAGCTGACATAGAACCTTTGTCACAATGCCCGCTACCGTGGCGAGGATGCGGTGGCTCTGCAGGTGACAGGGACACTGCAGGACTTGGTGTCAGCTCAGCAATTTCTCACTTCCCCTAAGAAGCGGAATTCTGCAAATTGCTGCCTTTGCTCTTGAAAGGATGTCATCAGGTGGGTGTTTTGGTGTCATACACTGAAAACAGAGCAGAAATCGTGAAATATTCCCATGATATGCATGGTCCCTGCCCCAAAGCACCATTACTCAGCCTAAGGAGATCTGCAGCTTATTTTTTTGTACTGCCAGCAGATTGTGGAAGTACAGTATAAAAACCATCCTTATGGAGAGATCTTGGTATTTTAGGCTTAGTCTAAGTGTCTCAAGTAGCTGGGGTTTCTGCTTGGGCCTAATCCATACGGTCTTATGGCTTTCCTCCTAGTCTGAAGACGAATGTGCTAGAAACTATAAAGCAAAAACATGTCCTGCAGCCTAGCCTTGCCTTGCCTGTCCTTGCCTGTCCTAGCCTTGCCTTATTTCCTTCTCATCCTCTTCTCTGTCCCATCCTCTCTCACTAAGCCCTCGTCTGGCTGCATGTCTCTTCTTTCCTTTTCTCTCACTCTCCTGCTTCCTGCCTCTTTTCTTGCAATTCCTCCATCTCACTCCTGCAGCCCAACACTACTTTTTATTCTTCCTTCCCTTTCTCCTGCTCCCTTCGCTTTCTCCCTCTGTCCCATATCTTTCTTCCCGACTTGTCTCTTGGAGACTTTGGGCCAAACTGGCCCCACGTCTGGGCATGGTTTGACACGTTTTCAGAGGCCTGGCTGGTGGCAGCAGGGACACCAAGCAGTGACAGACCCGGGGCTGACAGGCTCCCCATCCCCTAGGGGGCGCCTGGCTGCCACACCCAGCTGACATAGAACCTTTGTCACAATGCCCGCTACCGTGGCGAGGATGCGGTGGCTCTGCAGGAGACAGGGACACTGCAGGACTTGGTGTCAGCTCAGCAATTTCTCACTTCCCCTAAGAAGCGGAATTCTGCAAATTGCTGCCTTTGCTCTTGAAAGGATGTCATCAGGTGGGTGTTTTGGTGTCATACACTGAAAACAGCAGAAACTGTGAAATATTCCCATGATATGCATGGTCCCTGCCCCAAAGCACCATGACTCAGCCTAAGGAGATCTGCAGCTTATTTTTTTTGTACTGCCAGCAGATTGTGGAAGTACAGTATAAAAACCATCCTTATGGAGAGATCTTGGTATTTTAGGTTTAGTCTAGGTGTCTCAAGTAGCTGGGGTTTTTGCTTGGGCCTAATCCATACGGTCTTATGGCTTTCCTCCTAGTCTGAAGACGAATGTTCTAGAAACTATAAAGCAAAAACATGTCCTGCACCCTAGCCTTGCCTTGCCTGTCCTTGCTTGTCCCATCCTTAGCTTATGTCCTTCTCATCCTGTTCTCTGTCCCATCCTCTCTCACCAAGCCCTCGTCTGGCTGCATGTCTCTTCTTTCCTTTTCTCTCACTCTCCTGCTTCCTGCCTCTTTTCTTGCAATTCCTCCATCTCACTCCTGCAGCCCAACACTACTTTTTATTCTTCCTTCCCTTTCTCCTGCTCCCTTCGCTTTCTCCCTCTGTCCCATATCTTTCTTCCTGACTTGTCTCTTGGAGACTTTGGGCCAAACTGGCCCCACGTCTGGGCATGGTTTGATACGTTTTCAGAGTCTTGGCTGGAGGCAGCAGGGCCAGCAGGCAGTGACAGTGCCGGGGCTGACAGGCTCCCCATCCCCTAGGGGGCGCCTGACTGCCACACCCAGCTGCCATAGAACCTTTGTCACAATGTCCGCTACCGTGGCGAGGATGCGGTGGCTCTGCAGGTGACAGGGACACTGCAGGACTTGGTGTCAGCTCAGCAATTTCTCACTTCCCCTAAGAAGCGGAATTCTGCAAATTGCTGCCTTTGCTCTTGAAAGGATGTCATCAGGTGGGTGTTTTGGTGTCATACACTGAAAACAGAGCAGAAACTGTGAAATATTCCCATGGTATGCATGGTTCCTGCCCCAAAGCACCATGACTCAGCCTAAGGAGATCTGCAGCTTATTTTTTTGTACTGCCAGCAGATTGTGGAAGTACAGTATAAAAACCATCCTTATGGAGAGATCTTGGTATTTTAGGCTTAGTCTAAGTGTCTCAAGTAGCTGGGGTTTTTGCTTGGGCCTAATCCATACGGTCTTATGGCTATGCTCCTAGTCTGAAGACGAATGTGCTAGAAACTATAAAGCAAAAACATGTCCTGCAGCCTAGCCTTGCCTTGCCTGTCCTTGCCTGTCCCAGCCTTGCCTTATGTCCTTCTCATCCTGTTCTCTGTCCCATCCTCTCTCACTAAGCCCTCGTCTGGCTGCATGTCTCTTCTTTCCTTTTCTCTCACTCTCCTGCTTCCTGCCTCTTTTCTTGCAATTCCTCCATCTCACTCCTGCAGCCCAACACTACTTTTTATTCTTCCTTCCCTGTATCCTGCTCCCTTCGCTTTTTCCCTCTGTCCCTTATCTTTCTTCCCGACTTGTCTCTTGCAGACTTTGGGCCAAACTGGCCCCAAGTCTGGGCATGGTTTGACAAGTTTTCAGAGGCCTGGCTGGTGGCAGCAGGGACACCAGGCAGTGACAGGCCCGGGGCTGAAAGGCTCCCCATCCCCTAGGGGGCGCCTGGCTGCCACACCCAGCTGACATAGAACCTTTGTCACAATGCCCACTATGGTGGCGATGATGCGGTGGCTCTGCAGGTGACAGGGACACTGCAGGACTTGGTGTCAGCTCAGCAATTTCTCACTTCCCCTAAGAAGCGGAATTCTGCAAATTGCTGCCTTTGCTCTTGAAAGGATGTCATCAGGTGGGTGTTTTGGTGTCATACACTGAAAACCAGAACAGAAACTGTGAAATATTCCCATGATATGCATGGTCCCTGCCCCAAAGCACCATGACTCAGCCTAAGGAGATCTGCAGCTTATTTTTTTGTACTGCAAGCAGATTGTGGAAGTACAGTATAAAAACCATCCTTATGGAGAGATCTTGGTATTTTAGGCTTAGTCTAAGTGTCTCAAGTAGCTGGGGTTTTTGCTTGGGCCTAATCCATACGGTCTTATGGCTTTCCTCCTAGTCTGAAGACGAATGTTCTAGAAACTATAAAGCAAAAACATGTCCTGCACCCTAGCCTTGCCTTGCCTGTCCTTGCTTGTCCCATCCTTAGCTTATGTCCTTCTCATCCTGTTCTCTGTCCCATCCTCTCTCACTAAGCCCTCGTCTGGCTGCATGTCTCTTCTTTCCTTTTCTCTCACTCTCCTGCTTCCTGCCTCTTTTCTTGCAATTCCTCCATCTCACTCCTGCAGCCCAACACTACTTTTTATTCTTCCTTCCCTTTCTCCTGCTCCCTTCGCTTTCTCCCTCTGTCCCATATCTTTCTTCCCGACTTGTCTCTTGCAGACTTTGGGCCAAACTGGCCCCAAGTCTGGGCATGGTTTGACAAGTTTTCAGAGGCCTGGCTGGTGGCAGCAGGGACACCAGGCAATGACAGGCCCGGGGCTGAAAGGCTCCGCATCCCCTAGGGGGCGCCTGGCTGCCACACCCAGCTGACATAGAACCTTTGTCACAATGCCCGCTATGGTGGCGAGGATGCGGTGGCTCTGCAGGTGACAGGGACACTGCAGGACCTGGTGTCAGCTCAGCAATTTCTCACTTCCCCTAAGAAGCGGAATTCTGCAAATTGCTGCCTTTGCTCTTGAAAGGATGTCATTAGGTGGGTGTTTTGGTGTCATACCCTGAAAACAGAGCAGAAACTGTGAAATACTCCCATGATATGCATGGTCCCTTCCCCAAAGCACCACGACTCAGCCTAAGGAGATCTGTAGCTTATTTTTTTGTACTGCCAGCAGATTGTGGAAGTACAGTATAAAAACCATCCTTATGGAGAGATCTTGGTATTTTAGGCTTAGTCTAAGTGTCTCAAGTAGCTGGGGTTTTTGCTTGGGCCTAATCCATACGGTCTTATGGCTTTCCTGCTAGTCTGAAGACGAATGTGCTAGAAACTATAAAGCAAAAGCATGTCCTGCAGCCTAGCCTTGCCTTGCCTGTCCTTGCCTGTCCTAGCCTTGCCTTATGTCCTTCTCATCCTCTTCTCTGTCCCATCCTCTCTCACTAAGCCCTCGTCTGGCTGCATGTCTCTTCTTTCCTTTTCTCTCACTCTCCTGCTTCCTTCCTCTTTTCTTGCAATTCCACCATCTCACTCCTGCAGCCCAACACTACTTTTTATTCTTCCTTCCTTTCTCCTGCTCCCTTCGCTTTCTCCCTCTGTCCCATATCTTTCTTCCCGACTTGTCTCTTGGAGACTTTGGGCCAAAATGGCCCCAAGTCTGAGCATGGTTTGACAAGTTTTCAGAGGCCAGGCTGATGGCAGCAGGGACACCAGGCAATGACAGGCCCGGGGCTGACAGGCTCCCCATTTCCTAGGGGGCGCCTGGCTGCCACACCCAGCTGACATACAACCTTTGTCACAATGCCCGCTACCGTGGCGAGGATGCGGTGGCTCTGCAGGTGACAGGGACACTGCAGGACTTGGTGTCAGATCAGCAATTTCTCACTTCCCCTAAGAAGCGGAATTCTGCAAATTGCTGCCTTTGCTCTTGAAAGGATGTCATCAGGTGGGTGTTTTGGTGTCATACACTGAAAACCAGAGCAGAAACTGTGAAATATTCCCATGATATGCATGGTCCCTGCCCCAAAGCACCATGACTCAGCCTAAGGATATCTGCAGCTTATTTTTTTGTACTGCCAGCAGATTGTGGAAGTACAGTATAAAAACCATCCTTATGGAGAGATCTTGGTATTTTAGGCTTAGTCTAAGTGTCTCAAGTAGCTGGGGTTTTTGCTTGGGCCTAATCCATACGGTCTTATGGCTTTCCTCCTAGTCTGAAGACGAATGTGCTAGAAACTATAAAGCAAAAACATGTCCTGCACCCTAGCCTTGCCTTGCCTTTCCTTGCTTGTCCCATCCTTAGCTTATGTCCTTCTCATCCTGTTCTCTGTCCCATCCTCTCTCACTAAGCCCTCGGCTGGCTGCATGTCTCTTCTTTCCTTTTCTCTCACTCTCCTGCTTCCTGCCTCTTTTCTTGCAATTCCTCCATCTCACTCCTGCAGCCCAACACTACTTTTTATTCTTCCTTCCCTGTATCCTGCTCCCTTCGCTTTCTCCCTCTGTCCCATATCTTTCTTCCCGACTTGTCTCTTGCAGACTTTGGGCCAAACTAGCCCCACGTCTGGGCATGGTTTGACAAGTTTTCAGAGGCCTGGCTGGTGGCAGCAGGGTCACCAGGCAGTGACAGGCCCGGGGCTGACAGGCTCCCCATCCCCTAGGGGGCGCCTGGCTGCCACACCCAGCTGACATAGAACCTTTGTCACAATGCCCACTATGGTGGCGATGATGCGGTGGCTCTGCAGGTGACAGGGACACTGCAGGACTTGGTGTCAGCTCAGCAATTTCTCACTTCCCCTAAGAAGCAGAATTCTGCAAATTGCTGCCTTTGCTCTTGAAAGGATGTCATCAGGTGGGTGTTTTGGTGTCATACACTGAAAACCAGAACAGAAACTGTGAAATATTCCCATGATATGCATGGTCCCTGCCCCAAAGCACCATGACTCAGACTAAGGAGATCTGCAGCTTATTTTTTTGTACTGCCAGCAGATTGTGGAAGTACAGTATAAAAGCCATCCTTATGGAGAGATCTTGGTATTTTAGGCTTAGTCTAAGTGTCTCAAGTAGCTGGGGTTTTTGCTTGGGCCTAATCCATATGTCTTATGGCTTTCCTCCTAGTCTGAAGACGAATGTGCTAGAAACTATAAAGCAAAAACATGTCCTGCAGCCTAGCCTTGCCTTGCCTGTCCTTGCTTGTCCCATCCTTCCCTTATGTCCTTCTCATCCTGTTCTCTGTCCCATCCTCTCTCACTAAGCCCTCGTCTGGCTGCATGTCTCTTCTTTCCTTTTCTCTCACTCTCCTGCTTCCTGCCTCTTTTCTTGCAATTCCTCCATCTCACTCCTGCAGCCCAACACTACTTTTTATTCTTCCTTCCCTTTCTCCTGCTCCCTTCGCTTTCTCCCTCTGTCCCATATCTTTCTTCCCGACTTGTCTCTTGCAGACTTTGGGCCAAACTGGCCCCAAGTCTGGGCATGGTTTGACAAGTTTTCAGAGGCCTGGCTGGTGGCAGCAGGGACACCAGGCAATGACAGGCCCGGGGCTGAAAGGCTCCCCATCCCCTAGGGGGCGCCTGGCTGCCACACCCAGCTGACATAGAACCTTTGTCACAATGCCCGCTATGGTGGCGAGGATGCGGTGGCTCTGCAGGTGACAGGGACACTGCAGGACCTGGTGTCAGCTCAGCAATTTCTCACTTCCCCTAAGAAGCGGAATTCTGCAAATTGCTGCCTTTGCTCTTGAAAGGATGTCATTAGGTGGGTGTTTTGGTGTCATACCCTGAAAACAGAGCAGAAACTGTGAAATACTCCCATGATATGCATGGTCCCTTCCCCAAAGCACCACGACTCAGCCTAAGGAGATCTGTAGCTTATTTTTTTGTACTGCCAGCAGATTGTGGAAGTACAGTATAAAAACCATCCTTATGGAGAGATCTTGGTATTTTAGGCTTAGTCTAAGTGTCTCAAGTAGCTGGGGTTTTTGCTTGGGCCTAATCCATATGTCTTATGGCTTTCCTCCTAGTCTGAAGACGAATGTGCTAGAAACTATAAAGCAAAAACATGTCCTGCAGCGTAGCCTTGCCTTGCCTGTCCTTGCCTGTCCTAGCCTTGCCTTATTTCCTTCTCATCCTCTTCTCTGTCCCATCCTCTCTCACTAAGCCCTCGTCTGGCTGCATGTCTCTTCTTTCCTTTTCTCTCACTCTCCTCCTTCCTGCCTCTTTTCTTGCAATTCCTCCATCTCACTCCTGCAGCCCAACACTACTTTTTATTCTTCCTTCCCTGTATCCTGCTCCCTTCGCTTTCTCCCTCTGTCCCATATCTTTCTTCCCGACTTGTCTCTTGGAGACTTTGGGCCAAACTGGCCCCAAGTCTGGGCATGGTTTGACAAGTTTTCAGAGGCCTGGCTGGTGGCAGCAGGGACACCAGGCAATGACAGGCCCGGGGCTGACAGGCTCCCCATCCCCTAGGGGGCGCGTGGCTGCCACACCCAGCTGCCATAGAACCTTTGTCACAATGCCCGCTACCGTGGCGAGGATGCGGTGGCTCTGCAGGTGACAGGGACACTGCAGGACTTGGTGTCAGCTCAGCAATTTCTCACTTCCCCTAAGAAGCGGAATTCTGCAAATTGCTGCCTTTGCTCTTGAAACGATGTCATCAGGTGGGTGTTTTGGTGTCATACACTGAAAACAGAGCAGAAACTGTGAAATATTCCCATGATATGCATGGTCCCTGCCCCAAAGCACCATGACTCAGCCTAAGGAAATTGGCAGCTTATTTTTCTTACTGCCAGCAGATTGTGGAAGTACAGTATAAAAACCATCCTTATGGAGAGATCTTGGTATTTTAGGTTTAGTCTAAGTGCCTCAAGTAGCTGGGGTTTTTGCTTGGGCCTAATCCATACGGTCTTATGGCTTTCCTGCTAGTCTGAAGACGAATGTGCTAGAAACTATAAAGCAAAAGCATGTCCTGCAGCCTAGCCTTGCCTTGCCTGTCCTTGCCTGTCCTAGCCTTGCCTTATGTCCTTCTCATCCTCTTCTCTGTCCCATCCTCTCTCACTAAGCCCTCGTCTGGCTGCATGTCTCTTCTTTCCTTTTCTCTCACTCTCCTGCTTCCTGCCTCTTTTCTTGCAATTCCACCATCTCACTCCTGCAGCCCAACACTACTTTTTATTCTTCCTTCCTTTCTCCTGATCCCTTCGCTTTCTCCCTCTGTCCCATATTTTTCTTCCCGACTTGTCTCTTGGAGACTTTGGGCCAAAATGGCCCCAAGTCTTAGCATGGTTTGACAAGTTTTCAGAGGCCAGGCTGATGGCAGCAGGGACACCAGGCAGTGACAGGCCCGGGGCTGACAGGCTCCCCATTTCCTAGGGGGCGCCTGGCTGCCACACCCAGCTGACATACAACCTTTGTCACAATGCCCGCTACCGTGGCGAGGATGCGGTGGCTCTGCAGGTGACAGGGACACTGCAGGACTTGGTGTCAGATCAGCAATTTCTCACTTCCCCTAAGAAGCGGAATTCTGCAAATTGCTGCCTTTGCTCTTGAAAGGATGTCATCAGGTGGGTGTTTTGGTGTCATACACTGAAAACCAGAGCAGAAACTGTGAAATATTCCCATGATATGCATGGTCCCTGCCCCAAAGCACCATGACTCAGCCTAAGGATATCTGCAGCTTATTTTTTTGTACTGCCAGCAGATTGTGGAAGTACAGTATAAAAACCATCCTTATGGAGAGATCTTGGTATTTTAGGCTTAGTCTAAGTGTCTCAAGTAGCTGGGGTTTTTGCTTGGGCCTAATCCATACGGTCTTATGGCTTTCCTCCTAGTCTGAAGACGAATGTTCTAGAAACTATAAAGCAAAAACATGTCCTGCACCCTAGCCTTGCCTTGCCTTTCCTTGCTTGTCCCATCCTTAGCTTATGTCCTTCTCATCCTGTTCTCTGTCCCATCCTCTCTCACTAAGCCCTCGGCTGGCTGCATGTCTCTTCTTTCCTTTTCTCTCACTCTCCTGCTTCCTGCCTCTTTTCTTGCAATTCCTCCATCTCACTCCTGCAGCCCAACACTACTTTTTATTCTTCCTTCCCTGTATCCTGCTCCCTTCGCTTTCTCCCTCTGTCCCATATCTTTCTTCCCGACTTGTCTCTTGCAGACTTTGGGCCAAACTGGCCCCACGTCTGGGCATGGTTTGACAAGTTTTCAGAGGCCTGGCTGGTGGCAGCAGGGTCACCAGGCAGTGACAGGCCCGGGGCTGACAGGCTCCCCATCCCCTAGGGGGCGCCTGGCTGCCACACCCAGCTGACATAGAACCTTTGTCACAATGCCCACTATGGTGGCGATGATGCGGTGGCTCTGCAGGTGACAGGGACACTGCAGGACTTGGTGTCAGCTCAGCAATTTCTCACTTCCCCTAAGAAGCAGAATTCTGCAAATTGCTGCCTTTGCTCTTGAAAGGATGTCATCAGGTGGGTGTTTTGGTGTCATACACTGAAAACCAGAACAGAAACTGTGAAATATTCCCATGATATGCATGGTCCCTGCCCCAAAGCACCATGACTCAGACTAAGGAGATCTGCAGCTTATTTTTTTGTACTGCCAGCAGATTGTGGAAGTACAGTATAAAAGCCATCCTTATGGAGAGATCTTGGTATTTTAGGCTTAGTCTAAGTGTCTCAAGTAGCTGGGGTTTTTGCTTGGGCCTAATCCATATGTCTTATGGCTTTCCTCCTAGTCTGAAGACGAATGTGCTAGAAACTATAAAGCAAAAACATGTCCTGCAGCCTAGCCTTGCCTTGCCTGTCCTTGCTTGTCCCATCCTTCCCTTATGTCCTTCTCATCCTGTTCTCTGTCCCATCCTCTCTCACTAAGCCCTCGTCTGGCTGCATGTCTCTTCTTTCCTTTTCTCTCACTCTCCTGCTTCCTGCCTCTTTTCTTGCAATTCCTCCATCTCACTCCTGCAGCCCAACACTACTTTTTATTCTTCCTTCCCTGTATCCTGCTCCCTTCGCTTTCTCCCTCTGTCCCATATCTTTCTTCCCGACTTGTCTCTTGGAGACTTTGGGCCAAACTGGCCCCAAGTCTGGGCATGGTTTGACAAGTTTTCAGAGGCCTGGCTGGTGGCAGCAGGGACACCAGGCAATGACAGGCCCGGGGCTGAAAGGCTCCCCATCCCCTAGGGGGCGCCTGGCTGCCACACCCAGCTGACATAGAACCTTTGTCACAATGCCCACTACCGTGGCGAGGATGCGGTGGCTCTGCAGGTGACAGGGACACTGCAGGACTTGGTGTCAGCTCAGCAATTTCTCACTTCCCCTAAGAAGCGGAATTCTGCAAATTGCTGCCTTTGCTCTTGAAAGGATGTCATCAGGTGGGTGTTTTGGTGTCATACACTGAAAACAGAGCAGAAACTGTGAAATATTCCCATGATATGCATGGTCCCTGCCCCAAAGCACCATGACTCAGCCTAAGGAGATTGGCAGCTTATTTTTCTTACTGCCAGCAGATTGTGGAAGTACAGTATAAAAACCATCCTTATGGAGAGATCTTGGTATTTTAGGTTTAGTCTAAGTGCCTCAAGTAGCTGGGGTTTCTGCTTGGGCCTAATCCTTACGGTCTTATGGCTTTCCTCCTCGTCTGAAGACGAATGTGCTAGAAACTATAAAGCAAAAACATGTCCTGCAGCCTAGCCTTGCCTTGCCTGTCCTTGCCTGTCCTAGCCTTGCCTTATGTCCTTCTCATCCTCTTCTCTGTCCCATCCTCTCTCACCAAGCCCTCGTCTGGCTGCATGTCTCTTCTTTCCTTTTCTCTCACTCTCCTGCTTCCTGCCTCTTTTCTTGCAATTCCTCCATCTCACTAATGCAGCCCAACACTACTTTTTATTCTTCCTTCCTTTCTCCTGATCCCTTCGCTTTCTCCCTCTGTCCCATATCTTTCTTCCCGACTTGTCTCTTGGAGACTTTGGGCCAAAATGGCCCCAAGTCTGAGCATGGTTTGACAAGTTTTCAGAGGCCAGGCTGATGGCAGCAGGGACACCAGGCAGTGACAGGCCCGGGGCTAACAGGCTCCCCATCCCCTAGGGGGCGCCTGGCTGCCACACCCAGCTGACATACAACCTTTGTCACAATGCCCGCTACCGTGGCGAGGATGCGGTGGCTCTGCAGGTGACAGGGACACTGCAGGACTTGGTGTCAGCTCAGCAATTTCTCACTTCCCCTAAGAAGCGGAATTCTGCAAATTGCTGCCTTTGCTCTTGAAAGGATGTCATCAGATGGGTGTTTTGGTGTCATACACTGAAAACCAGAGCAGAAACTGTGAAATATTCCCATGATATGCATGGTCCCTGCCCCAAAGCACCATGACTCAGCCTAAGGAGATCTGCAGCTTATTTTTTTGTACTGCCAGCAGATTGTGGAAGTACAGTATAAAAACCATCCTTATGGAGAGATCTTGGTATTTTAGGCTTAGTCTAAGTGTCTCAAGTAGCTGGGGTTTTTGCTTGGGCCTAATCCATACGGTCTTATGGCTATGCTCCTAGTCTGAAGAGGAATGTCCTAGAAACTATGAAGCAAAAACATGTCCTGCAGCCCTGCCTTGCCTTGCCTGTCCTTGCCTGTCCTAGCCTTGCCTTATTTCCTTCTCATCCTGTTCTCTGTCCTATCCTCTCTCACTAAGACCTCGTCTGGCTGCATGTCTCTTCTTTCCTTTTCTCTCACTCTCCTGCTTCCTGCCTCTTTTCTTGCAATTCCTCCATCTCACTCCTGCAGCCCAACACTACTTTTTATTCTTCCTTCCCTGTATCCTGCTCCCTTCGCTTTCTCCCTCTGTCCCATATCTTTCTTCCCGACTTGTCTCTTGCAGACTTTGGGCCAAACTGGCCCCACGTCTGGGCATGGTTTGACAAGTTTTCAGAGGCCTGGCTGGTGGCAGCAGGGACACCAGACAGTGACAGGCCCGGGGCTGAAAGGCTCCCCATCCCCTAGGGGGCGCCTGGCTGCCACACCCAGCTGACATAGAACCTTTGTCACAATGCCCACTATGGTGGCGATGATGCGGTGGCTCTGCAGGTGACAGGGACACTGCAGGACTTGGTGTCAGCTCAGCAATTTCTCACTTCCCCTAAGAAGCGGAATTCTGCAAATTGCTGCCTTTGCTCTTGAAAGGATGTCATCAGGTGGGTGTTTTGGTGTCATACACTGAAAACCAGAACAGAAACTGTGAAATATTCCCATGATATGCATGGTCCCTGCCCCAAAGCACCATGACTCAGCCTAAGGAGATCTGCAGCTTATTTTTTTGTACTGCCAGCAGATTGTGGAAGTACAGTATAAAAACCATCCTTATGGAGAGATCTTGGTATTTTAGGCTTAGTCTAAGTGTCTCAAGTAGCTGGGGATTTTGCTTGGGCCTAATCCATACGGTCTTATGGCTTTCCTGCTAGTCTGAAGACGACTGTGCTAGAAACTATAAAGCAAAAGCATGTCCTGCAGCCTAGCCTTGCCTTGCCTGTCCTTGCCTGTCCTAGCCTTGCCTTATGTCCTTCTCATCCTCTTCTCTGTCCCATCCTCTCTCACCAAGCCCTCGTCTGGCTGCATGTCTCTTCTTTCCTTTTCTCTCACTCTCCTGCTTCCTGCCTCTTTTCTTGCAATTCCTCCATCTCACTAATGCAGCCCAACACTACTTTTTATTCTTCCTTCCTTTCTCCTGATCCCTTCGCTTTCTCCCTCTGTCCCATATCTTTCTTCCCGACTTGTCTCTTGGAGACTTTGGGCCAAAATGGCCCCAAGTCTGAGCATGGTTTGACAAGTTTTCAGAGGCCAGGCTGATGGCAGCAGGGACACCAGGCAGTGACAGGCCCGGGGCTGACAGGCTCCCCATCCCCTAGGGGGCGCCTGGCTGCCACACCCAGCTGACATACAACCTTTGTCACAACGCCCGCTACCGTGGCGAGGATGCGGTGGCTCTGCAGGTGACAGGGACACTGCAGGACTTGGTGTCAGCTCAGCAATTTCTCACTTCCCCTAAGAAGCGGAATTCTGCAAATTGCTGCCTTTGCTCTTGAAAGGATGTCGTCAGGTGGGTGTTTTGGTGTCATACACTGAAAACCAGAGCAGAAACTGTGAAATATTCCCATGATATGCATGGTCCCTGCCCCAAAGCACCATGACTCAGCCTAAGGAGATCTGCAGCTTATTTTTTTGTACTGCCAGCAGATTGTGGAAGTACAGTATAAAAGCCATCCTTATGGAGAGATCTTGGTATTTTAGGCTTAGTCTAAGTGTCTCAAGTAGCTGGGGTTTTTGCTTGGGCCTAATCCATACGGTCTTATGGCTTTCCTCCTAGTCTGAAGACGAATGTTCTAGAAACTATAAAGCAAAAACATGTCCTGCACCCTAGCCTTGCCTTGCCTGTCCTTGCTTGTCCCATCCTTAGCTTATGTCCTTCTCATCCTGTTCTCTGTCCCATCCTCTCTCACTAAGCCCTCGTCTGGCTGCATGTCTCTTCTTTCCTTTTCTCTCACTCTCCTGCTTCCTGCCTCTTTTCTTGCAATTCCTCCATCTCACTCCTGCAGCCCAACACTACTTTTTATTCTTCCTTCCCTTTCTCCTGCTCCCTTTGCTTTCTCCCTCTGTCCCATATCTTTCTTCCCGACTTGTCTCTTGCAGACTTTGGGCCAAACTGGCCCCACGTCTGGGCATGGTTTGACAAGTTTTCAGAGGCCTGGCTGGTGGCAGCAGGGACACCAGGCAATGACAGGCCCGGGGCTGAAAGGCTCCCCATCCCCTAGGGGGCGCCTGGCTGCCACACCCAGCTGACATAGAACCTTTGTCACAATGCCCGCTATGGTGGCGAGGATGCGGTGGCTCTGCAGGTGACAGGGACACTGCAGGACTTGGTGTCAGATCAGCAATTTCTCACTTCCCCTAAGAAGCGGAATTCTGCAAATTGCTGCCTTTGCTCTTGAAAGGATGTCATTAGGTGGGTGTTTTGGTGTCATACACTGAAAACAGAGCAGAAACTGTGAAATACTCCCATGATATGCATGGTCCCTTCCCCAAAGCACGACGACTCAGCCTAAGGAGATCTGTAGATTATTTTTTTGTACTGCCAGCAGATTGTGGAAGTACAGTATAAAAACCATCCTTATGGAGAGTTCTTGGTATTTTAGGCTTAGTCTAAGTGTCTCAAGTAGCTGGGGTTTTTGCTTGGGCCTAATCCATATGTCTTATGGCTTTCCTCCTAGTCTGAAGACGAATGTGCTAGAAACTATAAAGCAAAAACATGTCCTGCAGCGTAGCCTTGCCTTGCCTGTCCTTGCCTGTCCTAGCCTTGCCTTATTTCCTTCTCATCCTCTTCTCTGTCCCATCCTCTCTCACTAAGCCCTCGTCTGGCTGCATGTCTCTTCTTTCCTTTTCTCTCACTCTCCTGCTTCCTGCCTCTTTTCTTGCAATTCCTCCATCTCACTCCTGCAGCCCAACACTACTTTTTATTCTTCCTTCCCTGTATCCTGCTCCCTTCGCTTTCTCCCTCTGTCCCATATCTTTCTTCCCGACTTGTCTCTTGGAGACTTTGGGCCAAACTGGCCCCACGTCTGGGCATGGTTTGACAAGTTTTCAGAGGCCTGGCTGGTGGCAGCAGGGACACCAGGCAATGACAGGCCCGGGGCTGACAGGCTCCCCATCCCCTAGGGGGCGCCTGGCTGCCACACCCAGCTGACATAGAACCTTTGTCACAATGCCCGCTACCGTGGCGAGGAAGCGGTGGCTCTGCAGGTCACAGGGACACTGCAGGACTTGGTGTCAGCTCAGCAATTACTCACTTCCCCTAAGAAGCGGAATTCTGCAAATTGCTGCCTTTGCTCTTGAAAGGATGTCATCAGGTGGGTGTTTTGGTGTCATACACTGAAAACAGAGCAGAAACTGTGAAATATTCCCATGATATGCGTGGTCCCTGCCCCAAAGCACCATGACTCAGCCTAAGGAGATCTGCAGCTTATTTTTTTTGTACTGCCAGCAGATTGTGGAAGTACAGTATAAAAACCATCCTTATGGAGAGATCTTGGTATTTTAGGCTTAGTCTAAGTGTCTCAAGTAGCTGGGGTTTTTGCTTGGGCCTAATCCATACGGTCTTATGGCTTTCCTCCTAGTCTGAAGACGAATGTGCTAGAAACTATAAAGCAAAAACATGTCCTGCAGCCCTGCCTTGCCTTGCCTGTCCTTGCCTGTCCTAGCCTTGCCTTATTTCCTTCTCATCCTCTTCTCTGTCCCATCCTCTCTCACTAAGCCCTCGTCTGGCTGCATGTCTCTTCTTTCCTTTTCTCTCACTCTCCTGCTTCCTGCCTCTTTTCTTGCAATTCCTCCATCTCACTCCTGCAGCCCAACACTACTTTTTATTCTTCCTTCCCTGTATCCTGCTCCCTTCGCTTTCTCCCTCTGTCCCATATCTTTCTTCCCGACTTGTCTCTTGCAGACTTTGGGCCAAACTGGCCCCAAGTCTGGGCATGGTTTGACAAGTTTTCAGAGGCCTGGCTGGTGGCAGCAGGGACACCAGGCAGTGACAGGCCCGGGGCTGACAGGCTCCCCATCCCCTAGGGGGCGCCTGGCTGCCACACCCAGCTGACATACAACCTTTGTCACAATGCCCGCTACCGTGGCGAGGATGCGGTGGCTCTGCAGGTGACAGGGACACTGCAGGACTTGGTGTCAGATCAGCAATTTCTCACTTCCCCTAAGAAGCGGAATTCTGCAAATTGCTGCCTTTGCTCTTGAAAGGATGTCATCAGGTGGGTGTTTTGGTGTCATACACTGAAAACAGAGCAGAAATTGTGAAATATTCCCATGATATGCATGGTCCCTGCCCCAAAGCACCATGACTCAGACTAAGGAGATCTGTAGCTTATTTTTTTGTACTGCTAGCAGATTGTGGAAGTACAGTATAAAAACCATCCTTATGGAGAGATCTTGGTATTTTAGGCTTAGTCTAAGTGTCTCAAGTAGCTGGGGTTTTTGCTTGGGCCTAATCCATACGGTCTTATGGCTTTCCTCCTAGTCTGAAGACGAATGTGCTAGAAACTATAAAGCAAAAACATGTCCTGCAGCCTAGCCTTGCCTTGCCTGTCCTTGCCTGTCCTAGCCTTGCCTTATTTCCTTCTCATCCTCTTCTCTGTCCCATCCTCTCTCACTAAGCTCTCTTCTGGCTGCATGTCTCTTCTTTCCTTTTCTCTCACTCTCCTGCTTCCTGCCTCTTTTCTTGCAATTCCTCCACCTCAATCCTGCAGCCCAACACTACTTTTTATTCTTCCTTCCCTTTCTCCTGCTCCCTTCGCTTTCTCCCTCTGTCCCATATCTTTCTTCCCGACTTGTCTCTTGGAGACTTTGGGCCAAACTGGCCCCAAGTCTGGGCATGGTTTGACAAGTCTTCAGAGGCCTGGCTGGTGGCAGCAGGGACACCAGGCAGTGACAGGCCCGGGGCTGACAGGCTCCCCATCCCCTAGGGGGCACCTGGCTGCCACACCCAGCTGACATAGAACCTTTGTCACAATGCCCGCTACCGTGGTGAGGATGCGGTGGCTCTGCAGGTGACAGGGACACTGCAGGACTTGGTGTCAGCTCAGCAATTTCTCACTTCCCCTAAGAAGCGGAATTCTGCAAATTGCTGCCTTTGCTCTTGAAAGGATGTCATCAGGTGGGTGTTTTGGTGTCATACACTGAAAACAGAGCAGAAATTGTGAAATATTCCCATGATATGCATGGTCCCTGCCCCAAAGCACCATGACTCAGCCTAAGGAGATCTGCAGCTTATTTTTTTTGTACTGCCAGCAGATTGTGGAAGTACAGTATAAAAACCATCCTTATGGAGAGATCTTCGTATTTTAGGCTTAGTCTAAGTGTCTCAAGTAGCTGGGGTTTTTGCTTGGGCCTAATCCATACGGTCTTATGGCTTTCCTCCTAGTCTGAAGACGAATGTGCTAGAAACTATAAAGCAAAAACATGTCCTGCAGCCTAGCCTTGCCTTGCCTGTCCTTGCCTGTCCTAGCCTTGCCTTATTTCCTTCTCATCCTCTTCTCTGTCCCATCCTCTCTCACTAAGCTCTCGTCTGGCTGCATGTCTCTTCTTTCCTTTTCTCTCACTCTCCTGCTTCCTGCCTCTTTTCTTGCAATTCCTCCACCTCAATCCTGCAGCCCAACACTACTTTTTATTCTTCCTTCCCTTTCTCCTGCTCCCTTCGCTTTCTCCCTCTGTCCCATATCTTTCTTCCCGACTTGTCTCTTGGAGACTTTGGGCCAAACTGGCCCCAAGTCTGGGCATGGTTTGACAAGTCTTCAGAGGCCTGGCTGGTGGCAGCAGGGACACCAGGCAGTGACAGGCCCGGGGCTGACAGGCTCCCCATCCCCTAGGGGGCGCCTGGCTGCCACACCCAGCTGACATAGAACCTTTGTCACAATGCCCGCTACCGTGGTGAGGATGCGGTGGCTCTGCAGGTGACAGGGACACTGCAGGACTTGGTGTCAGCTCAGCAATTTCTCACTTCCCCTAAGAAGCGGAATTCTGCAAATTGCTGCCTTTGCTCTTGAAAGGATGTCATCAGGTGGGTGTTTTGGTGTCATACACTGAAAACAGAGCAGAAATTGTGAAATATTCCCATGATATGCATGGTCCCTGCCCCAAAGCACCATGACTCAGCCTAAGGAGATCTGCAGCTTATTTTTTTTGTACTGCCAGCAGATTGTGGAAGTACAGTATAAAAACCATCCTTATGGAGAGATCTTCGTATTTTAGGCTTAGTCTAAGTGTCTCAAGTAGCTGGGGTTTTTGCTTGGGCCTAATCCATACGGTCTTATGGCTTTCCTCCTAGTCTGAAGACGAATGTTCTAGAAACTATAAAGCAAAAACATGTCCTGCAGCCTAGCCTTGCCTTGCCTGTCCTTGCCTGTCCTAGCCTTGCCTTATTTCCTTCTCATCCTCTTCTCTGTCCCATCCTCTCTCACTAAGCCCTCGTCTGGCTGCATGTCTCTTCTTTCCTTTTCTCTCACTCTCCTGCTTCCTGCCTCTTTTCTTGCAATTCCTCCATCTCACTCCTGCAGCCCAACACTACTTTTTATTCTTCCTTCAATTTCTCCTGCTCCCTTCGCTTTCTCCCTCTGTCCCATATCTTTCTTCCCGACTTGTCTCTTGCAGACTTTGGGCCAAACTGGCCCCAAGTCTGGGCATGGTTTGACAAGTTTTCAGAGGCCTGGCTGGTGGCAGCAGGGAAACCAGGCAGTGACAGGCCCGGGGCTGACAGGCTCCACATCCCCTAGGGGGCGCCTGGCTGCCACACCCAGCTGACATAGAACCTTTGTCACAATGCCCGCTACCGTGGCGAGGATGCGGTGGCTCTGCAGGTGACAGGGACACTGCAGGACTTGGTGTCAGATCAGCAATTTCTCACTTCCCCTAAGAAGCGGAATTCTGCAAATTGCTGCCTTTGCTCTTGAAAGGATGTCATCAGGTGGGTGTTTTGGTGTCATACACTGAAAACAGAGCAGAAACTGTGAAATATTCCCATGATATGCATGATCCCTGTCCCAAAGCACCATGACTCAGCCTAAGGAGATCTGCAGCTTATTTTTTTAGTACTGCCAGCAGATTGTGGAAGTACAGTATAAAATCCATCCTTAAGGAGAGATCTTGGTATTTTAGGCTTAGTCTAAGTGTCTCAAGTAGCTGGTGTTTTTGCTTGGGCCTAATCCATACGGTCTTATGGCTTTCCTGCTAGTCTGAAGACGAATGTGCTAGGAACTATAAAGCAAAAACATGTCTTCCAGCCGAGCATTGCCTTGCCTGTCCTTGCCTGTCCTAGCCTTGCCTTATTTACTTCTCATCCTCTTCTCTGTCTCATCCTCTCTCACTAAGCCCTCATCTGGCTGCATGTCTCTTCTTTCCTTTTCTCTCACTCTCCTGCTTCCTGCCTCTTTTCTTGCAATTCCTCCATCTCACTCCTGCAGCCCAACACTACTTTTTATTCTTCCTTCCCTGTATCCTGCTCCCTTCGCTTTCTCCCTCTGTCCCATATCTTTCTTCCCGACTTGTCTCTTGCAGACTTTGGGCCAAACTGGCCCCAAGTCTGGGCATGGTTTGACAAGTTTTCAGAGGCCTGGCTGGTGGCAGCAGGGACACTAGGCAGTGACAGGCCCGGGGCTGACAGGCTCCCCATCCCCTAGGGGGCGCCTGGCTGCCACACCCAGCTGCCATAGAACCTTTGTCACAATGCCCGCTACCGTGGCGAGGATGCGGTGGCTCTGCAGGTGACAGGGACACTGCAGGACTTGGTGTCAGTTCAGCAATTTCTCACTTCCCCTAAGAAGCGGAATTCTGCAAATTGCTGCCTTTGCTCTTGAAAGGATGTCATCAGGTGGGTGTTTTGGTGTCATACACTGAAAACAGAGCAGAAATTGTAAAAATTCCCATGATATGCATGGTCCCTGCTCCAAAGCACCATTACTCAGACTAAGGAGATCTGTAGCTTATTTTTTTGTACTGCCAGCAGATTGTGGAAGTACAGTATAAAAACCATCCTTATGGAGAGATCTTGGTATTTTAGGCTTAGTCTAAGTGTCTCAAGTAGATGGGGTTTTTGCTTGGGCCTAATCCATACGGTCTTATGGCTTTCCTCCTAGTCTGAAGACGAATGTGCTAGAAACTATAAAGCAAAAACATGTCCTGCAGCCTAGCCTTGCCTTGCCTGTCCTTGCCTGTCCTAGCCTTGCCTTATTTCCTTCTCATCCTGTTCTCTGTCCCATCCTCTCTCACTAAGCTCTCGTCTGGCTGCATGTCTCTTCTTTCCTTTTCTCTCACTCTCCTGCTTCCTGCCTCTTTTCTTGCAATTCCTCCACCTCACTCCTGCAGCCCAACACTACTTTTTATTCTTCCTTCCCTGTATCCTGCTCCCTTCGCTTTCTCCCTCTGTCCCATATCTTTCTTCCCGTCTTGTCTCTTGGAGACTTTGGGCCAAACTGGCCCCAAGTCTGGGCATGGTTTGGCAAATTTTCAGAGGCCTGGCTGGTGGTAGCAGGGACACCAGGCAGTGACAGGCCCGGGGCTGACGGGCTACCCATCCCCTAGGGCGCGCCTGGCTGCCACACCTAGCTGACATAGAACCTTTGTCACAATGCCCGCTACCGTGGCGAGGATGCGGTGGCTCTGCAGGTGACAGGGACACTGCAGGACTTGGTGTCAGCTCAGCAATTTCTCACTTCCCCTAAGAAGCGGAATTCTGCAAATTGCTGCCTTTGCTCTTGAAAGGATGTCATCAGGTGGGTGTTTTGGTGTCATACACTGAAAACAGAGCAGAAACTGTGAAATATTCCCATGATATGCATGGTCCCTGCCCCAAAGCACCATGACTCAGCCTAAGGAGATCTGCAGCTTATTTTTTTTGTACTGCCAGCAGATTGTGGAAGTACAGTATAAAAACCATCCTTATGGAGAGATCTTGGTATTTTAGGCTTAGTCTAAGTCTCTCAAGTTGCTGGGGTTTTTGCTTGGGCCTAATCCATACGGTCTTATGGCTTTCCTCCTAGTCTGAAGACGAATGTGCTAGAAACTATAAAGCAAAAACATGTCCTGCAGCCTAGCCTTGCCTTGCCTGTCCTTGACTGTCCTAGCCTTGCCTTATGTCCTTCTCATCCTCTTCTCTGTCCCATCCTCTCTCACTAAGCCCTCGTCTGGCTGCATGTCTCTTCTTTCCTTTTCTCTCACTCTCCTGCTTCCTGCCTCTTTTCTTGCAATTCCTCCATCTCACTCCTGCAGCCCAACACTACTTTTTATTCTTCCTTCCCTGTATACTGCTCCCTTCGCTTTCTCCCTCTGTCCCATATCTTTCTTCCCGACTTTTCTCTTGGAGACTTTGGGCCAACATGGCCCCAAGTCTGGGCATGGTTTGACAAGTTTTCAGAGGCCTGGCTGGTGACAGCAGGGCCAGCAGGCAGTGACAGGCCCGGGGCTGACAGGCTCCCCATCCCCTAGGGGGCGCCTGGCTGCCACACCCAGCTGCCATAGAACCTTTGTCACAATGCCCGCTACCGTGGCGAGGATGCGGTGGCTCTGCAGGTGACAGGGACACTGCAGGACTTGGTGTCAGCTCAGCAATTTCTCACTTCCCCTAAGAAGCGGAATTCTGCAAATTGCTGCCTTTGCTCTTGAAAGGATGTCATCAGGTGGGTGTTTTGGTGTCATACACTGAAAACAGAGCAGAAACTGTGAAATATTCCCATGATGTGCATGGTCCCTGCACCAAAGCACCATGACTCAGCCTAAGGAGATCTGCAGCTTATTTTTTTTGTACTGCCAGCAGATTGTGGAAGTACAGTATAAAAACCATCCTTATGGAGAGATCTAGGTATTTTAGGCTTAGTCTAAGTGCCTCAAGTAGCTGGGGTTTTTGCTTGGGCCTAATCCATACGGTCTTATGGCTTTCCTCCTAGTCTGAAGACGAATGTTCTAGAAACTATAAAGCAAAAACATGTCCTGCAGCCTAGCCTTGCCTTGCCTGTCCTTGCCTGTCCTAGCCTTGCCTTATTTCCTTCTCATCCTCTTCTCTGTCCCATCCTCTCTCACTAAGCCCTCGTCTGGCTGCATGTCTCTTCTTTCCTTTTCTCTCACTCTCCTGCTTCCTGCCTCTTTTCTTGCAATTCCTCCATCTCACTCCTGCAGAACAACAGTACTTTTTATTCTTCCTTCCCTGTATCCTGCTCCCTTCGCTTTCTCCCTCTGTCCCATATCTTTCTTCCCGACTTTTCTCTTGGAGACTTTGGGCCAAACTGGCCCCAAGTCTGGGCATGGTTTGACAAGTTTTCAGAGGCCTGGCTGGTGGCAGCAGGGACACCAGGCAGTGACAGGCCCGGGGCTGACAGGCTCCCCATCCCCTAGGGGGCGCCTGGCTGCCACACCCAGCTGACATAGAACCTTTGTCACAATGCCCGCTACCGTGGTGAGGATGCGGTGGCTCTGCAGGTGACAGGGACACTGCAGGACTTGGTGTCAGCTCAGCAATTTCTCACTTCCCCTAAGAAGTGGAATTCTGCAAATTGCTGCCTTTGCTCTTGAAAGGATGTCATCAGGTGGGTGTTTTGGTGTCATACACTGAAAACAGAGCAGAAATTGTGAAATATTCCCATGATATGCATGGTCCCTGCCCCAAAGCACCATGACTCAGACTAAGGAGATCTGCAGCTTATTTTCTTACTGCCAGCAGATTGTGGAAGTACAGTATAAAAACCATCCTTATGGAGAGATCATGGTATTTTAGGCTTAGTCTAAGTGTCTCAAGTAGCTGGGGTTTTTGCTTGGGACTAATCCATACGGTCTTATGGCTTTCCTCCTAGTCTGAAGACGAATGTTCTAGAAACTATAAAGCAAAAACATGTCCTGCAGCCTAGCCTTGCCTTGCCTGTCCTTGCCTGTCCTCGCCTTGCCTTATTTCCTTCTCATCCTGTTCTCTGTCCCATCGTCTCTCACTAAGCCCTCGTCTGGCTGCATGTCTCTTCTTTCCTTTTCTCTCACTCTCCTGCTTCCTGCCTCTTTTCTTGCAATTCCTCCACCTCACTCCTGCAGCCCAACACTACTTTTTATTCTTCCTTCCCTTTCTCCTACTCCCTTCGCTTTCTCCCTCTGTCCCATATCTTTCTTCCCGACTTGTCTCTTGCAGACTTTGGGCCAAACTGGCCCCAAGTCTGGGCATGGTTTGACAAGTTTTCCGAGGCCTGGCTGGTGGCAGCAAGGACACCAGGCAGTGACAGGCCCGGGGCTGACAGGCTCCCCATCCCCTAGGGGGCGCCTGGCTGCCACACCCAGCTGACATAGAACCTTTGTCACAATGCCCGCTACCGTGGCGAGGATGCGGTGGCTCTGCAGGTGACAGGGACACTGCAGGACTTGGTGTCAGCTCAGCAATTTCTCACTTCCCCTAAGAAGCGGAATTCTGCAAATTGCTGCCTTTGCTCTTGAAAGGATGTCATCAGGTGGGTGTTTTGGTGTCATACACTGAAAACAGAGCAGAAACTGTGAAATATTCCCATGATATGCATGGTCCCTGCCCCAAAGCACCATGACTCAGCCTAAGGAGATCTGCAGCTTATTTTTTTGTACTGCCAGCAGATTGTGGAAGTACAGTATAAAAACCATCCTTATGGAGAGATCTTCGTATTTTAGGCTTAGTCTAAGTGCCTCAAGTAGCTGGGGTTTTTGCTTGGGCCTAATCCATACGGTCTTATGGCTTTCCTGCTAGTCTGAAGACGAATGTGCTAGAAACTATAAAGCAAAAACATGTCCTGCAGCCTAGCCTTGCCTTGCCTGTCCTTGCCTGTCCTAGCCTTGCCTTATGTCCTTCTCATCTTGTTCTCTGTCGCATCCTCTCTCACTAACCCCTCGTCTGGCTGCATGTCTCTTCTTTCCTTTTCTCTCACTCTCCTGCTTCCTGCCTCTTTTCTTGCAATTCCTCCATCTCACTCCTGCAGCCCAACACTACTTTTTATTCTTCCTTCCCTTTCTCCTGCTCCCTTCGCTTTCTCCCACTGTCCCATATCTTTCTTCCCGACTTGTCTCTTGCAGACTTTGGGCCAAACTGGCCCCAAGTCTGGGCATGGTTTGACAAGTTTTCCGAGGCCTGGCTGGTGGCAGCAGGGACACCAGGCAGTGACAGGCCCGGGACTGACAGGCTCCCCATCCCCTAGGGGGCGCCTGGCTGCCACACCCAGCTGACATAGAACCTTTGTCACAATGCCCGCTACCGTGGCGAGGATGCAGTGGCTCTGCAGGTGACAGGGACACTGCAGGACTTGGTGTCAGCTCAGCAATTTCTCACTTCCCCTAAGAAGCGGAATTCTGCAAATTGCTGCCTTTGCTCTTGAAAGGATGTCATCGGGTGGGTGTTTTGGTGTCATACACTGAAAACAGAGCAGAAACTGTGAAATATTCCCATGATATGCATGGTCCCTGCCCCAAAGCACCATGACTCAGCCTAAGGAGATCTGTGTTGGGACATGGCTAATAGAGAAGGGGCATGGCTCTATTGATCCGTTGTATCAGGAGAATTCTGTTCTAAGTTAGCATGAGTAGGCCTCAGTTAGCATGAGTTTGGTGTAGCATAGTGGAAAAGTACTGAGCGGTTGCTCTCTGGTTCAGCTGAGCGTTTAGATAAACAAGCTGGGGAATTATCTCTAGCAGGGTGAGAAGGTTGCATTCCAGAGAAACCACAAGAAGGTTGAGCTCATTATGTATACTATCCAATCAATAGAAGACGAGTAGGCATAATTATTGTATACTATCCAATTAATAGAAGACGAGTAGGCATAATTACTGTATACTATCCAATTAATAGGTGACGAGTATGCATAATTATTGTAAGTCTTATATAAATCAGCTTAGTGCATCAATAAAGTTGAGGTATGCTTATCACTCATATTGGGTCGACCGCATTCCTTCCTCCGTCCGCTCGGGTCTGGAACTCTGATGGAATTTTTCTCTCGGCAGATCTGCAGCTTATTTTTTTGTACTGCCAGCAGATTGTGGAAGTACAGTATAAAAACCATCCTTATGGAGAGATCTTGGTATTTTAGGCTTAGTCTAAGTGTCTCAGGTAGCTGGGGTTTTTGCTTGGGCCTAATCCATACGGTCTTATGGCTTTCCTGCTAGTCTGAAGACGAATGTGCTAGAAACTATAAAGCAAAAACATGTCCTGCAGCCTAGCCTTGCCTTGCCTGTCCTTGCCTGTCCTAGCCTTGCCTTATGTCCTTCTCATCCTGTTCTCTGTCCCATCCTCTCTCAATAAGCCCTCGTCTGGCTGCATGTCTCTTCTTTCCTTTTCTCTCACTCTCCTGCTTCCTGCCTCTTTTCTTGCAATTCCTCCATCTCACTCCTGCAGCCCCACACTAATTTTTATTCTTCCTTCCCTTTCTCCTGCTCCCTTTGCTTTCTCCCTCTGTCCCATATCTTTCTTCCCGACTTGTCTCTTGGAGACTTTGGGCCAAACTGGCCCCAAGTCTGGGCATGGTTTGACAAGTTTTCAGAGGCCTGGCTGGTGGCAGCAGGGACACCAGGCAGTGACAGGCCCGGGGCTTACAGGCTCCCCATCCCCTAGGGGGCGCCTGGCTGCCACACCGAGCTGACATAGAACCTTTGTCACAATGCCCGCTACCGTGGCGAGGATGCGGTGGCTCTGCAGGTGACAGGGACACTGCAGGACTTGGTGTCAGCTCAGCAATTTCTCACTTCCCCTAAGAAGCGGAATTCTGCAAATTGCTGCCTTTGCTCTTGAAAGGATGTCATCAGGTGGGTGTTTTGGTGTCATACACTGGAAACAGAGCACAAACTGTGAAATATTCCCATGATATGCATGGTGCCTGCCCCAAAGCACCATGACTCAGCCTAAGGAGATCTGCAGCTTATGATTATGTACGGCCAGCAGATTGTGAAAGTACAGTATAAAAACCATCCTTATGGAGAGATCTTGGTATTTTAGGCTTAGTCTAAGTGTCTCAAGTAGCTGGGGTTTTTGCTTGGGCCTTATCCATAGGGTCTTATGGCTTTCCTCCTAGTCTGAAGATGAATGTGCTAGAAACTATAAAGCAAAAACATGTCCTGCAGCCTAGCCTTGCCTTGCCTGTCCTTGCCTGTCCTAGCCTTGCCTTATGTCCTTCTCATCCTGTTCTCTGTCCCATCCTCTCTCACTAAGCCCTCGTCTGGCTGCATGTCTCTTCTTTCCTTTTCTCTCACTCTCCTGCTTCCTGCCTCTTTTCTTGCAATTCCTCCATCTCACTCCTGCAGCCCAACACTACTTTTTATTCTTCCTTCCCTTTCTCCTGCTCCCTTCGCTTTCTCCCTCTGTCCCATATCTTTCTTCCCGACTTGTCTCTTGCAGACTTTGGGCCAAACTGGCCCCAAGTCTGGGCATGGTTTGACAAGTTTTCAGAGGCCTGGCTGGTGGCAGCAGGGACACCAGGCAGTGACAGGCCCGGGGCTGACAGGCTCCCCATCCCCTAGGGGGCGCCTGGCCTCCACACCCAGCTGACATGGAACCTTAGTCACAATGCCCGCTACCGTGGCGAGGATGCGGTGGCTCTGCAGGTGACAGGGACACTGCAGGACTTGGTGTCAGCTCAGCAATTTCTCACTTCCCCTAAGAAGCGGAATTCTGCAAATTGCTGCCTTTGCTCTTGAAAGGATGTCATCGGGTGGGTGTTTTGGTGTCATACACTGAAAACAGAGCAGAAACTGTGAAATATTCCCATGATATGCATGGTCCCTGCCCCAAATCACCATGACTCAGCCTAAGGAGATCTGCAGCTTATTTTTTAGTACTGCCAGCAGATTGTGGAAGTACAGTATAAAAAACATCCTTATGGAGAGATCTTCCTATTTTAGGCTTAGTCTAAGTGTCTCAAGTAGCTGGGGTTTTTGCTTGGGCCTAATCCATACGGTCTTATGGCTTTCCTGCTAGTCTGAAGACGAATGTGCTAGAAACTATAAAGCAAAAACATGTCCTGCAGCCTAGCCTTGCCTTGCCTGTCCTTGCCTGTCCTAGCCTTGCCTTATGTCCTTCTCATCCTGTTCTCTGTCCCATCCTCTCTCACTAAGCCCTCGTCTGGCTGCATGTCTCTTCTTTCCTTTTCTCTCACTCTCCTGCTTCCTGCCTCTTTTCTTGCAATTCCTCCATCTCACTCCTGCAGCCCAACACTACTTTTTATTCTTCCTTCCCTTTCTCCTGCTCCCTTCGCTTTCTCCCTCTGTCCCATATCTTTCTTCCCGACTTGTCTCTTGGAGACTTTGGGCCAAACTGGCCCCAAGTCTGGGCATGGTTTGACAAGTTTTCCGAGGCCTGGCTGGTGGCAGCAGGGACACCAGGCAGTGACAGGCCCGGGGCTGACAGGCTCCCCATCCCCTAGGGGGCGCCTGGCTGCCACACCCAGCTGACATAGAACCTTTGTCACAATGCCCGCTACCGTGGCGAGGATGCGGTGCCTCTGCAGGTGACAGGGACACTGCAGGACTTGGTGTCAGCTCAGCAATTTCTCACTTCCCCTAAGAAGCGGAATTCTGCAAATTGCTGCCTTTGCTCTTGAAAGGATGTCATCAGGTGGGTGTTTTGGTGTCATACACTGGAAACAGAGCACAAACTGTGAAATATTCCCATGATATGCATGGTCCCTGCCTCAAAGCACCATGATTCAGCCTAAGGAGATCTGCAGCTTATGATTATGTACAGCCAGCAGATTGTGAAAGTATAGTATCAAAACCATCCTTATGGAGAGATCTTGGTATTTTAGGCTTAGTCTAAGTGTCTCAAGTAGCTGGGGTTTTTGCTTGGGCCTAATCCATACGGTCTTATGGCTTTCCTCCTAGTCTGAAGACGAATGTGCTAGAAACTATAAAGCAAAAACATGTCCTGCAGCCTAGCCTTGCCTTGCCTGTCCTTGCCTGTCCTAGCCTTGCCTTATGTCCTTCTCATCCTGTTCTCTGTCCCATCCTCTCTCACTAAGCCCTCGTCTGGCTGCATGTCTCTTCTTTCCTTTTCTCTCACTCTCCTGCTTCCTGCCTCTTTTCTTGCAATTCCTCCATCTCACTCCTGCAGCCCAACACTACTTTTTATTCTTCCTTCCCTTTCTCCTGCTCCCTTCGCTTTCTCCCTCTGTCCCATATCTTTCTTCCCGACTTGTCTCTTGCAGACTTTGGGCCAAACTGGCCCCAAGTCTGGGCATGGTTTGACAAGTTTTCAGAGGCCTGGCTGGTGGCAGCAGGGACACCAGGCAGTGACAGGCCCGGGGCTGACAGGCTCCCCATCCCCTAGGGGGCGCCTGGCCTCCACACCCAGCTGACATGGAACCTTAGTCACAATGCCCGCTACCGTGGCGAGGATGCGGTGGCTCTGCAGGTGACAGGGACACTGCAGGACTTGGTGTCAGCTCAGCAATTTCTCACTTCCCCTAAGAAGCGGAATTCTGCAAATTGCTGCCTTTGCTCTTGAAAGGATGTCATCGGGTGGGTGTTTTGGTGTCATACACTGAAAACAGAGCAGAAACTGTGAAATATTCCCATGATATGCATGGTCCCTGCCCCAAATCACCATGACTCAGCCTAAGGAGATCTGCAGCTTATTTTTTAGTACTGCCAGCAGATTGTGGAAGTACAGTATAAAAAACATCCTTATGGAGAGATCTTCCTATTTTAGGCTTAGTCTAAGTGTCTCAAGTAGCTGGGGTTTTTGCTTGGGCCTAATCCATACGGTCTTATGGCTTTCCTGCTAGTCTGAAGACGAATGTGCTAGAAACTATAAAGCAAAAACATGTCCTGCAGCCTAGCCTTGCCTTGCCTGTCCTTGCCTGTCCTAGCCTTGCCTTATGTCCTTCTCATCCTGTTCTCTGTCCCATCCTCTCTCACTAAGCCCTCGTCTGGCTGCATGTCTCTTCTTTCCTTTTCTCTCACTCTCCTGCTTCCTGCCTCTTTTCTTGCAATTCCTCCATCTCACTCCTGCAGCCCAACACTACTTTTTATTCTTCCTTCCCTTTCTCCTGCTCCCTTCGCTTTCTCCCTCTGTCCCATATCTTTCTTCCCGACTTGTCTCTTGCAGACTTTGGGCCAAACTGGCCCCAAGTCTGGGCATGGTTTGACAAGTTTTCCGAGGCCTGGCTGGTGGCAGCAGGGACACCAGGCAGTGACAGGCCCGGGGCTTACAGGCTCCCCATCCCCTAGGGGGCGCCTGGCTGCCACACCCAGCTGACATAGAACCTTTGTCACAATGCCCGCTACCGTGGCGAGGATGCGGTGCCTCTGCAGGTGACAGGGACACTGCAGGACTTGGTGTCAGCTCAGCAATTTCTCACTTCCCCTAAGAAGCGGAATTCTGCAAATTGCTGCCTTTGCTCTTGAAAGGATGTCATCAGGTGGGTGTTTTGGAGTCATACACTGGAAACAGAGCACAAACTGTGAAATATTCCCATGATATGCATGGTCCCTGCCTCAAAGCACCATGATTCAGCCTAAGGAGATCTGCAGCTTATTTTTTTGTACTGCCAGCGGATTGTGGAAGTATAGTATCAAAACCATCCTTATGGAGAGATCTTGGTATTTTAGGCTTAGTCTAAGTGTCTCAGGTAGCTGGGGCTTTTGCTTGGGCCTAATCCATACGGTCTTATGGCTTTCCTGCTAGTCTGAAGACGAATATGCTAGAAACTATAAAGCAAAAACATGTCCTGCAGCCTAGCCTTGCCTTGCCTGTCCTTGCCTGTCCTAGCCTTGCCTTATGTCCTTCTCATCCTGTTCTCTGTCGCATCCTCTCTCACTAACCCCTCGTCTGGCTGCATGTCTCTTCTTTCCTTTTCTCTCACTCTCCTGCTTCCTGCCTCTTTTCTTGCAATTCCTCCACCTCACTCCTGCAGCCCAACACTACTTTTTATTCTTCCTTCCCTTTCTCCTGCTCCCTTCGCTTTCTCCCTCTGTCCCATATCTTTCTTCCCGACTTGTCTCTTGGAGACTTTGGGCCAAACTGGCCCCACGTCTGGGCATGGTTTGACAAGTTTTCAGAGGCCTGGCTGGTGGCAGCAGGGACACCAGGCAGTGACAGGCCCGGGGCTGACAGACTCCCCATCCCCTAGGGGGCGCCTGGCTGCCACACCCAGCTGACATGGAACCTTTGTCACAATGCCCGCTACCGTGGCGAGGATGCGGTGGCTCTGCAGGTGACAGGTACACTGCAGGACTTGGTGTCAGCTCAGCAATTTCTCACTTCCCCTAAGAAGTGGAATTGTGCAAATTGCTGCCTTTGCTCTTGAAAGGATGTCATCGGGTGGGTGTTTTGGTGTCATACACTGAAAACAGAGCACAAACTGTGAAATATTCCCATGATATGCATGGTGCCTGCCCCAAAGCACCATGACTCAGCCTAAGGAGATCTGCAGCTTATGATTATGTACGGCCAGCAGATTTTGAAAGTACAGTATAAAAACCATCCTTATGGAGAGATCTTGGTATTTTAGGCTTAGTCTAAGTGTCTCAAGTAGCTGGGGTTTTTGCTTGGGCCTTATCCATAGGGTCTTATGGCTTTCCTCCTAGTCTGAAGACGAATGTGCTAGAAACTATAAAGCAAAAACATGTCCTGCAGCCTAGCCTTGCCTTGCCTGTCCTTGCCTGTCCTAGCCTTGCCTTATGTCCTTCTCATCCTGTTCTCTGTCCCATCCTCTCTCACTAAGCCCTCGTCTGGCTGCATGTCTCTTCTTTCCTTTTCTCTCACTCTCCTGCTTCCTGCCTCTTTTCTTGCAATTCCTCCATCTCACTCCTGCAGCCCAACACTACTTTTTATTCTTCCTTCCCTTTCTCCTGCTCCCTTCGCTTTCTCCCTCTGTCCCATATCTTTCTTCCCGACTTGTCTCTTGCAGACTTTGGGCCAAACTGGCCCCAAGTCTGGGCATGGTTTGACAAGTTTTCCGAGGCCTGGCTGGTGGCAGCAGGGCCAGCAGGCAGTGACAGGCCCGGGGCTGACAGGCTCCCCATCCCCTAGGGGGCGCCTGGCTGCCACACCCAGCTGACATAGAACCTTTGTCACAATGCCCGCTACCGTGGCGAGGATGCGGTGCCTCTGCAGGTGACAGGGACACTGCAGGACTTGGTGTCAGCTCAGCAATTTCTCACTTCCCCTAAGAAGCGGAATTCTGCAAATTGCTGCCTTTGCTCTTGAAAGGATGTCATCAGGTGGGTGTTTTGGTGTCATACACTGGAAACAGAGCACAAACTGTGAAATATTCCCATGATATGCATGGTGCCTGCCCCAAAGCACCATGACTCAGCCTAAGGAGATCTGCAGCTTATGATTATGTACGGCCAGCAGATTGTGAAAGTACAGTATCAAAACCATCCTTATGGAGAGATCTTGGTATTTTAGGCTTAGTCTAAGTGTCTCAGGTAGCTGGGGTTTTTGCTTGGGCCTAATCCATACGGTCTTATGGCTTTCCTGCTAGTCTGAAGACGAATGTGCTAGAAACTATAAAGCAAAAACATGTCCTGCAGCCTAGCCTTGCTTTGCCTGTCCTTGCCTGTCCTAGCCTTGCCTTATGTCCTTCTCATCCTGTTCTCTGTCCCATCCTCTCTCACTAAGCCCTCGTCTGGCTGCATGTCTCTTCTTTCCTTTTCTCTCACTCTCCTGCTTCCTGCCTCTTTTCTTGCAATTCCTCCATCTAACTCCTGCAGCCCAACACTACTTTTTATTCTTCCTTCCCAGTATCCTGCTCCCTTCGCTTTCTCCCTCTGTCCCATATCTTTCTTCCCGACTTGTCTCTTGGAGACTTTGGGCCAAACTGGCCCCAAGTCTGGGCATGGTTTGACAAGTTTTCCGAGGCCTGGCTGGTGGCAGCAGGGCCAGCAGGCAGTGACAGGCCCGGGGCTGACAGGCTCCCCATCCCCTAGGGGGCGCCTGGCTGCCACACCCAGCTGACATAGAACCTTTGTCACAATGCCCGCTACCGTGGCGAGGATGCGGTGCCTCTGCAGGTGACAGGGACACTGCAGGACTTGGTGTCAGCTCAGCAATTTCTCACTTCCCCTAAGAAGCGGAATTCTGCAAATTGCTGCCTTTGCTCTTGAAAGGATGTCATCAGGTGGGTGTTTTGGTGTCATACACTGGAAACAGAGCACAAACTGTGAAATATTCCCATGATATGCATGGTCCCTGCCCCAAAGCACCATGACTCAGCCTAAGGAGATCTGCAGCTTATTTTTTTGTACTGCCAGCGGATTGTGGAAGTATAGTATCAAAACCATCCTTATGGAGAGATCTTGGTATTTTAGGCTTAGTCTAAGTGTCTCAGGTAGCTGGGGTTTTTGCTTGGGCCTAATCCATACGGTCTTATGGCTTTCCTGCTAGTCTGAAGACGAATGTGCTAGAAACTATAAAGCAAAAACATGTCCTGCAGCCTAGCCTTGCCTTGCCTGTCCTTGCCTGTCCTAGCCTTGCCTTATGTCCTTCTCATCCTGTTCTCTGTCGCATCCTCTCTCACTAACCCCTCGTCTGGCTGCATGTCTCTTCTTTCCTTTTCTCTCACTCTCCTGCTTCCTGCCTCTTTTCTTGCAATTCCTCCACCTCACTCCTGCAGCCCAACACTACTTTTTATTCTTCCTTCCCTTTCTCCTGCTCCCTTCGCTTTCTCCCTCTGTCCCATATCTTTCTTCCCGACTTGTCTCTTGGAGACTTTGGGCCAAACTGGCCCCACGTCTGGGCATGGTTTGACAAGTTTTCAGAGGCCTGGCTGGTGGCAGCAGGGACACCAGGCAGTGACAGGCCCGGGGCTTACAGGCTCCCCATCCCCTAGGGGGCGCCTGGCTGCCACACCCAGCTGACATGGAACCTTTGTCACAATGCCCGCTACCGTGGCGAGGATGCGGTGGCTCTGCAGGTGACAGGTACACTGCAGGACTTGGTGTCAGCTCAGCAATTTCTCACTTCCCCTAAGAAGCGGAATTGTGCAAATTGCTGCCTTTGCTCTTGAAAGGATGTCATCGGGTGGGTGTTTTGGTGTCATACACTGAAAACAGAGCACAAACTGTGAAATATTCCCATGATATGCATGGTGCCTGCCCCAAAGCACCATGACTCAGCCTAAGGAGATCTGCAGCTTATGATTATGTACGGCCAGCAGATTTTGAAAGTACAGTATAAAAACCATCCTTATGGAGAGATCTTGGTATTTTAGGCTTAGTCTAAGTGTCTCAAGTAGCTGGGGTTTTTGCTTGGGCCTTATCCATAGGGTCTTATGGCTTTCCTCCTAGTCTGAAGACGAATGTGCTAGAAACTATAAAGCAAAAACATGTCCTGCAGCCTAGCCTTGCCTTGCCTGTCCTTGCCTGTCCTAGCCTTGCCTTATGTCCTTCTCATCCTGTTCTCTGTCCCATCCTCTCTCACTAAGCCCTCGTCTGGCTGCATGTCTCTTCTTTCCTTTTCTCTCACTCTCCTGCTTCCTGCCTCTTTTCTTGCAATTCCTCCATCTCACTCCTGCAGCCCAACACTACTTTTTATTCTTCCTTCCCTTTCTCCTGCTCCCTTCGCTTTCTCCCTCTGTCCCATATCTTTCTTCCCGACTTGTCTCTTGCAGACTTTGGGCCAAACTGGCCCCAAGTCTGGGCATGGTTTGACAAGTTTTCAGAGGCCTGGCTGGTGGCAGCAGGGACACCAGGCAGTGACAGGCCCGGGGCTGACAGGCTCCCCATCCCCTAGGGGGCGCCTGGCTGCCACACCCAGCTGACATAGAACCTTTGTCACAATGCCCGCTACCGTGGCGAGGATGCGGTGGCTCTGCAGGTGACAGGGACACTGCAGGACTTGGTGTCAGCTCAGCAATTTCTCACTTCCCCTAAGAAGCGGAATTCTGCAAATTGCTGCCTTTGCTCTTGAAAGGATGTCATCAGGTGGGTGTTTTGGTGTCATACACTGGAAACAGAGCACAAACTGTGAAATATTCCCATGATATGCATGGTGCCTGCCCCAAAGCACCATGACTCAGCCTAAGGAGATCTGCAGCTTATGATTATGTACGGCCAGCAGATTGTGAAAGTACAGTATCAAAACCATCCTTATGGAGAGATCTTGGTATTTTAGGCTTAGTCTAAGTGTCTCAGGTAGCTGGGGTTTTTGCTTGGGCCTAATCCATACGGTCTTATGGCTTTCCTGCTAGTCTGAAGACGAATGTGCTAGAAACTATAAAGCAAAAACATGTCCTGCAGCCTAGCCTTGCTTTGCCTGTCCTTGCCTGTCCTAGCCTTGCCTTATGTCCTTCTCATCCTGTTCTCTGTCCCATCCTCTCTCACTAAGCCCTCGTCTGGCTGCATGTCTCTTCTTTCCTTTTCTCTCACTCTCCTGCTTCCTGCCTCTTTTCTTGCAATTCCTCCATCTAACTCCTGCAGCCCAACACTACTTTTTATTCTTCCTTCCCAGTATCCTGCTCCCTTCGCTTTCTCCCTCTGTCCCATATCTTTCTTCCCGACTTGTCTCTTGGAGACTTTGGGCCAAACTGGCCCCAAGTCTGGGCATGGTTTGACAAGTTTTCCGAGGCCTGGCTGGTGGCAGCAGGGCCAGCAGGCAGTGACAGGCCCGGGGCTGACAGGCTCCCCATCCCCTAGGGGGCGCCTGGCTGCCACACCCAGCTGACATAGAACCTTTGTCACAATGCCCGCTACCGTGGCGAGGATGCGGTGCCTCTGCAGGTGACAGGGACACTGCAGGACTTGGTGTCAGCTCAGCAATTTCTCACTTCCCCTAAGAAGCGGAATTCTGCAAATTGCTGCCTTTGCTCTTGAAAGGATGTCATCAGGTGGGTGTTTTGGTGTCATACACTGGAAACAGAGCACAAACTGTGAAATATTCCCATGATATGCATGGTCCCTGCCCCAAAGCACCATGACTCAGCCTAAGGAGATCTGCAGCTTATTTTTTTGTACTGCCAGCGGATTGTGGAAGTATAGTATCAAAACCATCCTTATGGAGAGATCTTGGTATTTTAGGCTTAGTCTAAGTGTCTCAGGTAGCTGGGGTTTTTGCTTGGGCCTAATCCATACGGTCTTATGGCTTTCCTGCTAGTCTGAAGACGAATGTGCTAGAAACTATAAAGCAAAAACATGTCCTGCAGCCTAGCCTTGCCTTGCCTGTCCTTGCCTGTCCTAGCCTTGCCTTATGTCCTTCTCATCCTGTTCTCTGTCGCATCCTCTCTCACTAACCCCTCGTCTGGCTGCATGTCTCTTCTTTCCTTTTCTCTCACTCTCCTGCTTCCTGCCTCTTTTCTTGCAATTCCTCCACCTCACTCCTGCAGCCCAACACTACTTTTTATTCTTCCTTCCCTTTCTCCTGCTCCCTTCGCTTTCTCCCTCTGTCCCATATCTTTCTTCCCGACTTGTCTCTTGGAGACTTTGGGCCAAACTGGCCCCACGTCTGGGCATGGTTTGACAAGTTTTCAGAGGCCTGGCTGGTGGCAGCAGGGACACCAGGCAGTGACAGGCCCGGGGCTTACAGGCTCCCCATCCCCTAGGGGGCGCCTGGCTGCCACACCCAGCTGACATGGAACCTTTGTCACAATGCCCGCTACCGTGGCGAGGATGCGGTGGCTCTGCAGGTGACAGGTACACTGCAGGACTTGGTGTCAGCTCAGCAATTTCTCACTTCCCCTAAGAAGCGGAATTGTGCAAATTGCTGCCTTTGCTCTTGAAAGGATGTCATCGGGTGGGTGTTTTGGTGTCATACACTGAAAACAGAGCACAAACTGTGAAATATTCCCATGATATGCATGGTGCCTGCCCCAAAGCACCATGACTCAGCCTAAGGAGATCTGCAGCTTATGATTATGTACGGCCAGCAGATTGTGAAAGTACAGTATAAAAACCATCCTTATGGAGAGATCTTGGTATTTTAGGCTTAGTCTAAGTGTCTCAAGTAGCTGGGGTTTTTGCTTGGGCCTAATCCATACGGTCTTATGGCTTTCCTGCTAGTCTGAAGACGAATGTGCTAGAAACTATAAAGCAAAAACATGTCCTGCAGCCTAGCCTTGCCTTGCCTGTCCTTGCCTGTCCTAGCCATGCCTTATGTCCTTCTCATCCTGTTCTCTGTCCCATCCTCTCTCACTAAGCCCTCGTCTGGCTGCATGTCTCTTCTTTCCTTTTCTCTCACTCTCCTGCTTCCTGCCTCTTTTCTTGCAATTCCTCCATCTCACTCCTGCAGCCCAACACTACTTTTTATTCTTCCTTCCCTTTCTCCTGCTCCCTTCGCTTTCTCCCTCTGTCCCATATCTTTCTTCCCGACTTGTCTCTTGCAGACTTTGGGCCAAACTGGCCCCAAGTCTGGGCATGGTTTGACAAGTTTTCAGAGGCCTGGCTGGTGGCAGCAGGGACACCAGGCAGTGACAGGCCCGGGGCTGACAGGCTCCCCATCCCCTAGGGGGCGCCTGGCTGCCACACCCAGCTGACATAGAACCTTTGTCACAATGCCCGCTACCGTGGCGAGGATGCGGTGGCTCTGCAGGTGACAGGGACACTGCAGGACTTGGTGTCAGCTCAGCAATTTCTCACTTCCCCTAAGAAGCGGAATTCTGCAAATTGCTGCCTTTGCTCTTGAAAGGATGTCATCGGGTGGGTGTTTTGGTGTCATACACTGAAAACAGAGCAAAAACTGTGAAATATTCCCATGATATGCATGGTCCCTGCCCCAAAGCACCATGACTCAGCCTAAGGAGATCTGCAGCTTATGTTTTTGTACTGCCAGCAGATTGTGGAAGTACAGTATAAAAACCATCCTTATGGAGAGATCTTGGTATTTTAGGCTTAGTCTAAGTGTCTCAGGTAGCTGGGGTTTTTGCTTGGGCCTAATCCATACGGTCTTATGGCTTTCCTCCTAGTCTGAAGACGAATGTGCTAGAAACTATAAAGCAAAAACATGTCCTGCAGCCTAGCCTTGCCTTGCCTGTCCTTGCCTGTCCTAGCCTTGCCTTATGTCCTTCTCATCCTGTTCTCTGTCCCATCCTCTCTCACTAAGCCCTCGTCTGGCTGCATGTCTCTTCTTTCCTTTTCTCTCACTCTCCTGCTTCCTGCCTCTTTTCTTGCAATTCCTCCATCTCACTCCTGCAGCCCAACACTACTTTTTATTCTTCCTTCCCTTTCTCCTGCTCCCTTCGCTTTCTCCCTCTGTCCCATATCTTTCTTCCCGACTTGTCTCTTGCAGACTTTGGGCCAAACTGGCCCCAAGTCTGGGCATGGTTTGACAAGTTTTCAGAGGCCTGGCTGGTGGCAGCAGGGCCAGCAGGCAGTGACAGGCCCGGGGCTGACAGGCTCCCCATCCCCTAGGGGGCGCCTGGCTGCCACACCCAGCTGACATAGAACCTTTGTCACAATGCCCGCTACCGTGGCGAGGATGCGGTGGCTCTGCAGGTGACAGGGACACTGCAGGACTTGGTGTCAGCTCAGCAATTTCTCACTTCCCCTAAGAAGCGGAATTCTGCAAATTGCTGCCTTTGCTCTTGAAAGGATGTCATCAGGTGGGTGTTTTGGTGTCATACACTGAAAACAGAGCAGAAACTGTGAAATATTCCCATGATATGCATGGTCCCTGCCCCAAAGCACCATGACTCAGCCAAAGGAGATCTGCAGCTTATTTTTTTGTACTGCCAGCAGATTGTGGAAGTACAGTATAAAAACCATCCTTATGGAGAGATCTTGGTATTTTAGGCTTAGTCTAAGTGTCTCAAGTAGCTGGGGTTTTTGCTTGGGCCTAATCCATACGCTCTTATGGCTTTCCTGCTAGTCTGAAGACGAATGTGCTAGAAACTATAAAGCAAAAACATGTCCTGCAGCCTAGCCTTGCCTTGCCTGTCCTTGCCTGTCCTAGCCTTGCCTTATGTCCTTCTCATCCTGTTCTCTGTCCCATCCTCTCTCACTAAGCCCTCGTCTGGCTGCATGTCTCTTCTTTCCTTTTCTCTCACTCTCCTACTTCCTGCCTCTTTTCTTGCAATTCCTCCATCTCACTCCTGCAGCCCAACACTACTTTTTATTCTTCCTTCCCTTTCTCCTGCTCCCTTCGCTTTCTCCCTCTGTCCCATATCTTTCTTCCCGACTTGTCTCTTGGAGACTTTGGGCCAAACTGGCCCCAAGTCTGGGCATGGTTTGACAAGTTTTCAGAGGCCTGGCTGGTGGCAGCAGGGACACCAGGCAGTGACAGGCCCGGGGCTGACAGGCTCCCCATCCCCTAGGGGGCGCCTGGCTGCCACACCCAGCTGACATAGAACCTTTGTCACAATGCCCGCTACCGTGGCGAGGATGCGGTGGCTCTGCAGGTGACAGGGACACTGCAGGACTTGGTGTCAGCTCAGCAATTTCTCACTTCCCCTAAGAAGCGGAATTCTGCAAATTGCTGCCTTTGCTCTTGAAAGGATGTCATCAGGTGGGTGTTTTGGTGTCATACACTGAAAACAGAGCAGAAACTGTGAAATATTCCCATGATATGCATGGTCCCTGCCCCAAAGCACCATGACTCAGCCTAAGGAGATCTGCAGCTTATTTTTTTGTACTGCCAGCAGATTGTGGAAGTACAGTATAAAAACCATCCTTATGGAGAGATCTTGGTATTTTAGGCTTAGTCTAAGTGTCTCAAGTAGCTGGGGTTTTTGCTTGGGCCTAATCCATACGCTCTTATGGCTTTCCTGCTAGTCTGAAGACGAATGTGCTAGAAACTATAAAGCAAAAACATGTCCTGCAGCCTAGCCTTGCCTTGCCTGTCCTTGCCTGTCCTAGCCTTGCCTTATGTCCTTCTCATCCTGTTCTCTGTCCCATCCTCTCTCACTAAGCCCTCGTCTGGCTGCATGTCTCTTCTTTCCTTTTCTCTCACTCTCCTGCTTCCTGCCTCTTTTCTTGCAATTCCTCCATCTCACTCCTGCAGCCCAACACTACTTTTTATTCTTCCTTCCCTTTCTCCTGCTCCCTTCGCTTTCTCCCTCTGTCCCATATCTTTCTTCCCGACTTGTCTCTTGGAGACTTTGGGCCAAACTGGCCCCAAGTCTGGGCATGGTTTGACAAGTTTTCCGAGGCCTGGCTGGTGGCAGCAGGGACACCAGGCAGTGACAGGCCCGGGGCTGACAGGCTCCCCATCCCCTAGGGGGCACCTGGCTGCCACACCCAGCTGACATAGAACCTTTGTCACAATGCCCGCTACCGTGGCGAGGATGCGGTGGCTCTGCAGGTGACAGGGACACTGCAGGACTTGGTGTCAGCTCAGCAATTTCTCACTTCCCCTAAGAAGCGGAATTCTGCAAATTGCTGCCTTTGCTCTTGAAAGGATGTCATCGGGTGGGTGTTTTGGTGTCATACACTGAAAACAGAGCAAAAACTGTGAAATATTCCCATGATATGCATGGTCCCTGCCCCAAAGCACCATGACTCAGCCTAAGGAGATCTGCAGCTTATTTTTTTGTACTGCCAGCAGATTGTGGAAGTACAGTATAAAAACCATCCTTATGGAGAGATCTTCCTATTTATAGGCTTAGTCTAAGTGTCTCAAGTAGCTGGGGTTTTTGCTTGGGCCTAATCCATACGGTCTTATGGCTTTCCTCCTAGTCTGAAGACGAATGTGCTAGAAACTATAAAGCAAAAACATGTCCTGCAGCCTAGCCTTGCCTTGCCTGTCCTTGCCTGTCCTAGCCTTGCCTTATGTCCTTCTCATCCTGTTCTCTGTCCCATCCTCTCTCACTAAGCCCTCGTCTGGCTGCATGTCTCTTCTTTCCTTTTCTCTCACTCTCCTGCTTCCTGCCTCTTTTCTTGCAACTCCTCCATCTCACTCCTGCAGCCCAACACTACTTTTTATTCTTCCTTCCCTTTCTCCTGCTCCCTTCGCTTTCTCCCTCTGTCCCATATCTTTCTTCCCGACTTGTCTCATGCAGACTTTTGGCCAAACTGGCCCCAAGTCTGGGCATGCTTTGACAAGTTTTCAGAGGCCAGGCTGGTGGCAGCAGGGACACCAGGCAGTGACAGGCCCGGGGCTGACAGGCTCCCCGTTCCCTAGGGGGCGCCTGGCTGCCACACCCAGCTGACATAGAACTTTGTCACAATGCCCGCTACCGTGGCAAGGATGCGGTTTCTCTGCAGGTGACAGGGACACTGCAGGACTTGGTGTCAGCTCAGCAATTTCTCACTTCCCCTAAGAAGCGGAATTCTGCAAATTGCTGCCTTTGCTCTTGAAAGGATGTCATCAGGTGGGTGTTTTGGTTTCATACACTGAAAACAGAGCAGAAACTCTGAAATATTCCGATGATATGCATGGTCCCTGCCCCAAAGCACCATGACTCAGCCAAAGGAGATCTGCAGCTTATTTTTTTGTACGGCCAGCAGATTGTGGAAGTACAGTATAAAAACCATCCTTATGGAGAGATCTTGGTATTTTAGGCTTAGTCTAAGTGTCTCAAGTAGCTGGGGTTTTTGCTTGGGCCTAATCCATACGGTTTTATGGCTTTCCTCCTAGTCTGAAGACGAATGTGCTAGAAACTATAAAGCAAAAACATGTCCTGCAGCCTAGCCTTGCCTTGCCTGTCCTTGCCTGTCCTAGCCTTGCCTTATGTCCTTCTCATCCTGTTCTCTGTCCCATCCTCTCTCACTAAGCCCTCGTCTGGCTGCATGTCTCTTCTTTCCTTTTCTCTCACTCTCCTGCTTCCTGCCTCTTTTCTTGCAATTCCTCCATCTCACTCCTGCAGCCCAACACTACTTTTTATTCTTCCTTCCCTTTCTCCTGCTCCCTTCGCTTTCTCCCTCTGTCCCATATCTTTCTTCCCGACTTGTCTCTTGCAGACTTTGGACCAAACTGGCCCCAAGTCTGGGCATGCTTTGACAAGTTTTCAGAGGCCTGGCTGGTGGCAGCAGGGACACCAGGCAGTGACAGGCCCGGGGCTGACAGGCTCCCCATCCCCTAGGGGGCGCCTGGCCTCCACAACCAGCTGACATAGAACCTTTGTCACAATGCCCGCTACCGTGGCGAGGATGCGGTGGCTCTGCAGGTGACAGGGACACTGCAGGACTTGGTGTCAGCTCAGCAATTTCTCACTTCCCCTAAGAAGCGGAATTCTGCAAATTGCTGCCTTTGCTCTTGAAAGGATGTCATCAGGTGGGTGTTTTGGTGTCATACACTGAAAACAGATCAGAAACTGTGAAATATTCCCATGATATGCATGGTCCCTGCCCCAAAGCACCATGACTCAGCCTAAGGATATCTGCAGCTTATGATTTTGTACGGCCAGCAGATTGTGAAAGTACAGTATAAAAACCATCCTTATGGAGAGATCTTGGTATTTTAGGCTTAGTCTAAGTGTCTCAAGTAGCTGGGGTTTTTGCTTGGGCCTAATCCATACGGTCTTATGGCTTTCCTGCTAGTCTGAAGACAAATGTGCTAGAAACTATAAAGCAAAAACATGTCCTGCAGCCTAGCCTTGCCTTGCCTGTCCTTGCCTGTCCTAGCCTTGCCTTATTTCCTTCTCATCCTCTTCTCGGTCCCATCCTCTCTCACTAAGCACTCGTCTGGCTGCATGTCTTTTCTTTCCTTCTCTCTCACTCTCCTGCTTCCTGCCTCTTTTCTTGCAATTCCTCCATCTCACTCCTGCAGCCCATCACTACTTTTTATTCTTCCTTCCCTTTCTCCTGCTCCCTTCGCTTTCTCCCTCTGTCCCATATCTTTCTTCCCGACTTGTCTCTTGCAGACTTTCGGCCAAACTGGCCCCATGTCTGGGCATGGTTTGACAAGTTTTCAGAGGCCTGGCTGGTCGCAGCAGAGACACCAGGCAGTGACAGGCCCGGGGCTGACAGGCTCCCCATCCCCTAGGGGGCGCCTGGCTGCCACACCCAGCTGACATAGAACCTTTGTCACAATGCCCGCTACCGTGGCGAGGATGCGGTGGCTCTGCAGGTGACAGGGACACTGCAGGCCTTGGTTTCAGCTCAGCAATTTCTCACTTCCCCTAAGAAGCGGAATTCTGCAAATTGCTGCCTTTGCTCTTGAAAGGATGTCATCAGGTGGGTGTTTTGGTGTCATACACTGAAAACAGAGCAGAAACTGTGAAATATTCCCATGATATGCATGGTCCCTGCCTCAAAGCACCATGACTCAGCCTAAGGAGATCTGCAGCTTATTTTTTTTACTGCCAGCAGATTGTGAATGTACAGTATAAAAACCATCCTTATGGAGAGATCTTGGTATTTTAGGCTTAGTCTAAGTGTCTCAAGTAGCTGGGGTTTTTGCTTGGGCCTAATCCATACGGTCTTATGGCTTTCCTCTTCGTCTGAAGACGAATGTGCTAGAAACTATAAAGCAAAAACATGTCCTGCAGCCTAGCCTTGCCTTGCCTGTCCTTGCCTGTCCTTGCCTGTCCTAGCCTTGCCTATATTTCCTTTTCATCCTGTTCTCTGTCCCATCCTCTCTCACTAAGCCCTCGTCTGGCTGCATGTCTCTTCTTTCCTTTTCTCTCACTCTCCTGCTTCCTGCCACTTTTCATGCAATTCCTCCATCTCACTCCTGCAGCCCAACACTACTTTTTATTCTTCCTTCCCTTTCTCCTGCTCCCTTCGCTTTCTCCCTCTGTCCCATATCTTTCTTCCCGACTTGTCTCTTGGAGACTTTGGGCCAAACTGGCCCCAAGTCTGGGCATGGTTTGACAAGTTTTCAGAGGCCTGGCTGGTGGCAGCAGGGCCAGCAGGCAGTGACAGGCCTGGAGCTGACAGGCTCCCCATCCCCTAGGGGGCGCCTGGCTGCCACACCCAGCTGACATAGAACCTTTGTCACAATGCCCGCTACCGTGGCGAGGATGCGGTGGCTCTGCAGGTGACAGGGACACTGCAGGACTTGGTGTCAGCTCAGCAATTTCTCACTTCCCCTAAGAAGCGGAATTCTGCAAACTGCTGCCTTTGCTCTTGAAAGGATGTCATCAGGTGGGTGTTTTGGTGTCATACACTGAAAACAGAGCAGAAACTGTGAAATATTCCCATGATATGCATGGTCCCTGCCCCAAAGCACCATGACTCAGCCTAAGGAGATCTGCAGCTTATTTTTTTGTACTGTCAGCAGATTGTGGAAGTACAGTATAAAAACCATCCTTATGCAGAGATCATGGTATTTTAGGCTTAGTCTAAGTGTCTCAAGTAGCTGGGGTTTTTGCTTGCGCCTAATCCATAGGGTCTTATGGCTTTCCTCCTCGTCTGCAGACGAATGTGCTAGAAACTATAAAGCAAAAACATGTCTTGCAGCCTAGCCTTGCCTTGCCTGTCCTTGCCTGTCCTAGCCTTGCCTTATGTCCATCTCATCCTGTTCTCTGTCCCATCCTCTCTCACTAAGCCCTCGTCTGGCTGCATGTCTCTTCTTTCCTTTTCTCTCACTCTCCTGCTTCCTGCCTCTTTTCTTGCAATTCCTCCATCTCACTCCTGCAGCCCAACACTACTTTTTATTCTTCCTTCCCTTTCTCCTGCTCCCTTCGCTTTCTCCCTCTGTCCCATATCTTTCTTCCCGACTTGTCTCTTGGAGACTTTGGGCCAAACTGGCCCCAAGTCTGGGCATGGTTTGACAAGTTTTCAGAGGCCTGGCTGGTGGCAGCAGGGCCAGCAGGCAGTGACAGGCCCGGGGCTGACAGGCTCCCCATCCCCTAGGGGGCGCCTGGCTGCCACACCCAGCTGACATAGAACCTTTGTGCAATGCCCGCTACCGTGGCAAGGATGCGGTGCCCCTGCAGGTGACAGGGACACTGCAGGACTTGGTGTCAGCTAAGCAATTTCTCACTTCCCCTAAGAAGCGGAATTCTGCAAATTGCTGCCTTTGCTCTTGAAAGGATGTCATCAGGTGGGTGTTTTGGTGTCATACACTGAAAACAGAGCAGAAACTGTGAAATATTCCCATGATATGCATGGTCCCTGCCCCAAAGCACCATGACTCAGCCTAAGGAGATCTGCAGCTTATTTTTTTGTACTGCCAGCAGATTGTGGAAGTACAGTTTAAAACCATCCTTATGGAGAGATCATGGTATTTTAGGCTTAGTCTAAGTGTCTCAAGTAGCTGGGGTTTTTGCTTGGGCCTAATCCATACGGTCTTATGGCTTTCCTCCTAGTCTGAAGACGAATGTGCTAGAAACTATAAAGCAAAAACAAATCCTGCAGCCTACCCTTGCCTTGCCTGTCCTTGCCTGTCCTTGCCTTGCCTTATTTCCTTCTCATCCTGTTCTCTGTCCCATCCTCTCTCACTAAGCCCTCGTCTGGCTGCATGTCTCTTCTTTCCTTTTCTCTCACTCTCCTGCTTCCTGCCTCTTTTCTTGCAATTCCTCCATCTCACTCCTGCAGCCCAACACTACTTTTTATTCTTCCTTCCCTTTCTCCTGCTCTCTTCGCTTTCTCCCTCTGTCCCATATCTTTCTTCCCGACTTGTCTCTTGGAGACTTTGGGCCAAACTGGCCCCAAGTCTGGGCATGGTTTGACAAGTTTTCAGAGGCCTGGCTGGTGGCAGCAGGGACACCAGGCAGTGACAGGCCCGGGGCTGACAGGATCCCCATCCCCTAGGGGGCGCCTGACTGCCACACCCAGCTGACATAGAACCTTTGTCACAATGCCCGCTACCGTGGCGAGGATGCGGTGCCTCTGCAGGTGACAGGGACACTGCAGGACTTGGTGTCAGCTCAGCAATTTCTCACTTCCCCTAAGAAGCGGAATTCTGCAAATTGCTGCCTTTGCTCTTGAAAGGATGTCATCGGGTGGGTGTTTTGGTGTCATACACTGAAAACAGAGCAGAAACTCTGAAATATGCCCATGATATGCATGGTCCCTGCCCCAAAGCACCATGACTCAGCCTAAGGAGATCTGCAGCTTATTTTTTTGTACGGCCAGCAGATTGTGGAAGTACAGTATAAAAACCATCCTTATGGAGAGATCTTGGTATTTTAGGCTTAGTCTAAGTGTCTCAAGTAGCTGGGGTTTTTGCTTGGGCCTAATCCATACGGTCTTATGGCTTTCCTCCTCGTCTGAAGACGAATGTGCTAGAAACTATAAAGCAAAAACATGTCCTGCAGCCTAGACTTGCCTTGCCTGTCCTTGCCTGTCCTTGCCTTGCCTTATTTCCTTCTCATCCTGTTCTCTGTCCCATCCTCTCTCACTAAGCCCTCGTCTGGCTGCATGTCTCTTCTTTCCTTTTCTCTCACTCTCCTGCTTCCTGCCTCTTTTCTTGCAATTCCTCCATCTCACTCCTGCAGCCCAACACTACTTTTTATTCTTCCTTCCCTTTCTCCTGCTCTCTTCGCTTTCTCCCTCTGTCCCATATCTTTCTTCCCGACTTGTCTCTTGGAGACTTTGGGCCAAACTGGCCCCAAGTCTGGGCATGGTTTGACAAGTTTTCAGAGGCCTGGCTGGTGGCAGCAGGGCCAGCAGGCAGTGACAGGCCCGGGGCTGACAGGCTCCCCATCCCCTAGGGGGCGCCTGGCTGCCACACCCAGCTGACATAGAACCTTTGTCACAATGCCCGCTACCGTGGCGAGGATGCGGTGGCTCTGCAGGTGACAGGGACACTGCAGGACTTGGTGTCAGCTCAGCAATTTCTCACTTCCCCTAAGAAGCGGAATTCTGCAAATTGCTGCCTTTGCTCTTGAAAGGATGTCATCAGGTGGGTGTTTTGGTGTCATACACTGAAAACAGAGCAGAAACTGTGAAATATTCCCATGATATGCATGGTCCCTGCCCCAAAGCACCATGACTCAGCCTAAGGAGATCGGCAGCTTATTTTTTTGTACTGCCAGCAGATTGTGGAAGTACAGTATAAAAACCATCCTTATGGAGAGATCTTGGTATTTTAGGCTTAGTCTAAGTGTCTCAAGTAGCTGGGGTTTTTGCTTGGGCCTAATCCATACGGTCTTATGGCTTTCCTGCTAGTCTGAAGACGAATGTGCTAGAAACTATAAAGCAAAAACATGTCCTGCAGCCTAGCCTTGCCTTGCCTGTCCTTGCTTGTCCTAGCCTTGCCTATATTTCCTTTTCATCCTGTTCTCTGTCCCATCCTCTCTCACTAAGCCCTCGTCTGGCTGCATGTCTCTTCTTTCCTTTTCTCTCACTCTCCTGCTTCCTGCCTCTTTTCTTGCAATTCCTCCATCTCACTCCTGCAGCCCAACACTACTTTTTATTCTTCCTTCCCTTTCTCCTGCTCCCTTCGCTTTCTCCCTCTGTCCCATATCTTTCTTCCCGACTTGTCTCTTGCAGACTTTGGGCCAAACTGGCCCCAAGTCTGGGCATGGTTTGACAAGTTTTCAGAGGCCTGGCTGGTGGCAGCAGGGACACCAGGCAGTGACAGGCTCGGGGCTGACAGGCTCCCCATCCCCTAGGGGGCGCCTGGCTGCCACACCCAGCTGACATAGAACCTTTGTCACAATGCCCGCTACCGTGGTGAGGATGCGGTGGCTCTGCAGGTGACAGCTACACTGCAGGACTTGGTGTCAGCTCAGCAATTTCTCACTTCCCCTAAGAAGCGGAATTCTGCAAATTGCTGCCTTTGCTCTTGAAAGGATGTCATCAGGTGGGTGTTTTGGTGTCATACACTGAAAACAGAGCAGAAACTGTGAAATATTCCCGTGATATGCATGGTCCCTGCCCCAAAGCACCATGACTCAGCCTAAGGAGATCTGCAGCTTATTTTTTTGTACTGCCAGCAGATTGTGGAAGTACAGTATAAAAACCATCTTTATACAGAGATCTTGGTATTTTAGGCTTAGTCTAAGTGTCTCAAGTAGCTGGGGTTTTTGCTTGGGCCTAATCCATACGGTCTTATGGCTTTCCTCCTAGTCTGAAGACGAATGTGCTAGAAACTATAAAGCAAAAACATGTCCTGTAGCCTAGCCTTGCCTTGCCTGTCCTCGCCTGTCCTTGCCTTGCCTTCTTTCCTTCTCATCCTGTTCTCTGTCCCATCCTCTCTCACTAACCCCTCGTCTGGCTGCATGTCTCTTCTTTCCTTTTCTCTCACTCTCCTGCTTCCTGCCTCTTTTCTTGAAATTCCTCCATCTCACTCCAGCAGCCCAACACTACTTTTTATTCTTCCTTCCCTTTCTCCTGCTTCCTTCGCTTTCTCCCTCTGTCCCATATCTTTCTTCCCGACTTGTCTCTTGGAGACTTTGGGCCAAACTGGCCCCAAGTCTGGGCATGGTTTGACAAGTTTTCAGAGGCCTGGCTGGTGGCAGCAGGGACACCAGGCAGTGACAGGCCCGGGGCTGACAGGCTCCCCATCCCCTAGGGGGCGCCTGGCTGCCACACCCAGCTGACATAAAACCTTTGTCACAATGCCCGCTACTGTGGCGAGGATGCGGTGGCTCTGCAGGTGACAGGGACACTGCAGGACTTGGTGTCAGCTCAGCAATTTCTCACTTCCCCTAAGAAGCGGAATTCTGCAAATTGCTGCCTTTGCTCTTGAAAGGATGTCATCAGGTGGGTGTTTTGGTGTCATACACTGAAAACAGAGCAGAAACTGTGAAATATTCCCATGATATGCATGGTCCCTGCCCCAAAGCACCATGACTCAGCCTAAGGAGATCTGCAGCTTATTTTTTTGTACTGCCAGCAGATTGTAAAAGTACAGTATAAAAACCATCCTTATGGAGAGATCTTGGTATTTTAGGCTTAGTCTAAGTGTCTCAAGTAGCTGGGGTTTTTGCTTGGGCCTAATCCATACGGTCTTATGGCTTTCCTCCTCGTCTGAAGACGAATGTGCTAGAAACTATAAAGCAAAAACATGTCCTGCAGCCTAGCCTTGCCTTGCCTGTCCTTGCTTGTCCTAGCCTTGCCTATATTTCCTTTTCATCCTGTTCTCTGTCCCATCCTGTCTCACTAATCCCTCGTCTGGCTGCATGTCTCTTCTTTCCTTTTCTCTCACTCTCCTGCTTCCTGCCTCTTTTCTTGCAATTCCTCCATCTCACTCCTGCAGCCCAACACTACTTTTTATTCTTCCTTCCCTTTCTCCTGCTCCCTTCGCTTTCTCCCTCTGTCCCATATCTTTCTTCCCGACTTGTCTCTTGCAGACTTTGGGCCAAACTGGCCCCAAGTCTGGGCATGGTTTGACAAGTTTTCAGAGGCCTGGCTGGTGGCAGCAGGGACAGCAGGCAGTGACAGGCCCGGGGCTGACAGGCTCCCCATCCCCTAGGGGGCGCCTGGCTGCCACACCCAGCTGACATAGAACCTTTGTCACAATGCCCGCTACCGTGGCGACGATGCGGTGGCTCTGCAGGTGACAGGGACACTGCAGGACTTGGTGTAGGCTCAGCAATTTCTCACTTCCCCAAAAAAGCGGAATTCTGCAAATTGCTGCCTTTGCTCTTGAAAGGATGTCATCAGGTAGGTGTTTGGCTGTAATACACTGAAAACAGAGCAGAAACTGTGAAATATTCCCGTGATATGCATGGTCCCTGCCCCAAAGCACCATGACTCAGCCTAAGGAGATCTGCAGCTTATTTTTTTGTACTGCCAGCAGATTGCGGAAGTACAGTATAAAAGCCATCCTTAAGGAGAGATCTTCGTATTTTAGGCTTAGTCTAAGTGTCTCAAGTAGCTGGGGTTTTTGCTTGGGCCTAATCCATACGGTCTTATGGCTTTCCTCCTCGTCTGAAGACGAATGTGCTAGAAACTATAAAGCAAAAAAATGTCCCGCAGCCTAGCCTGTCCTCGCCTGTCCTTGCCTTGCCTTATTTCCTTCTCATCCTGTTCTCTGTCCCATCCTCTCTTACTTTACCCCTCGGCATGTCTCTTCTTTCCTTTTTTCACACTCTCCTGCTTCCTGCCTCCTTTCTTGCAATTCCTCCATCTCACTCCTGCAGCCCAACACTACTTTTTATTCTTCCTTCCCTTTCTCCTGCTCCCTTCGCTTTCTCCCTCTGTCCCATATCTTTCTTCCCGACTTGTCCCTTGGAGACTTTGGGCCAAACTGGCCCCAAGTCTGGGTATGGTTTGACAAGTTTTCAGAGGCCTGGCTGGTGGCCGCAGCGCCAGCAGGCAGTGACAGGCCCGGGGCTGACAGGCTCCCCATCCCCTAGGGGGCGCTTGGCTGCCACACACAGCTGACATACAACCTTTGTCACAATGCCCGCTACCGTGGCGAGGATGCGGTGGCTCTGCAGGTGACAGGGACACTGCAGGACTTGGTGTCAGCTCCGCAATTTCTCACTTCCCCTAAGAAGCGGAATTCTGCAAATTGCTGCCTTTGCTCTTGAAAGGATGTCATCAGGTGGGTGTTTTGGTGTCATACACTGAAAACAGAGCAGAAACTGTGAAATATTCCCATGATATGCATGGTCCCTGCCCCAAAGCACCATGACTCAGCCTAAGGAGATCTGCAGCTTAGTTTTTTGTACTGCCAGCAGATTGTGGAAGTACAGTATAAAAACCATCCTTATGGAGAGATCTTCCTATTTTAGGCTTAGTCTAAGCGTCTCAAGTAGCTGGGGTTTTTGCTTGGGCCTAATCCATACGGTTTTATGGCTTTCCTCTTAGTATGAAGACGAATGTGCTAGAAACTATAAAGCAAAAACATGTCCTGTAGCCTAGCCTTGCCTTGCCTGTCCTTGCCTGTCCTAGCCTTGCCTTATTTCCTTCTCATCCTGTTCTCTGTCCCATCCTGTCTCACTAACCCCTCGTCTGGCTGCATGTCTCTTCTTTCCTTTTCTCTCACTCTCCTGCTTCCTGCCTCTTTTCTTGCAATTCCTCCATCTCACTCCTGCAGCCCAACACTACTTTTTATTCTTCCTTCCCTTTCTCCTGCTCCCTTCGCTTTCTCCCTCTGTCCCATATCTTTCTTCCCGACTTGTCTCTTGCAGACTTTGGGCCAAACTGGCCCCAAGTCTGGGCATGGTTTGACAAGTTTTCAGAGGCCTGGCTGGTGGCAGCAGGGACACCAGGCAGTGACAGGCTCGGGGCTGACAGGCTCCCCATCCCCTAGGGGGCGCCTGGCTGCCACACCCAGCTGACATAGAACCTTTGTCACAATGCCCGCTACCGTGGCGAGGATGCGGTGGCTCTGCAGGTGGCAGGGACACTGCAGGACTTGGTGTCAGCTCAGCAATTTCTCACTTCCCCTAAGAAGCAGAATTCTGCAAATTGCTGCCTTTGCTCTTGAAAGGATGTCATCAGGTGGGTGTTTTGGTGTCATACACTGAAAACAGAGCAGAAACTGTGAAATATTCCCGTGATATGCATGGTCCCTGCCCCAAAACACCATGACTCAGCCTAAGGAGATCTGCAGCTTATTTTTTTGTACTGCCAGCAGATTGTGGAAGTACAGTATAAAAGCCATCCTTAAGGAGAGATCTTCGTATTTTAGGCTTAGTCTAAGTGTCTCAAGTAGCTGGGGTTTTTGCTTGGGACTAATCCATACGGTCTTATGGCTTTCCTCCTCGTCTGAAGACGAATGTGCTAGAAACTATAAAGCAATAAAATGTCCCGCAGCCTTGCCTGTCCTTGCCTGTTCTTGCCTTGCCTTATTTCCTTCTCATCCTGTTCTCTGTCCCATCCTCTCTCACTTTACCCCTCGGCATGTCTCTTCTTTCCTTTTTTCTCACTCTCCTGCTTCCTGCCTCCTTTCTTGCAATTCCTCCATCTCACTCCTGCAGCCCAACACTACTTTTTATTCTTCCTTCCCTTTCTCCTGCTCCCTTCGCTTTCTCCCCGTGTCCCATATCTTTCTTCCCGACTTGTCTCTTGGAGACTTTGGGCCAAACTGGCCCCAAGTCTGGGCATGGTTTGACAAGTTTTCAGAGGCCTGGCTGGTGACAGCAGGGCCAGCAGGCAGTGACAGTCCCGGGGCTGACAGGCTCCCCATCCCCTAGGGGGCGCCTGGCTGCCACACCCAGCTGACATAGAACCTCTGTCACAATGCCCGCTACCGTGGCGAGGATGCGGTGGCTCTGCAGGTGACAGGGACACCGCAGGACTTGGTGACAGCTCAGCAATTTCTCACTTCCCCTAAGAATCGGAATTCTGCAAATTACACATTATCACACAGAATCACAGAATCGACTGGGTTGGAAGAGACCTCAGAGATCATCGAGTCCAACCCTTGGTCCAACTCTAGTCCGTTTACTAGATCATGGCACTAAGTGCCTTGTCCAATCTCAGTTTAAAAACCTCCAGGGACGGCAAGTCCACTACCTCCCTGGGCAGGCCATTACAATGCCTGATCACTCTCTCTGTAAAGAATTTCTTTCTAATATCCAGCCTAAATTTCCCCTCGTAGAGTTTAAGCCCATGCCCCCTTGTCCTATTGCTAACTGCCTGGGAGAAGAGACCAATCCCCACCTGGCTATTACTTCCCTTCAGGTAGTTATAGAGAGTGATGAGGTCACCTCTAAGCCTCCTCTTCTCTAGACTAAACAACCCCAGCTCCCTCAGCCTCTCCTCATAGGTCTTATGTTCAAGTCCCTTCACCAGTCGTGTTGCTCTTCTCTGGACCCGCTCCAGCACTTCAATGTCTTTCCTGAACTGAGGGGCCCAGAACTGAACACAATACTCCAGGTGTGGCCTCACCAATGCAGAGTACAGGGGAAGGATCACTTCCCTTGTCCTGCTGACCACGCTGTTTTTGATACAGGACAGGATACCGTTGGCCTTCTTGGCCACCTGGGCACACTGTTGGCTCATGTTGAGCTTCCTGTCAATTAGCACCCCCAGGTCCCTTTCTGTCTGACTGCTCTCCAGCCACTCTGCGCCCAGCCTGTAGCGCTGCAGGGGGTTGTTGTGATCAAAGTGCAGCACCCGGCATTTGGCCGTGTTGAACTTCATCCCATTGGAATCAGCCCATTTTTCCAGTCTATCCAGATCCCTCTGCAGAGCCCTCCTGCCTTCCAGCAGGTCGACACTCCCTCCCAACTTGGTGTCATCAGCAAATTTGCTGATGATGGTCTCAATCCCCTCGTCTAAATCATCAATAAAGATGTTAAACAGGACTGGACCCAACACTGACCCCTGGGGAACACCACTAGTGACTGGCCGCCAGCTGGATGCAGCCCCATTCACCAGCACTCTCTGGGCCCGGCCCTCCAGCCAGTTCTTAACCCAGCATAGAGTACACTTGTCCAAGCCATGGGCTACCAGCTTTTGCAAGAGTATATTATGGGAGACAGTGTCAAAGGCCTTGCTGAAGTCCAGATAGACCACATCCACAGCTTTCCCCTCATCCACCAGGTGAGTCACCTGATCATAGAAGGAGATCAGGTTGGTCAGACAGGACCTGCCCCTCCTAAACCCATGCTGGCTGGGTCTGATCGCTTGTCCATCCTGAAGGTGCTGTGTGATTCCATTCAGGATGATCTGCTCCATAACCCTGCCAGGCACCGAGGTCAGGCTGACAGGCCTGTAGTTGCCAGGGTCAGCTCTGCAGCCCTTTTTGTGGACTGGGGTAACGTTGGCCAATTTCCAATCATATGGGACCTCCCCAGTGAGCCAGGACTGTTGGAAGATGATGGAGAGCGGCTTGGCAAGTTCTTCTGCTAGCTCCCTCATCACCCTAGGATGGATCCCATCTGGTCCCATAGACTTGTGAGGATCCAGATGGCTCAGTAAATCACCAACTATGTCCTCCTGGAATACAAGGGGCCTATTTGGCTTCCTATCTCTGCCAGCCACCTCCAGAGATCAGTTGTCCTGAGGGCCACCTGTATTACTGGTAAAAACTGAGGCAAAGTAGGTATTAAGTACCTCAGCTTTCTCCTCATCTTTGTTAACTATATTTCCTTCAGAGTCCAACAGAGAATGGAGGTTTTCCTTGCCCCTCCTTTTGTTATTAACATATTTGAAGAAGGACTTTTTATTATCCCTGACAGAATTGGCCAAGTTAACTTCAAATTGCACTTTTGTTTCCCTGATCTTTTTTCTGCATGATCTAGCTATTTCCATAAATTCTTCATAAGTAGCCAGCCCTTTTTTCCACAGTCGGTAAAGTCTCTTTTTATTTCTGATTTCATTCAAAATCTCCCTGTTTAGCCAAGCCGGTTGTCTTCCCCGCCGGCTAGCCTTTCGGCGCACTGGTATAGCCTGTTCCTGTGCACTCAAAACCACCTGCTTGAAGAATGTCCAACCCTCCTGGGCCCCCTTGTTTTTAAGCATTGTTTCCCAGGGTATGCTCTGAACTAGACTTCTGAATAGGCAAAAATCTGCCCTCCGGAAGTCCAGCGTAGAGGTTTTGTTAATGGTTCTCCCTGCATCTCTGAGTATTGAAAATTCTATTATTTCATGGTCGCTATGCCCCAGGCGGCCTCCAACCACCACATCTCCCACCAGCCCTTCTCTGTTTGTAAACAGTAGGTCTAGCGGGGTCTTGCCCCTGGTGGGCTCATTTACCAGCTGATGAAGGAAATTGTCCTCTATACACTCTAGGAACTTCCTAGACTGCCTCTTCTGTGCAGTATTGAGCTCCCAGCAGATATCCGGCAGGTTAAAGTCACCCACAAGAACAAGGGCCGTCGATTTTGAGACGTCTGCCAGCTGCTTGTAGAATAATTCATCTCCTTCATCGTCCTGGTTGGGTGGTCTGTAACAGACACCCACGAGGATGTCAGCCTTGTTGGACTTCCCCCTGACTCTGGTCCACAGGCACTCAACCTTGTCACTGCTGACCTCAAGTTTAACAGAGTCGAGTGACTCTCTAACATATAAAGCCACCCCTCCACCTCTCCTACCCTGCCTATCTTTTCTGAAGAGCTTGTAGCCACACATAGCAGCACTCCAGTCATATGAGTCATCCCACCATGTTTCTGTGATGACAACTATGTCATAGCTTTCCTGCTGCACGATGGCTTCCAGCTCCTCTTGTTTGTTGCCCATACTGCGTGCATTAGTGTACATGCACTTCAAGTGGGCTGCTGATTTCCCTCTTAATTTGGGCTTTCCATCCGTAGGCTGATTTTTGGAGAGCCCAGTTTCAATCCCTTCCCCCTTCAAACCTAGTTTAAAGCCCTCCTGATCAGCCCTGCCAACTTATGGGCTATAGTCCTCTTGCTCCCCCTAGAAGGATGAAGTCCATCTGATTTTAGGAGACTGGGTACCACGAAGCTTGGCCCATGGTCAAAAAACCCAAAATTTTGACGGTGACACCAATCCTTAAGCCACCTGTTGATGAGATGGGCTTTTCTGCTCCTCTCTTTATTTAGTTCCTCATCCATCCCAGCTAGCACAGGAACTGAGGCAAATATCACTTGTGCTCCCGTCCCATGAACTGACTGACCCAGTGCTTTAAAGTCCTTTTTAATTATCTTGATACTTCTTCTGTTGATGTCCTCGCTGCCAGCTTGGACTACTAACAGGGGATAGTAGTCTGAGGGCTGAATTAGCTCTGGAAGTCTTCTATTAATGTCCCTCACCCTGGCCCCAGGAAGGCAGCAGACCTCCCTGTGGGATGGGTCTGGGCGACATATAGGGCCCTCTGTTCCCCTCAGAAGAGAGTCGCCGACTACTACCACTCTTCTTTTTTTTTTTCCTCTTACAGCTGCAGTTATGATTCTTTTTGTTGATGAGGTCCATCCAGAGGGCTCTCCAGGTGGATCTTCTTGGCTATCCTCTGCCTGATTTTCAGGGTCCAGGGCCTCATATCTATTTGTTAGGGGCACCAAGGGTGGTGATGGGGTTCGAGAGAGGGTTCTTTTACCTCTCCGATCAGGGACCTGTTTCCATTCCCCCCCATTAATTAGATCTGCTGTATCCGCCTTATGGCAGGAGGGACAAGGCTTTGCCATCTCCTGTTGCACACCCTTAGGAGTCAAAAGAGCCTGACCCCACCAGTCTATTTCTTTTTCACTCTCCCTAATGCTCCTTAGTCTCTCCACCTCTTCCTTAAGCTCTGCCACTAGGCACAGTAAGTCATTCACCTGGTCACATCGTACACAGGTGCCTCCCATACCATTCTCGGATACTAATGCCAGGCACAGACACTCTGCGCAGCCAGAAGCCTGGGTGGCTGCATCCTTCTTGGCAGGTAGTGTCTGTGTAGACACACTCTTTGTATTAACGGCAGCAACAGCTTTCCTTTTTCTAGAAACCATTGCTACCCTTAGCTAAATTGGGGACAAGAAAACAAATGTAACCCCGGACAAACTCACCTACAAGAGCTAGTTGTGTCCAGTCTACTTGCCCTGCCACACCCCAGTCTGTGTCACCAGCAGCAAGTGAGAGGTCTAACAGCGAGGAATGACAGAACCTCTGAGCCCCACTGCACAAGCAGCCCCAGTCGCTGCTGCAGCACCGTGTGGGTGGTGCTCACCTGCCTCACAAGCACTTCACCTTCCAGCACCTGGTGGGCAGCGACGTGTCGCTGCCCTCCAAGAGGCTTTTTCAAAGCAAGGGGGAGGGGTGTGACTCCCGTCACCGTGGTAACGGTCGCGCCACGTCAGCCGGTTCCGCAAGGGCTGCCGGGGACTCCCGGGTAGCAGAATCGAAAACGCGACCAGAAACCCCTCTCTTTACCCTCTCTTACCTCTGTAGCTTCGAGATTTCGCTCCCGGCTCCGGCAGAGCTGGCTTCAGTCAGCTGATCCGAGGAACTGAGTGCTTGTCTCGAGTTACAGCCGCTTTTAAATCTCCCGCGTCACCGTGGTAACGGTCGCGCCACGTCAGCCGGTTCTGCAAGGGCTGCCGGGGACTCCCGGGTAGCAGAATCGAAAACGCGACCAGAAACCCCTCTCTTTACCCTCTCTTACCTCTGTAGCTTCGAGATTTCGCTCCCGGCTCCGGCAGAGCTGGCTTCAGTCAGCTGATGCGAGGAACTGAGTGCTTGTCTCGAGTTACAGCCGCTTTTAAATCTCCCGCGTCACCGTGGTAAAGGTCGCGCCACGTCAGCCGGTTCCGCAAGGGCTGCCGGGGACTCCCGGGTAGCGGAATCGAAAACGCGACCAGAAACCCCTCTCTTTACCCTCTCTTACCTCTGTAGCTTCGAGATTTCGCTCCCAGCTCCGGCAGAGCTGGCTTCAGTCAGCTGATCCGAGGAACTGAGTGCTTGTCTCGAGTTACAGCCCCTTTCAAATCTCCCGCGTCACCGTGTTCCCTTTGCTCTTGAAAGGATGTCATCAGGTGGGTGTTTTGGTGTCATACACTGAAAACAGAGCAGAAACTGTGAAATATTCCCATGATATGCATGGTCCCTGCCCCAAAGCACCATGACTAAGCCTAAGGAGATCTGCAGCTTATTTTTTTGTACTGCCAGCAGATTGTTTAAGTACAGTATAAAAACCATCCTTATGGAGAGATCTTCGTATTTTAGGCTTAGTCTAAGTGTCTCAAGTAGTTGGGGTTTTTGCTTGGGCCTAATCCATACGGTCTTATGGCTTTCCTCCTAGTCTGAAGATGAAAGTGCTAGAAACTATAAAGCAAAAACATGTCCTGCAGCCTAGCCTTGCCTTGCCTGTCCTTGCCTGTCCTTGCCTTGCCTTATTCCTACTCATCCTGTTCTCTGTCCCATCCTCTCTCACTAACCCCTCGTCTGGCTGCATGTCTCTTCTTTCCTTTTCTCTCACTCTCCTGCTTCCTGCCTCTTTTCTTGCAATTCCTCCATCTCACTCCTGCAGCCCCACACTACTTTTTATTCTTCCTTCCCTTTCTCCTGCTCCCTTCGCTTTCTCCCTCTGTCCCATATCTTTCTTCCCGACTTGTCTCTTGGAGACCTTAGGCCAAACTGGCCCCAAGTCTGGGCATGGTTTGACAAGTGTTCCGAGGGCTGGCTGGTGACAGCAGGGCCAGCAGGCAGTGACAGTCCCGGGGCTGACAGGCTCCCCATCCCCTAGGGGGCGCCTGGCTGCCACACCCAGCTGACATAGAACCTTTTTCTCAATGCCAGCTACCGTGGCGAGGATGCGGTGGCTCTGCAGGTGACAGCTACACTGCAGGACTTGGTGTCAGCTCAGCAATTTCTCACTTCCCCTAAGAAGCGGAATTCTGCAAATTGCTGCCTTTGCTCTTGAAAGGATGTCATCAGGTGGGTGTTTTGGTGTCATACACTGAAAACAGAGCAGAAACTGTGAAATATTCCCATGATATGCATGGTCCCTGCCCCAAAGCACCATGACTCAGCCTAAGGAGATCTGCAGCTTATTTTTTTGTACTGCCAGCAGATTGTGGAAGTACAGTATAAAAACCATCCTTATGGAGAGATCTTCCTATTTATAGGCTTAGTCTAAGTGCCTCAAGTAGCTGGGGTTTTTGCTTGGGCCTAATCCATACGGTTTTATGGCTTTCCTCCTAGTCTGAAGACGAATGTGCTAGAAACTATAAAGCAAAAAAATGTCCCGCAGCCTACCCTTGCCTTGCCTGTCCTTGCCTGTCCTAGCCTTGCCTTATTTCCTTCTCATCCTGTTCTCTGTCCCATCCTCTCTCACTAACCCCTCGTCTGGCTTCATGTCTCTTCTTTCCTTTTCTGTCACTCTCCTGCTTCCTGCCTCTTTTCTTGCAATTCCTCCATCTCACTCCTGCAGCCCAACACTACTTTTTATTCTTCCTTCCCTTTCTCCTGCTCCCTTCGCTTTCTCCCTCTGTCCCATATCTTGCTCCCCGACTTGTCTCTGGGAGACTTTGGGCCAAACTGGTCCCACGTCTGGGCATTGTTTGACAAGTTTTCAGAGGCCTGTCTGGAGACAGCAGGGACAGCAGGCAGTGAGAGGCCCGGGGCTGACAGGCTCCCCATCCCCTAGGGGGCGCCTGGCTGCCACACCCAGCTGACATAGAACCTTTGTCACAATGCCCGCTACCGTGGCCAGGATGCGGTAACTATGCAGGTGACAGGGACACTGCAGGACTTGGTGTCAGCTCAGCAATATCTCACTTCCCCAAAAAAGCGGAATTCTGCAAATTGCTGCCTTTGCTCTTGAAAGGATGTCATCAGGTGGGTGTTTGGGTGTAATACACTGAAAACAGAGCAGAAACTGTGAAATATTCCCGTGATATGCATGGTCCCTGCCCCAAAGCACCATGACTCAGCCTAAGGAGATCTGCAGCTTATTTTTTTGTACTGCCAGCAGATTGTGGAAGTACAGTATAAAAGCCATCCTTAAGGAGAGATCTTCCTATTTTAGGCTTAGTCTAAGTGTCTCAAGTAGCTGGGGTTTTTGCTTGGGACTAATCCATACGGTCTTATGGCTTTCCTCCTAGTCTGAAGACGAATGTGCTAGAAACTATAAAGCAAAAAAATGTCCCGCAGCCTACCCTAGCCTTGCCTGTCCTTGCCTTGCCTTCTTTCCTTCTCATCCTGTTCTCTGTCCCATCCTCTCTCACTTTACCCCTCGGCATGTCTCTTCTTTCCTTTTCTCTCACTCTCCTGCTTCCTGCCTCTTTTCTTGCAATTTCTCCATCTCACTCCTGCAGCCCAACACTACTTTTTATTCTTCCTTCCCTTTCTCCTGCTCCCTTCGCTTTCTCCCTGTGTCCCATATCTTTCTTCCCGACTTGTCTCTTGGAGACTTTGGGCCAAACTGGCCCCAAGTCTGGGCATGGTTTGACAAATTTTCCGAGGCCTGGCTGGTGACAGCAGGGCCAGCAGGCAGTGACAGGCCCGGGGCTGACAGGCTCCCCATCACCTAGGGGGCGCCTGGCTGCCACACCCAGCTGACATAGAACCTCTGTCACAATGCCCGCTACCGTGGCGAGGATGCGGTGGCTCTGCAGGTGACAGGGACACTGCAGGACTTGGTGTCAGCTCAGCAATTTCTCACTTCCCCTAAGAAGCGGAATTCTGCAAATTGCTGCCTTTGCTCTTGAAAGGATGTCATCAGGTGGGTGTTTTGGTGTCATACACTGAAAACAGAGCAGAAACTGTGAAATATTCCCATGATATGCATGGTCCCTGCCCCAAAGCACCATGACACAGCCTAAGGAGATCTGCAGCTTATTTTTTTGTACTGCCAGCAGATTGTGAAAGTACAGTATAAAAACCATCCTTATGGAGAGACCTTGGTATTTTAAGGCGTAGTCTAAGTGTCTCAAGTAGCTGGGGTTTTTGCTTGGGCCTAATCCATACGGTCTTATGGCTTTCCTCCTAGTCTGAAGACGAATGTGCTAGAAACTATAAAGCAAAAACATGTCCTGCAGCCTAGCCTTGCCTTGCCTGTCCTTGCCTGTCCTAGCCTTGCCTTATTTCCTTCTCATCCTGTTCTCCGTCCCATCCTGTCTCTCTAATCCCTCGTCTGGCTGCATGTCTCTTCTTTCCTTTTGTCTCACTCTTCTGCTATCTGCCTCTATTCTTGCAATTCCTCCATCTCACTCCTGCAGCCCAACACTACTTTTTATTCTTCCTTCCCTTTCTCCTGCTCCCTTCACTTTCTCCCTCTGTCCCATATATTTCTTCACGACTTGTCTCTTGCAGACTTTGGGCCAAACTGGCCCAAAGTCTAGGCAAGGTTTGACAAGTTTTCAGAGGCCTGGCTGGTGGCAGCACGGACACCAGCAGTGACAGGCCCGGGGCTGACAGGCTCCCCATCCCCTAGGGGGCGCCTGGCTGCCACACCTGGCTGACATAGAACCTCTGTCAAAATGCCCGCTACCGTGGCGAGGATGCGGTGGCTCTGCAGGTGACAGGGACACTGCAGGACTTGGTGTCAGCTCAGCAATTTCTCACTTCCCCTAAGAAGCGGAATTCTGCAAATTGCTGCCTTTGCTCTTGAAAGGATGTCATCAGGTGGGTGTTTTGTTGTCATACACTGAAAACAGAGCAGAAACTGTGGAATATTCCCATGATATGCATGGTCCCTGCCCCAAAGCACCATGACTCAGCCTAAGGAGATCTGCAGCTTATTTTTTTGTACTGCCAGCAGATTGTGGAAGTACAGTATAAAAACCATCCTTATGGAGAGATCTTGGTATTTTAGGCTTAGTCTAAGTGTCTCAAGTAGCTGGGGTTTTTGCTTGGGCCTAATATATACGGTTTTATGGCTTTCCTCCTAGTCTGAAGACGAATGTGCTAGAAACTATAAAGCAAAAACATGTCCTGTAGCCTAGCCTTGCCTTGGCTGTCATTGCCTGTCCTTGCCTTGCCTTATTTCCTTCTCATCCTGTTCTCTGTCCCATCCTGTCTCACTTACCCCTCGTCTGGCTGCATGTCTCTTATATCCTTTTCTCTCACTCTCCTGCTTCCTGCCTCTTTTCTTTCAATTCCTACATCTCACTCCTGCAGCCCAACACTACTTTTTATTCTTCCTTCCCTTTCTCCTGCTCCCTTCGATTTCTCCCTCTCTCCCATATTTTTCTTCCCGACTTGTCTCTTGGAGACTTTGGGCCAAATTGGCCCCAAGTCTGGGCATGGTTTGACAAGTTTTCAGAGGCCTGGCTGGTGACAGCAGGGCAAGCAGGCAGTGACAGGCCCGGGGCTGACAGGCTCCCCATCCCCTAGGGGGCACCTGGCTGCCACACCCAGCTGACATAGAACCTTTGTCACAATGCCCGCTACCGTGGCCAGGATGCGGTGACTCTGCAGGTGACAGGGACACTGCAGGACTTGGTGTCAGCTCAGCAATATCTCACTTCCCCAAAAAAGCGGAATTCTGCAAATTGCTGCCTTTGCTCTTGAAAGGATGTCATCAGGTGGGTGTTTTGGTGTCATACACTGAAAACAGAGCAGAAACTGTGAAATATTCCCGTGATATGCATGGTCCCTGCCCCAAAGCACCATGACTCAGCCTAAGGAGATCTGCAGCTTATTTTTTTGTACTGCCAGCAGATTGTGGAAGTACAGTATAAAAGCCATCCTTAAGGAGAGATCTTGGTATTTCAGGCTTAGTCTAAGTGTCTCAAGTAGTTGGTGTTTTTGCTTTAGCCTAATCCATAAGGTGTTATGGCTTTCCTCCTAGTCTGAAGACGAATGTGCTAGAAACTATAAAGCAAAAACATGTCCTGTAGCCTAGCCTTGCCTTGCCTGTCCTTGCTTGTCCTAGCCTTGCCTTATTTCCTTCTCATCCTGTTCTCTGTCCCATCCTGTCTCACTAAACCCTCGTCTGGCTGCATGTCTCTTCTTTCCTTTTCTCTCACTCTCCTGCTTCCTGCCTCTTTTCTTGCAATTCCTCCATCTCACTCCTGCAGCCCATCACTACTCTTTATTCTTCCTTCCCTTTCTCCTGCTCCCTTCGCTTTCCCCCTCTGTCCCGTATCTTTCTTCCCGACTTGTCTCTTGGAGACTTTGGGCCAAACTGGCCCCAAGTCTGGGCATGGTTTGACAAGTTTTCAGAGGCCTGGCTGGTGGCAGCAGGGACACCAGGCAGTGACAGGCCCGGGGCTGACAGGCTCCCCATCCCCTAGGGGGCGCTTGGCTGCCACACACAGCTGACATACAACCTTTGTCACAATGCCCGCTACCGTGGCGAGGATGCGGTGGCTCTGCAGGTGACAGGGACACTGCAGGACTTGGTGTCAGCTCAGCAATTTCTCACTTCCCCTAAGAAGCGGAATTCTGCAAATTGCTGCCTTTCCTCTTAAAAGGATGTCATCAGGTGGGTGTTTTGGTGTCATACACTGAAAACAGAGCAGAAACTGTGAAATATTCCCATGATATGCATGGTCCCTGCTCCAAAGCACCATGACTCATCCTAACAGATCTGCAGCTTATTTTTTTGTACTACCAGCAGATTGTGGAAGTACAGTATAAAAACCATCCTTATGGAGAGATCTTGGTATTTTAGGCTTAGTCTAAGTGTCTCAAGTAGCTGGGGTTTTTGCTTGGGCCTAATCCATACGGTCTTATGGCTTTCCTCCTAGTCTGAAGACGAATGTGCTAGAAACTATAAAGCAAAAACATGTCTTGCAGCGTAGCCTTGCCTTGCATGTCCTTGCCTGTCCTAAACTTGCCTTATGTCCTTCTCATTCTGTTCTCTGTCCCATCCTCTCTCACTAAGCGCTCGTCTAGCTGCATGTCTCTTCTTTCCTTGTCTCTCACTCTCCTGCTTCCTGCCTCTTTTCTTGCAATTCCTCCATCTCACTCCTGCAGCCCAACACTGCTTTTTATCCTTCCTTCCCTTTCTCCTGCTCCCTTCGCTTTCTTCCTCTGTCCCATATCTTTCTTCCCGACTTGTCTCTTGGAGACTTTGGGCCAAACTGGCCCCAAGTCTGGGCATGGTTTGACAAGTTTTCAGAGGCCTGGCTGGTGGCAGCAGGGACACCAGGCAGTGACAGGCCCGGGGCTGACAGGCTCCCCATCCCCCAGGGGGCGCCTGGCTGCCACACCCAGCTAACATAGAACCTTTGTCACAATGCCCGCTACCGTGGCGAGGATGCGGTGGCTCTGCAGGTGACAGGGACACTGCAGGACTTGGTGTCAGCTCAGCAATTTCTCACTTCCCCCAAGAAGCGGAATTCTGCAAATTGCTGCCTTTGCTCTTGAAATGATGTCATCAGGTGGGTGTTTTGGTGTCATACACTGAAAACAGAGCAGAAACTGTGAAATATTCCCATGATATGCATGGTCCCTGCCCCAAAGCACCATGACTCAGCCTAAGGAGTTCTGCAGCTTATTTTTTTGTATGGCCAGCAGATTGTGGAAGTACAGTATAAAAACCATCCTTATGGAGAGATCTTGGTATTTTAGGCTTAGTCTAAGTGTCTCAAGTAGCTGGGGTTTTTGCTTGGGCCTAATCCATACGGTCTTATAGCTTTCCTCCTAGTCTGAATACAAATGTGCTAGAAACTATAAAGCAAAAACATGTCCTGCAGCCTAGCCTTGCCCTGCCTGTCCTTGCCTGTCCTAGCCTTGCCTTATGTCCTTCTCATCCTGTTCTCTGTCCCATCCTCTTTCACTAACCCCTCGTCTGGCTGCATGTCTCTTCTTTCCTTTTCTCTCACTCTCCTGCTTCCTGCCTCTTTTCTTGCAATTCCTCCATCTCGCTCCTGTAGCCCAACACTACTTTTTATTCTTCCTTCCCTTTCTCCTGCTCCCTTCGCTTTCTCCCTCTGTCCCATACCTCTCTTTGTGACTTGTCTCTTGGAGACTTTGGGCCATACTGGTCCCAAGTCTGGGCATGGTTTGACAAGTTTTCAGAGGCCTGGCTGGTGGCTGCAGGGACACCAGGCAGTGACAGGCCCGGGGTTGACAAGCTCCCCATTCCCTAGGGGGTGCCTGGCTGCCACACCTAGCTGACATAGAACCTTTGTCACAATGCCCGCTACCGTGGCGAGGATGCGGTGGCTCTGCAGGTGACAGGGACACTGCAGGACTTGGTGTCAGCTCAGCAATTTCTCACTTCCCCTAAGAAGCGGAATTCTGTAAATTGCTGCCTTTGCTCTTGAAATGATGTCATGAGGTGGGTGTTTTGGTGTCATACACTGAAAACAGAGCAGAAACTGTGAAATATTCCCATGATATGCATGGTCCCTGCCCCAAAGCACCATGACTCAGCCTAAGGAGATCTGGAGCTTATTTTTTTGTACTGCCAGCAGATTGTGGAAGTACAGTATAAAAACCATCCTTATGGAGAGATCTTGGTATTTTAGGCTTAGACTAAGTGTCTCAAGTAGCTGGGGTTTTTGCTTGGGCCTAATCCATACGGTCTTATGGCTTTCCTCCTAGTCTGAAGACGAATGTGCTGGAAACTATAAAGCAAAAACATGTCCTGCAGCCTAGCCTTGCCTTGCCTGTCCTTGCCTGTCCTAGCCTTGCCTTATGTCCTTCTCATCCTGTTCTCTGTCCCATCCTCTCTCACTAAGCCCTCGTCTGGCTGCATGTCTCTTCTTTCCTTTTCTCTCACTCTCCTGCTTCCTGCCTCTTTTCTTGCAATTCCTCCATCTCACTCCTGTAGCCCAACACTACTTTTTATTCTTCCTTCCCTTTCTCCTGCTCCCTTCGCTTTCTCCCTCTGTCCCATACCTCTCTTTGTGACTTGTCTCTTGGAGACTTTGGGCCAAACTGGCCCCAAGTCTGGGCATGGTTTGACAAGTTTTCAGAGGCCTGGCTGGTGGCAGCAGGGACACCAGGCAGTGACAGGCCCGGGGCTGACAGGCTCCGCATCCCCTAGGGGTCGCCTGGCTGCCACACCCAGCTGACATAGAAGCTTTGTCACAATGCCCGCTACCGTGGCGAGGATGCGGTGGCTCTGCAGGTGACAGGGACACTGCAGGACTTGGTGTCAGTTCAGCAATTTCTCACTTCCCCTAAGAAGCGGAATTCTGCAAATTGCTGCCTTTGCTCTTGAAAAGATGTCATCAGGTGGGTGTTTTGGTGTCATACACTGAAAACAGAGCAGAAACTGTGAAATATTCCCATGATATGCATGGTCCCTGCCCCAAAGCACCATGACTCAGCCTAAGGAGATCTGCAGCTTATTTTTTTGTACTGCCAGCAGATTGTGGAAGTACAGTATAAAAACCATCCTTATGGAGAGATCTTGGTATTTTAGGCTTTGTCTAAGTGTCTCAAGTAGCTGGGGTTTTTGCTTGGGCATAGTCCATACGGTGTTATGGCTTTCCTCCTAGTCTGAAGACGAATGTGCTAGAAACTATAAAGCAAAAACATGTCCTGCAGCCTAGCCTTGCCTTGCCTGTCCTTGCCTGTCCTTGCCTTGCCTTATTTCCTTCTCATCCTTTTCTCTGTCCCATCCTCTCTCACTAAGCCCTCGTCTGGCTGCATGTCTCTTCTTTCCTTTTCTCTCACTCTCCTGCTTCCTGCCTCTTTTCTTGCAATTCCTCCATCTCACTCCTGTAGCCCAACACTACTTTTTATTCTTCCTTCCCTTTCTCCTGCTCCCTTCGCTTTCTCCCTCTGTCCCATACCTCTCTTCCCGACTTGTCTCTTTGAGACTTTGGGCCAAACTGGCCCCAAGTCTGGGCATGGTTTGACAAGTTTTCAGAGGCCTGGCTGGTGGCAGCAGGGACACCAGGCAGTGACAGGCCCGGGGCTGACAGGCTCCGCATCCCCTAGGGGGCGCCTGGCTGCCACACCTAGCTGACATAGAACCTTTGTCACAATGCCCGCTACCGTGGTGAGGATGCGGTGGCTCTGCAGGTGACAGGGACACTGCAGGACTTGGTGTCAGCTCAGCAATTTCTCACTTCCCCTAAGAAGCGGAATTCTGCAAATTGCTGCCTTTGCTCTTGAAAAGATGTCATCAGGTGGGTGTTTTGGTGTCATACACTGAAAACAGAGCAGAAACTCTGAAATATTCCCATGATATGCATGGTCCCTGCCCCAAAGCACCATGACACAGCCTAAGGAGATCTGCATCTTATTTTTTTGTACTGCCAGCAGATTGTGGAAATACAGTATAAAAACCATCCTTATGGAGAGATCTTGGTATTTTACGCTTAGTCTAAGTGTCTCAAGTAGCTGGGGTTTTTGCTTGGGCATAGTCCATACGGTGTTATGGCTTTCCTCCTAGTCTGAAGACGAATGTGCTAGAAACTATAAAGCAAAAACATGTCCTGCAGCCTAGCCTTGCCTTGCCTGTCCTTGACTGTCCTTGCCTTGCCTTATTTCCTTCTCATCCTGTTCTCTGTCCCATCCTCTCTCACTAAGCCCTCGTCTGGCTGCATGTCTCTTCTTTCCTTTTCTCTCACTCTCCTGCTTCCTGCCTCTTTTCTTGCAATTCCTCCATCTCACTCCTGCATCTCAACACTACTTTTTATTCTTCCTTCCCTGTATCCTGCTCCCTTCGCTTTCTCCCTCTGTCCCATATCTTTCTTCCCGACTTGTCTCTTGGAGACTTTGGGCCAAACTGGCCCCAAGTCTGGGCATGGTTTGACAAGTTTTCAGAGGCCTGGCTGGTGGCAGCAGGGACACCAGGCAGTGACAGGCCCGGGGCTGACAGGCTCCCCATCCCCTAGGGGGCGCCTGGCTGCCACACCTAGCTCACATAGCACCTTTGTCACAATGCCCGCTACCGTGGCGAGGATGCGGTGGCTCTGCAGGTGACAGGGACACTGCAGGACTTGGTGTCAGCTCAGCAATTTCTCACTTCCCCTAAGAAGCAGAATTCTGCAAATTGCTGCCTTTGCTCTTGAAAGGATGTCATCGGGTGGGTGTTTTGGTGTCATACACTGAAAACAGAGCAGAAACTGTGAAATATTCCCATGATATGCATGGTCCCTGCCCAAAGCACCATGACTCAGCCTAAGGAGATCTGCAGCTTATGTTTTTGTACTGCCAGCAGATTGTGGAAGTACAGTATAAAAACCATCCTTATGGAGAGATCTTGGTATTTTAGGCTTAGTCTAAGTGTCTCAAGTAGCTGGGGTTTTTGCTTGGGCCTAATCCATACGGTCTTATGGCTTTCCTCCTAGTCTGAAGACGAATGTGCTAGAAACTATAAAGCAAAAACATGTCCTGCAGCCTAGCCTTGCCTTGCCTGTCCTTGCCTGTCCTAGCCTTGCCTTATTTCCTTCTCATCCTGTTCTCTGTCCCATCCTCTCTCACTAAGCCCTCGTCTGGCTTCATGTCTCTTCTTTCCTTTTCTCTCACTCTCCTGCTTCCTGCCTCTTTTCTTTCAATTCCTCCATCTCACTCCTGCAGCCCAACACTACTTTTAATTCTTCCTTCCCTTTCTCCTGCTCCCTTCGCTTTCTCCCTCTGTCCCATATCTTTCTTCCCGACTTGTCTCTTGCAGATTTTGGGCCAAACTGGCCCCAAGTCTGGGCATGCTTTTACAAGTTTTCAGAGGCCTGGCTGGTGGCAGCAGGGACACCAGGCAGTGACAGGCCCGGGGCTGATGGGCTCCCCATCCCCTAGGGGGCGCCTGGCTGCCACACCTGGCTGACATAGAACCTTTGTCACAATGCCCGCTACCGTGGCAAGGATGCGGTGGCTCTGCAGGTGACAGGGACACTGCAGGACTTGGTGTCAGCTCAGCAATTTCTCACTTCCCCTAAGAAGCGGAATTCTGCAAATTGCTGCCTTTGCTCTTGAAAGGATGTCATCAGGTGGGTGTTTTAGTGTCATACACTGAAAACAGAGCAGAAACTGTGAAATATTCCCATGATATGCATGGTCCCTGCCCCAAAGCACCATGACTCAGCCTAAGGAGATCTGCAGCTTATTTTTTTGTACTGCCAGCAGATTGTGGAAGTACAGTATAAAAACCATCCTTATGGAGAGATCTTGGTATTTTAGGCTTAGTCTAAGTGTCTCAAGTAGCTGGGGTTTTTGCTTGGGCCTAATCCATAAGGTCTTATGGCTTTCCTCCTAGTCTGAAGACGAATGTGCTAGAAACTATAAAGCAAAAACATGTCCTGCAGCCTAGCCTTGCCTTGCCTGTCCTTGCCTGTCCTAGCCTTGCCTTATGTCCTCATCCTGTTCTCTGTCCCATCCTCTCTCACTAAGCCCTCGTCTGGCTGCATGTCTCTTCTTTCCTTTTCTCTCACTCTCCTGCTTCCTGCCTCTTTTCTTGCAATTCCTCCATCTCACTCCTGTAGCCCAACACTACTTTTTATTCTTCCTTCCCTTTCTCCTGCTCCCTTCGCTTTCTCCCTCTGTCCCATACCTCTCTTTGTGACTTGTCTCTTGGAGACTTTGGGCCAAACTGGACCCAAGTCTGGGCATGGTTTGACAAGTTTTCAGAGGCCTGGCTGGTGGCAGCAGGGACACCAGGCAGTGACAGGCCTGGGGCTGACAGGCTCCCCATCCCCTAGGGGGCGCCTGGCTGCCACACCCAGCTGACATAGAAGCTTTGTCACAATGCCCGCTACCGTGGTGAGGATGCGGTGGCTCTGCAGGTGACAGGGACACTGCAGGACTTGGTGTCAGTTCAGCAATTTCTCACTTCCCCTAAGAAGCGGAATTCTGCAAATTGCTGCCTTTGCTCTTGAAAAGATGTCATCAGGTGGGTGTTTTGGTGTCATACACTGAAAACAGAGCAGAAACTGTGAAATATTCCCATGATATGCATGGTCCCTGCCCCAAAGCACCATGACTCAGCTTAAGGAGATCTGCATCTTATTTTTTTATACTGCCAGCAGATTGTGGAAGTACAGTATAAAAACCATCCTTATGGAGAGATCTTCGTATTTTAGGCTTAGTCTAAGTGTCTCAAGTAGCTGGGGTTTTTGCTTGGGCCTAATCCATATGGTCTTATGGCTTTCCTCCTAGTCTGAAGACGAATGTGCTAGAAACTATAAAGCAAAAACATGTCCTGCAGCCTAGCCTTGCCTTGCCTGTCCTTGCCTGTCCTAGCCTTGCCTTATTTCCTTCTCATCCTGTTCTCTGTCCCATCCTCTCTCACTAAGCCCTCGTCTGGTTGCATGTCTCTTCTTTCCTTTTCTCTCACTCTCCTCCTTCCTGCCTCTTTTCTTGCAATTCCTCCATCTCACTCCTGCAGCCCAACACTACTTTTTATTCTTCCTTCACTTTCTCCTGCTCCCTTCGCTTTCTCCCTCTGTCCCATATCTTTCTTTCTGACTTGTCTCTTGGAGACTTTGGGCCAAACTGGCCCCAAGTCTGGGCATGGTTTGACAAGTTTTCAGAGGCCTGGCTGGTGCCAGCAGGGACACCAGGCAGTGAGAGGCCCAGGGCTGACAAGCTCCCCATTCCCTAGGGGGCGCCTGGCTGCCACACCTAGCTGACATAGAACCTTTGTCACAATGCCCGCTACCGTGGCGAGGATGCGGTGGCTCTGCAGGTGACAGGGACACTGCAGGTCTTGGTGTCAGCTCAGCAATTTCTCACTTCCTCTAAGAAGCAGAATTCTGCAAATTGCTGCCTTTGCTCTTGAAAGGATGTCATCAGGTGGGTGTTTTGGTGTCATACACTGAAAACAGAGCAGAAACTGTGAAATATTCCCGTGATATGCATGGTCCCTGCCCCAAAGCACCATGACTCAGCCTAAGGAGATCTGCAGCTTATTTTTTTGTACTGCCAGCAGATTGTGGAAGTACAGTATAAAAACCATCCTTATGGAGAGATCTTGGTATTTTAGGCTTTGTCTAAGTGTCTCAAGTAGCTGGGGTTTTTGCTTGGGCATAGTCCATACGGTGTTATGGCTTTCCTCCTAGTCTGAAGACGAATGTGCTAGAAACTATAAAGCAAAAACATGTCCTGCAGCCTAGCCTTGCCTTGCCTGTCCTTGCCTGTCCTTGCCTTGCCTTATTTCCTTCTCATCCTTTTCTCTGTCCCATCCTCTCTCACTAAGCCCTCGTATGGCTGCATGTCTCTTCTTTCCTTTTCTCTCACTCTCCTGCTTCCTGCCTCTTTTCTTGCAATTCCTCCATCTCACTCCTGTAGCCCAACACTACTTTTTATTCTTCCTTCCCTTTCTCCTGCTCCCTTCGCTTTCTCCCTCTGTCCCATACCTCTCTTCCCGACTTGTCTCTTTGAGACTTTGGGCCAAACTGGCCCCAAGTGTGGGCATGGTTTGACAAGTTTTCAGAGGCCTGGCTGGTGGCAGCAGGGACACCAGGCAGTGACAGGCCCGGGGCTGACAGGCTCCGCATCCCCTAGGGGGCGCCTGGCTGCCACACCTAGCTGACATAGAACCTTTGTCACAATGCCCGCTACCGTGGTAAGGATGCGGTGGCTCTGCAGGTGACAGGGACACTGCAGGACTTGGTGTCAGCTCAGCAATTTCTCACTTCCCCTAAGAAGCGGAATTCTGCAAATTGCTGCCTTTGCTCTTGAAAGGATGTCATCAGGTGGGTGTTTTGGTGTCATACACTGAAAACAGAGCAGAAACTGTGAAATATTCCCATGATATGCATGGTCCCTGCCCCAAAGCACCATGACTCAGCCTAAGGAGTTCTGCAGCTTATTTTTTTGTATGGCCAGCAGATTGTGGAAGTACAGTATAAAAACCATCCTTATGGAGAGATCTTGGTATTTTACGCTTAGTCTAAGTGTCTCAAGTAGCTGGGGTTTTTGCTTGGGCCTAATCCATACGGTCTTATAGCTTTCCTCCTAGTCTGAATACAAATGTGCTAGAAACTATAAAGCAAAAACATGTCCTGCAGCCTAGCCTTGCCCTGCCTGTCCTTGCCTGTCCTAGCCTTGCCTTATGTCCTTCTCATCCTGTTCTCTGTCCCATCCTCTTTCACTAACCCCTCGTCTGGCTGCATGTCTCTTCTTTCCTTTTCTCTCACTCTCCTGCTTCCTGCCTCTTTTCTTGCAATTCCTCCATCTCGCTCCTGTAGCCCAACACTACTTTTTATTCTTCCTTCCCTTTCTCCTGCTCCCTTCGCTTTCTCCCTCTGTCCCATACCTCTCTTTGTGACTTGTCTCTTGGAGACTTTGGGCCATACTGGTCCCAAGTGTGGGCATGGTTTGACAAGTTTTCAGAGGCCTGGCTGGTGGCTGCAGGGACACCAGGCAGTGACAGGCCCGGGGTTGACAAGCTCCCCATTCCCTAGGGGGTGCCTGGCTGCCACACCCAGCTGACATAGAACCTTTGTCACAATGCCCGCTACCGTGGCGAGGATGCGGTGGCTCTGCAGGTGACAGGGACACTGCAGGACTTGGTGTCAGTTCAGCAATTTCTCACTTCCCCTAAGAAGCGGAATTCTGCAAATTGCTGCCTTTGCTCTTGAAAAGATGTCATCAGGTGGGTGTTTTGGTGTCATACACTGAAAACAGAGCAGAAACTGTGAAATATTCCCATGATATGCATGGTCCCTGCCCCAAAGCACCATGACTCAGCTTAAGGAGATCTGCATCTTATTTTTTTGTACTGCCAGCAGATTGTGGAAGTACAGTATAAAAACCATCCCTATGGAGAGATCTTGGTATTTTAGGCTTAGTCTAAGTGTCTCAAGTAGCTGGGGTTTTTGCTTGGGCCTAATCCATATGGTCTTATGGCTTTCCTCCTAGTCTGAAGACGAATGTGCTAGAAACTATAAAGCAAAAACATGTCCTGCAGCCTAGCCTTGCCTTGCCTGTCCTTGCCTGTCCTAGCCTTGCCTTATTTCCTTCTCATCCTGTTCTCTGTCCCATCCTCTCCCACTAAGCCCTCGTCTGGTTGCATGTCTCTTCTTTCCTTTTCTCTCACTCTCCTCCTTCCTGCCTCTTTTCTTGCAATTCCTCCATCTCACTCCTGCAGCCCAACACTACTTTTTATTCTTCCTTCACTTTCTCCTGCTCCCTTCGCTTTCTCCCTCTGTCCCATATCTTTCTTTCTGACTTGTCTCTTGGAGACTTTGGGCCAAACTGGCCCCAAGTCTGGGCATGGTTTGACAAGTTTTCAGAGGCCTGGCTGGTGCCAGCAGGGACACCAGGCAGTGAGAGGCCCAGGGCTGACAAGCTCCCCATTCCCTAGGGGGCGCCTGGCTGCCACACCTAGCTGACATAGAACCTTTGTCACAATGCCCGCTACCGTGGCGAGGATGCGGTGGCTCTGCAGGTGACAGGGACACTGCAGGTCTTGGTGTCAGCTCAGCAATTTCTCACTTCCTCTAAGAAGCAGAATTCTGCAAATTGCTGCCTTTGCTCTTGAAAGGATGTCATCAGGTGGGTGTTTTGGTGTCATACACTGAAAACAGAGCAGAAACTCTGAAATATTCCCATGATATGCATGGTCCCTGCCCCAAAGCACCATGACTCAGCCTAAGGAGATCTGCAGCTTATTTTTTTGTACTGCCAGCAGATTGTGGAAGTACAGTATAAAAACCATCCTTATGGAGAGATCTTGGTATTTTAGGCTTTGTCTAAGTGTCTCAAGTAGCTGGGGTTTTTGCTTGGGCATAGTCCATACGGTGTTATGGCTTTCCTCCTAGTCTGAAGACGAATGTGCTAGAAACTATAAAGCAAAAACATGTCCTGCAGCCTAGCCTTGCCCTGCCTGTCCTTGCCTGTCCTAGCCTTGCCTTATGTCCTTCTCATCCTGTTCTCTGTCCCATCCTCTTTCACTAACCCCTCGTCTGGCTGCATGTCTCTTCTTTCCTTTTCTCTCACTCTCCTGCTTCCTGCCTCTTTTCTTGCAATTCCTCCATCTCGCTCCTGCAGCCCAACACTACTTTTTATTCTTCCTTCCCTTTCTCCTGCTCCCTTCGCTTTCTCCCTCTGTCCCATACCTCTCTTTGTGACTTGTCTCTTGGAGACTTTGGGCCATACTGGTCCCAAGTGTGGGCATGGTTTGACAAGTTTTCAGAGGCCTGGCTGGTGGCTGCAGGGACACCAGGCAGTGACAGGCCCGGGGTTGACAAGCTCCCCATTCCCTAGGGGGTGCCTGGCTGCCACACCTAGCTGACATAGAACCTTTGTCACAATGCCTGCTACCGTGGCGAGGATGCGGTGGCTCTGCAGGTGACAGGGACACTGCAGGACTTGGTGTCAGCTCAGCAATTTCTCACTTCCCCTAAGAAGCGGAATTCTGTAAATTGCTGCCTTTGCTCTTGAAATGATGTCATGAGGTGGGTGTTTTGGTGTCATACACTGAAAACAGAGCAGAAACTGTGAAATATTCCCATGATATGCATGGTCCCTGCCCCAAAGCACCATGACTCAGCCTAAGGAGATCTGGAGCTTATTTTTTTGTACTGCCAGCAGATTGTGGAAGTACAGTATAAAAACCATCCTTATGGAGAGATCTTGGTATTTTAGGCTTAGACTAAGTGTCTCAAGTAGCTGGGGTTTTTGCTTGGGCCTAATCCATACGGTCTTATGGCTTTCCTCCTAGTCTGAAGACGAATGTGCTGGAAACTATAAAGCAAAAACATGTCCTGCAGCCTAGCCTTGCCTTGCCTGTCCTTGCCTGTCCTAGCCTTGCCTTATGTCCTCATCCTGTTCTCTGTCCCATCCTCTCTCACTAAGCCCTCGTCTGGCTGCATGTCTCTTCTTTCCTTTTCTCTCACTCTCCTGCTTCCTGCCTCTTTTCTTGCAATTCCTCCATCTCACTCCTGTAGCCCAACACTACTTTTTATTCTTCCTTCCCTTTCTCCTGCTCCCTTCGCTTTCTCCCTCTGTCCCATACCTCTCTTTGTGACTTGTCTCTTGGAGACTTTGGGCCATACTGGTCCCAAGTGTGGGCATGGTTTGACAAGTTTTCAGAGGCCTGGCTGGTGGCAGCAGGGACACCAGGCAGTGACAGGCCCGGGGCTGACAGGCTCCCCATCCCCTAGGGGGCGCCTGGCTGCCACACCCAGCTGACATAGAAGCTTTGTCACAATGCCCGCTACCGTGGTGAGGATGCGGTGGCTCTGCAGGTGACAGGGACACTGCAGGACTTGGTGTCAGTTCAGCAATTTCTCACTTCCCCTAAGAAGCGGAATTCTGCAAATTGCTGCCTTTGCTCTTGAAAAGATGTCATCAGGTGGGTGTTTTGGTGTCATACACTGAAAACAGAGCAGAAACTGTGAAATATTCCCATGATATGCATGGTCCCTGCCCCAAAGCACCATGACTCAGCTTAAGGAGATCTGCATCTTATTTTTTTGTACTGCCAGCAGATTGTGGAAGTACAGTATAAAAACCATCCTTATGGAGAGATCTTCGTATTTTAGGCTTAGTCTAAGTGTCTCAAGTAGCTGGGGTTTTTGCTTGGGCCTAATCCATATGGTCTTATGGCTTTCCTCCTAGTCTGAAGACGAATGTGCTAGAAACTATAAAGCAAAAACATGTCCTGCAGCCTAGCCTTGCCTTGCCTGTCCTTGCCTGTCCTAGCCTTGCCTTATTTCCTTCTCATCCTCTTCTCGGTCCCATCCTCTCTCACTAAGCCCTCGTCTGGTTGCATGTCTCTTCTTTCCTTTTCTCTCACTCTCCTGCTTCCTGCCTCTTTTCTTGCAATTCCTCCATCTCACTCCTGCAGCCCAACACTACTTTTTATTCTTCCTTCACTTTCTCCTGCTCCCTTCGCTTTCTCCCTCTGTCCCATATCTTTCTTTCTGACTTGTCTCTTGGAGACTTTGGGCCAAACTGGCCCCAAGTCTGGGCATGGTTTGACAAGTTTTCAGAGGCCTGGCTGGTGCCAGCAGGGACACCAGGCAGTGAGAGGCCCAGGGCTGACAAGCTCCCCATTCCCTAGGGGGCGCCTGGCTGCCACACCTAGCTGACATAGAACCTTTGTCACAATGCCCGCTACCGTGGCGAGGATGCGGTGGCTCTGCAGGTGACAGGGACACTGCAGGTCTTGGTGTCAGCTCAGCAATTTCTCACTTCCTCTAAGAAGCAGAATTCTGCAAATTGCTGCCTTTGCTCTTGAAAGGATGTCATCAGGTGGGTGTTTTGGTGTCATACACTGAAAACAGAGCAGAAACTCTGAAATATTCCCATGATATGCATGGTCCCTGCCCCAAAGCACCATGACTCAGCCTAAGGAGATCTGCAGCTTATTTTTTTGTACTGCCAGCAGATTGTGGAAGTACAGTATAAAAACCATCCTTATGGAGAGATCTTGGTATTTTAGGCTTTGTCTAAGTGTCTCAAGTAGCTGGGGTTTTTGCTTGGGCATAGTCCATACGGTGTTATGGCTTTCCTCCTAGTCTGAAGACGAATGTGCTAGAAACTATAAAGCAAAAACATGTCCTGCAGCCTAGCCTTGCCTTGCCTGTCCTTGCCTGTCCTTGCCTTGCCTTATTTCCTTCTCATCCTTTTCTCTGTCCCATCCTCTCTCACTAAGCCCTCGTCTGGCTGCATGTCTCTTCTTTCCTTTTCTCTCACTCTCCTGCTTCCTGCCTATTTTCTTGCAATTCCTCCATCTCACTCCTGTAGCCCAACACTACTTTTTATTCTTCCTTCCCTTTCTCCTGCTCCCTTCGCTTTCTCCCTCTGTCCCATACCTCTCTTCCCGACTTGTCTCTTTGAGACTTTGGGCCAAACTGGCCCCAAGTGTGGGCATGGTTTGACAAGTTTTCAGAGGCCTGGCTGGTGGCAGCAGGGACACCAGGCAGTGACAGGCCCGGGGCTGACAGGCTCCGCATCCCCTAGGGGGCGCCTGGCTGCCACACCTAGCTGACATAGAACCTTTGTCACAATGCCCGCTACCGTGGTAAGGATGCGGTGGCTCTGCAGGTGACAGGGACACTGCAGGACTTGGTGTCAGCTCAGCAATTTCTCACTTCCCCTAAGAAGCGGAATTCTGCAAATTGCTGCCTTTGCTCTTGAAAGGATGTCATCAGGTGGGTGTTTTGGTGTCATACACTGAAAACAGAGCAGAAACTGTGAAATATTCCCATGATATGCATGGTCCCTGCCCCAAAGCACCATGACTCAGCCTAAGGAGATCTGCAGCTTATTTTTTTGTACTGCCAGCAGTTTGTGGAAGTACAGTATAAAAACCATCCTTATGGAGAGATCTTCGTATTTTAGGATTAGTCTACGTGTCTCAAGTAGCTGGGGTTTTTGCTTGGGCCTAATCCATACGGTCTTATGGCTTTCCTCCTAGTCTGAAGACGAATGTGCTGGAAACTATAAAGCAAAAACATGTCCTGCAGCCTAGCCTTGCCTTGCCTGTCCTTGCCTGTCCTAGCCTTGCCTTATTTCCTTCTCATCCTGTTCTCTGTCCCATCCTCTCTCACTAAGCCCTCGTCTGGCTTCATGTCTCTTCTTTCCTTTTCTCTCACTCTCCTGCTTCGTGCCTCTTTTCTTGCAATTCCTCCATCTCACTCCTGCAGCCCAACACTACTTTTTATTCTTCCTTCCCTTTCTCCTGCTCCCTTTGCTTTCTTCCTCTGTCCCATACCTCTCTTTGTGACTTGTCTCTTGGAGACTTTGGGCCAAACTGGCCCCAAGTCTGGGCATGGTTTGACAAGTTTTCAGAGGCCTGGCTGGTGGCAGCAGGGCCAGCAGGCAGTGACAGGCCCGGGGCTGACAGGCTCCCCATCCCCTAGGGGGCGCCTGGCTGCCACACCCAGCTGACATAGAACCTTTGTCACAATGCCCGCTACCGTGGCGAGGATGCGGTGGCTCTGCAGGTGACAGGGACACTGCAGGACTTGGTGTCAGCTCAGCAATTTCTCACTTCCCCTAAGAAGCGGAATTCTGCATATTGCTGCCTTTGCTCTTGAAAGGATGTCATCAGGTGTGTGTTTTGGTGTCATACACTGAAAACAGAGCAGAAACTGTGAAATATTCCCATGGTATGCATGGTCCCTGCCCCAAAGCACCATGACTCAGCCTAAGGAGATCTGCATCTTATTTTTTTGTACTGCCAGCAGATTGTGGAAGTACAGTATAAAAACCATCCTTATGGAGAGATCTTGGTATTTTAGGCTTAGTCTAAGTGTCTCAAGTAGCTGGGGTTTTTGCTTGGGCCTAATCCATACGGTCTTATGGCTTTCCTCCTAGTCTGAATACGAATGTGCTAGAAACTATAAAGCAAAAACATGTCCTGCAGCCTAGCCTTGCCTTGCCTGTCCTTGCCTGTCCTAGCCTTGCCTTATTTCCTTCTCATCCTGTTCTCTGTCCCTTCCTCGCTCTACTAAGCCCTCGTCTGGCTTCATGTCTCTTCTTTCCTTTTCTCTCACTCTCCTGCTTCCTGCCTCTTTTCTTGCAATTCCTCCATCTCACTCCTGCAGCCCAACACTACTTTTTATTCTTCCTTCACTTTCTCCTGCTCCCTTCGCTTTCTCCCTCTGTCCCATATCTTTCTTTCTGACTTGTCTCTTGGAGACTTTGGGCCAAACTGGCCCCAAGTCTGGGCATGGTTTGACAAGTTTTCAGAGGCCTGGCTGGTGCCAGCAGGGACACCAGGCAGTGAGAGGCCCAGGGCTGACAAGCTCCCCATTCCCTAGGGGGCGCCTGGCTGCCACACCTAGCTGACATAGAACCTTTGTCACAATGCCCGCTACCGTGGCGAGGATGCGGTGGCTCTGCAGGTGACCGGGACACTGCAGGTCTTGGTGTCAGCTCAGCAATTTCTCACTTCCTCTAAGAAGCAGAATTCTGCAAATTGCTGCCTTTGCTCTTGAAAGGATGTCATCAGGTGGGTGTTTTGGTGTCATACACTGAAAACAGAGCAGAAACTCTGAAATATTCCCATGATATGCATGGTCCCTGCCCCAAAGCACCATGACTCAGCCTAAGGAGATCTGCAGCTTATTTTTTTGTACTGCCAGCAGATTGTGGAAGTACAGTATAAAAACCATCCTTATGGAGAGATCTTGGTATTTTAGGCTTTGTCTAAGTGTCTCAAGTAGCTGGGGTTTTTGCTTGGGCATAGTCCATACGGTGTTATGGCTTTCCTCCTAGTCTGAATACAAATGTGCTAGAAACTATAAAGCAAAAACATGTCCTGCAGCCTAGCCTTGCCCTGCCTGTCCTTGCCTGTCCTAGCCTTGCCTTATGTCCTTCTCATCCTGTTCTCTGTCCCATCCTCTTTCACTAACCCCTCGTCTGGCTGCATGTCTCTTCTTTCCTTTTCTCTCACTCTCCTGCTTCCTGCCTCTTTTCTTGCAATTCCTCCATCTCGCTCCTGTAGCCCAACACTACTTTTTATTCTTCCTTCCCTTTCTCCTGCTCCCTTCGCTTTCTCCCTCTGTCCCATACCTCTCTTTGTGACTTGTCTCTTGGAGACTTTGGGCCATACTGGTCCCAAGTGTGGGCATGGTTTGACAAGTTTTCAGAGGCCTGGCTGGTGGCTGCAGGGACACCAGGCAGTGACAGGCCCGGGGTTGACAAGCTCCCCATTCCCTAGGGGGTGCCTGGCTGCCACACCTAGCTGACATAGAACCTTTGTCACAATGCCCGCTACCGTGGCGAGGATGCGGTGGCTCTGCAGGTGACAGGGACACTGCAGGACTTGGTGTCAGCTCAGCAATTTCTCACTTCCCCTAAGAAGCGGAATTCTGTAAATTGCTGCCTTTGCTCTTGAAATGATGTCATGAGGTGGGTGTTTTGGTGTCATACACTGAAAACAGAGCAGAAACTGTGAAATATTCCCATGATATGCATGGTCCCTGCCCCAAAGCACCATGACTCAGCCTAAGGAGATCTGGAGCTTATTTTTTTGTACTGCCAGCAGATTGTGGAAGTACAGTATAAAAACCATCCTTATGGAGAGATCTTGGTATTTTAGGCTTAGAGTAAGTGTCTCAAGTAGCTGGGGTTTTTGCTTGGGCCTAATCCATACGGTCTTATGGCTTTCCTCCTAGTCTGAAGACGAATGTGCTGGAAACTATAAAGCAAAAACATGTCCTGCAGCCTAGCCTTGCCTTGCCTGTCCTTGCCTGTCCTAGCCTTGCCTTATGTCCTCATCCTGTTCTCTGTCCCATCCTCTCTCACTAAGCCCTCGTCTGGCTGCATGTCTCTTCTTTCCTTTTCTCTCACTCTCCTGCTTCCTGCCTCTTTTCTTGCAATTCCTCCATCTCACTCCTGTAGCCCAACACTACTTTTTATTCTTCCTTCCCTTTCTCCTGCTCCCTTCGCTTTCTCCCTCTGTCCCATACCTCTCTTTGTGACTTGTCTCTTGGAGACTTTGGGCCAAACTGGCCCCAAGTCTGGGCATGGTTTGACAAGTTTTCAGAGGCCTGGCTGGTGGCAGCAGGGACACCAGGCAGTGACAGGCCCGGGGCTGACAGGCTCCCCATCCCCTAGGGGGCGCCTGGCTGCCACACCCAGCTGACATAGAAGCTTTGTCACAATGCCCGCTACCGTGGTGAGGATGCGGTGGCTCTGCAGGTGACAGGGACACTGCAGGACTTGGTGTCAGTTCAGCAATTTCTCACTTCCCCTAAGAAGCGGAATTCTGCAAATTGCTGCCTTTGCTCTTGAAAAGATGTCATCAGGTGGGTGTTTTGGTGTCATACACTGAAAACAGAGCAGAAACTGTGAAATATTCCCATGATATGCATGGTCCCTGCCCCAAAGCACCATGACTCAGCTTAAGGAGATCTGCATCTTATTTTTTTGTACTGCCAGCAGATTGTGGAAGTACAGTATAAAAACCATCCTTATGGAGAGATCTTCGTATTTTAGGCTTAGTCTAAGTGTCTCAAGTAGCTGGGGTTTTTGCTTGGGCCTAATCCATATGGTCTTATGGCTTTCCTCCTAGTCTGAAGACGAATGTGCTAGAAACTATAAAGCAAAAACATGTCCTGCAGCCTAGCCTTGCCTTGCCTGTCCTTGCCTGTCCTAGCCTTGCCTTATTTCCTTCTCATCCTGTTCTCTGTCCCATCCTCTCTCACTAAGCCCTCGTCTGGTTGCATGTCTCTTCTTTCCTTTTCTCTCACTCTCCTGCTTCCTGCCTCTTTTCTTGCAATTCCTCCATCTCACTCCTGTAGCCCAACACTACTTTTTATTCTTCCTTCCCTTTCTCCTGCTCCCTTCGCTTTCTCCCTCTGTCCCATACCTCTCTTCCCGACTTGTCTCTTTGAGACTTTGGGCCAAACTGGCCCCAAGTGTGGGCATGGTTTGACAAGTTTTCAGAGGCCTGGCTGGTGGCAGCAGGGACACCAGGCAGTGACAGGCCCGGGGCTGACAGGCTCCGCATCCCCTAGGGGGCGCCTGGCTGCCACACCTAGCTGACATAGAACCTTTGTCACAATGCCCGCCACCGTGGTAAGGATGCGGTGGCTCTGCAGGTGACAGGGACACTGCAGGACTTGGTGTCAGCTCAGCAATTTCTCACTTCCCCTAAGAAGCGGAATTCTGCAAATTGCTGCCTTTGCTCTTGAAAGGATGTCATCAGGTGGGTGTTTTGGTGTCATACACTGAAAACAGAGCAGAAACTGTGAAATATTCCCATGATATGCATGGTCCCTGCCCCAAAGCACCATGACTCAGCCTAAGGAGATCTGCAGCTTATTTTTTTGTACTGCCAGCAGATTGTGGAAGTACAGTATAAAAACCATCCTTATGGAGAGATCTTGGTATTTTAGGCTTAGTCTACGTGTCTCAAGTAGCTGGGGTTTTTGCTTGGGCCTAATCCATACGGTCTTATGGCTTTCCTCCTAGTCTGAAGACGAATGTGCTGGAAACTATAAAGCAAAAACATGTCCTGCAGCCTAGCCTTGCCTTGCCTGTCCTTGCCTGTCCTAGCCTTGCCTTATTTCCTTCTCATCCTGTTCTCTGTCCCATCCTCTCTCACTAAGCCCTCGTCTGGCTGCATGTCTCTTCTTTCCTTTTCTCTCACTCTCCTGCTTCGTGCCTCTTTTCTTGCAATTCCTCCATCTCACTCCTGCAGCCCAACACTACTTTTTATTCTTCCTTCCCTTTCTCCTGCTCCCTTTGCTTTCTTCCTCTGTCCCATACCTCTCTTTGTGACTTGTCTCTTGGAGACTTTGGGCCAAACTGGCCCCAAGTCTGGGCATGGTTTGACAAGTTTTCAGAGGCCTGGCTGGTGGCAGCAGGGCCAGCATGCAGTGACAGGCCCGGGGCTGACAGGCTCCCCATCCCCTAGGGGGCGCCTGGCTGCCACACCCAGCTGACATAGAACCTTTGTCACAATGCCCGCTACCGTGGCGAGGATGCGGTGGCTCTGCAGGTGACAGGGACACTGCAGGACTTGGTGTCAGCTCAGCAATTTCTCACTTCCCCTAAGAAGCGGAATTCTGCATATTGCTGCCTTTGCTCTTGAAAGGATGTCATCAGGTGGGTGTTTTGGTGTCATACACTGAAAACAGAGCAGAAACTGTGAAATATTCCCATGGTATGCATGGTCCCTGCCCCAAAGCACCATGACTCAGCCTAAGGAGATCTGCATCTTATTTTTTTGTACTGCCAGCAGATTGTGGAAGTACAGTATAAAAACCATCCTTATGGAGAGATCTTGGTATTTTAGGCTTAGTCTAAGTGTCTCAAGTAGCTGGGGTTTTTGCTTGGGCCTAATCCATACGGTCTTATGGCTTTCCTCCTAGTCTGAATACGAATGTGCTAGAAACTATAAAGCAAAAACATGTCCTGCAGCCTAGCCTTGCCTTGCCTGTCCTTGCCTGTCCTAGCCTTGCCTTATTTCCTTCTCATCCTGTTCTCTGTCCCATCCTCGCTCTACTAAGCCCTCGTCTGGCTGCATGTCTCTTCTTTCCTTTTCTCTCACTCTCCTGCTTCCTGCCTCTTTTCTTGCAATTCCTCCATCTCACTCCTGCAGCCCAACACTACTTTTTATTCTTCCTTCACTTTCTCCTGCTCCCTTCGCTTTCTCCCTCTGTCCCATATCTTTCTTTCTGACTTGTCTCTTGGAGACTTTGGGCCAAACTGGCCCCAAGTCTGGGCATGGTTTGACAAGTTTTCAGAGGCCTGGCTGGTGCCAGCAGGGACACCAGGCAGTGAGAGGCCCAGGGCTGACAAGCTCCCCATTCCCTAGGGGGCGCCTGGCTGCCACACCTAGCTGACATAGAACCTTTGTCACAATGCCCGCTACCGTGGCGAGGATGCGGTGGCTCTGCAGGTGACAGGGACACTGCAGGTCTTGGTGTCAGCTCAGCAATTTCTCACTTCCTCTAAGAAGCAGAATTCTGCAAATTGCTGCCTTTGCTCTTGAAAGGATGTCATCAGGTGGGTGTTTTGGTGTCATACACTGAAAACAGAGCAGAAACTCTGAAATATTCCCATGATATGCATGGTCCCTGCCCCAAAGCACCATGACTCAGCCTAAGGAGATCTGCAGCTTATTTTTTTGTACTGCCAGCAGATTGTGGAAGTACAGTATAAAAACCATCCTTATGGAGAGATCTTGGTATTTTAGGCTTTGTCTAAGTGTCTCAAGTAGCTGGGGTTTTTGCTTGGGCATAGTCCATACGGTGTTATGGCTTTCCTCCTAGTCTGAAGACGAATGTGCTAGAAACTATAAAGCAAAAACATGTCCTGCAGCCTAGCCTTGCCCTGCCTGTCCTTGCCTGTCCTAGCCTTGCCTTATGTCCTTCTCATCCTGTTCTCTGTCCCATCCTCTTTCACTAACCCCTCGTCTGGCTGCATGTCTCTTCTTTCCTTTTCTCTCACTCTCCTGCTTCCTGCCTCTTTTCTTGCAATTCCTCCATCTCGCTCCTGTAGCCCAACACTACTTTTTATTCTTCCTTCCCTTTCTCCTGCTCCCTTCGCTTTCTCCCTCTGTCCCATACCTCTCTTTGTGACTTGTCTCTTGGAGACTTTGGGCCATACTGGTCCCAAGTGTGGGCATGGTTTGACAAGTTTTCAGAGGCCTGGCTGGTGGCTGCAGGGACACCAGGCAGTGACAGGCCCGGGGTTGACAAGCTCCCCATTCCCTAGGGGGTGCCTGGCTGCCACACCTAGCTGACATAGAACCTTTGTCACAATGCCCGCTACCGTGGCGAGGATGCGGTGGCTCTGCAGGTGACAGGGACACTGCAGGACTTGGTGTCAGCTCAGCAATTTCTCACTTCCCCTAAGAAGCGGAATTCTGTAAATTGCTGCCTTTGCTCTTGAAATGATGTCATGAGGTGGGTGTTTTGGTGTCATACACTGAAAACAGAGCAGAAACTGTGAAATATTCCCATGGTATGCATGGTCCCTGCCCCAAAGCACCATGACTCAGCCTAAGGAGATCTGGAGCTTATTTTTTTGTACTGCCAGCAGATTGTGGAAGTACAGTATAAAAACCATCCTTATGGAGAGATCTTGGTATTTTAGGCTTAGTCTAAGTGTCTCAAGTAGCTGGGGTTTTTGCTTGGGCCTAATCCATACGGTCTTATGGCTTTCCTCCTAGTCTGAATACGAATGTGCTAGAAACTATAAAGCAAAAACATGTCCTGCAGCCTAGCCTTGCCTTGCCTGTCCTTGCCTGTCCTAGCCTTGCCTTATTTCCTTCTCATCCTGTTCTCTGTCCCATCCTCGCTCTACTAAGCCCTCGTCTGGCTGCATGTCTCTTCTTTCCTTTTCTCTCACTCTCCTGCTTCCTGCCTCTTTTCTTGCAATTCCTCCATCTCACTCCTGCAGCCCAACACTACTTTTTATTCTTCCTTCACTTTCTCCTGCTCCCTTCGCTTTCTCCCTCTGTCCCATATCTTTCTTTCTGACTTGTCTCTTGGAGACTTTGGGCCAAACTGGCCCCAAGTCTGGGCATGGTTTGACAAGTTTTCAGAGGCCTGGCTGGTGCCAGCAGGGACACCAGGCAGTGAGAGGCCCAGGGCTGACAAGCTCCCCATTCCCTAGGGGGCGCCTGGCTGCCACACCTAGCTGACATAGAACCTTTGTCACAATGCCCGCTACCGTGGCGAGGATGCGGTGGCTCTGCAGGTGACAGGGACACTGCAGGTCTTGGTGTCAGCTCAGCAATTTCTCACTTCCTCTAAGAAGCAGAATTCTGCAAATTGCTGCCTTTGCTCTTGAAAGGATGTCATCAGGTGGGTGTTTTGGTGTCATACACTGAAAACAGAGCAGAAACTCTGAAATATTCCCATGATATGCATGGTCCCTGCCCCAAAGCACCATGACTCAGCCTAAGGAGATCTGCAGCTTATTTTTTTGTACTGCCAGCAGATTGTGGAAGTACAGTATAAAAACCATCCTTATGGAGAGATCTTGGTATTTTAGGCTTTGTCTAAGTGTCTCAAGTAGCTGGGGTTTTTGCTTGGGCATAGTCCATACGGTGTTATGGCTTTCCTCCTAGTCTGAAGACGAATGTGCTAGAAACTATAAAGCAAAAACATGTCCTGCAGCCTAGCCTTGCCCTGCCTGTCCTTGCCTGTCCTAGCCTTGCCTTATGTCCTTCTCATCCTGTTCTCTGTCCCATCCTCTTTCACTAACCCCTCGTCTGGCTGCATGTCTCTTCTTTCCTTTTCTCTCACTCTCCTGCTTCCTGCCTCTTTTCTTGCAATTCCTCCATCTCGCTCCTGTAGCCCAACACTACTTTTTATTCTTCCTTCCCTTTCTCCTGCTCCCTTCGCTTTCTCCCTCTGTCCCATACCTCTCTTTGTGACTTGTCTCTTGGAGACTTTGGGCCATACTGGTCCCAAGTGTGGGCATGGTTTGACAAGTTTTCAGAGGCCTGGCTGGTGGCTGCAGGGACACCAGGCAGTGACAGGCCCGGGGTTGACAAGCTCCCCATTCCCTAGGGGGTGCCTGGCTGCCACACCTAGCTGACATAGAACCTTTGTCACAATGCCCGCTACCGTGGCGAGGATGCGGTGGCTCTGCAGGTGACAGGGACACTGCAGGACTTGGTGTCAGCTCAGCAATTTCTCACTTCCCCTAAGAAGCGGAATTCTGTAAATTGCTGCCTTTGCTCTTGAAATGATGTCATGAGGTGGGTGTTTTGGTGTCATACACTGAAAACAGAGCAGAAACTGTGAAATATTCCCATGATATGCATGGTCCCTGCCCCAAAGCACCATGACTCAGCCTAAGGAGATCTGGAGCTTATTTTTTTGTACTGCCAGCAGATTGTGGAAGTACAGTATAAAAACCATCCTTATGGAGAGATCTTGGTATTTTAGGCTTAGAGTAAGTGTCTCAAGTAGCTGGGGTTTTTGCTTGGGCCTAATCCATACGGTCTTATGGCTTTCCTCCTAGTCTGAAGACGAATGTGCTGGAAACTATAAAGCAAAAACATGTCCTGCAGCCTAGCCTTGCCTTGCCTGTCCTTGCCTGTCCTAGCCTTGCCTTATGTCCTCATCCTGTTCTCTGTCCCATCCTCTCTCACTAAGCCCTCGTCTGGCTGCATGTCTCTTCTTTCCTTTTCTCTCACTCTCCTGCTTCCTGCCTCTTTTCTTGCAATTCCTCCATCTCACTCCTGTAGCCCAACACTACTTTTTATTCTTCCTTCCCTTTCTCCTGCTCCCTTCGCTTTCTCCCTCTGTCCCATACCTCTCTTTGTGACTTGTCTCTTGGAGACTTTGGGCCAAACTGGCCCCAAGTCTGGGCATGGTTTGACAAGTTTTCAGAGGCCTGGCTGGTGGCAGCAGGGACACCAGGCAGTGACAGGCCCGGGGCTGACAGGCTCCCCATCCCCTAGGGGGCGCCTGGCTGCCACACCCAGCTGACATAGAAGCTTTGTCACAATGCCCGCTACCGTGGTGAGGATGCGGTGGCTCTGCAGGTGACAGGGACACTGCAGGACTTGGTGTCAGTTCAGCAATTTCTCACTTCCCCTAAGAAGCGGAATTCTGCAAATTGCTGCCTTTGCTCTTGAAAAGATGTCATCAGGTGGGTGTTTTGGTGTCATACACTGAAAACAGAGCAGAAACTGTGAAATATTCCCATGATATGCATGGTCCCTGCCCCAAAGCACCATGACTCAGCTTAAGGAGATCTGCATCTTATTTTTTTGTACTGCCAGCAGATTGTGGAAGTACAGTATAAAAACCATCCTTATGGAGAGATCTTCGTATTTTAGGCTTAGTCTAAGTGTCTCAAGTAGCTGGGGTTTTTGCTTGGGCCTAATCCATATGGTCTTATGGCTTTCCTCCTAGTCTGAAGACGAATGTGCTAGAAACTATAAAGCAAAAACATGTCCTGCAGCCTAGCCTTGCCTTGCCTGTCCTTGCCTGTCCTTGCCTTGCCTTATTTCCTTCTCATCCTTTTCTCTGTCCCATCCTCTCTCACTAAGCCCTCGTCTGGCTGCATGTCTCTTCTTTCCTTTTCTCTCACTCTCCTGCTTCCTGCCTCTTTTCTTGCAATTCCTCCGTCTCACTCCTGTAGCCCAACACTACTTTTTATTCTTCCTTCCCTTTCTCCTGCTCCCTTCGCTTTCTCCCTCTGTCCCATACCTCTCTTCCCGACTTGTCTCTTTGAGACTTTGGGCCAAACTGGCCCCAAGTGTGGGCATGGTTTGACAAGTTTTCAGAGGCCTGGCTGGTGGCAGCAGGGACACCAGGCAGTGACAGGCCCGGGGCTGACAGGCTCCGCATCCCCTAGGGGGCGCCTGGCTGCCACACCTAGCTGACATAGAACCTTTGTCACAATGCCCGCTACCGTGGTAAGGATGCGGTGGCTCTGCAGGTGACAGGGACACTGCAGGACTTGGTGTCAGCTCAGCAATTTCTCACTTCCCCTAAGAAGCGGAATTCTGCAAATTGCTGCCTTTGCTCTTGAAAGGATGTCATCAGGTGGGTGTTTTGGTGTCATACACTGAAAACAGAGCAGAAACTGTGAAATATTCCCATGATATGCATGGTCCCTGCCCCAAAGCACCATGACTCAGCCTAAGGAGATCTGCAGCTTATTTTTTTGTACTGCCAGCAGATTGTGGAAGTACAGTATAAAAACCATCCTTATGGAGAGATCTTGGTATTTTAGGCTTAGTCTACGTGTCTCAAGTAGCTGGGGTTTTTGCTTGGGCCTAATCCATACGGTCTTATGGCTTTCCTCCTAGTCTGAAGACGAATGTGCTGGAAACTATAAAGCAAAAACATGTCCTGCAGCCTAGCCTTGCCTTGCCTGTCCTTGCCTGTCCTAGCCTTGCCTTATTTCCTTCTCATCCTGTTCTCTGTCCCATCCTCTCTCACTAAGCCCTCGTCTGGCTTCATGTCTCTTCTTTCCTTTTCTCTCACTCTCCTGCTTCCTGCCTCTTTTCTTGCAATTCCTCCATCTCACTCCTGCAGCCCAACACTACTTTTTATTCTTCCTTCCCTGTATCCTGCTCCCTTTGCTTTCTTCCTCTGTCCCATACCTCTCTTTGTGACTTGTCTCTTGGAGACTTTGGGCCAAACTGGCCCCAAGTCTGGGCATGGTTTGACAAGTTTTCAGAGGCCTGGCTGGTGGCAGCAGGGCCAGCAGGCAGTGACAGGCCCGGGGCTGACAGGCTCCCCATCCCCTAGGGGGCGCCTGGCTGCCACACCCAGATGCCATAGAACCTTTGTCACAATGCCCGCTACCGTGGCGAGGATGCGGTGGCTCTGCAGGTGACAGGGACACTGCAGGACTTGGTGTCAGCTCAGCAATTTCTCACTTCCCCTAAGAAGCGGAATTCTGCATATTGCTGCCTTTGCTCTTGAAAGGATGTCATCAGGTGGGTGTTTTGGTGTCATACACTGAAAACAGAGCAGAAACTGTGAAATATTCCCATGGTATGCATGGTCCCTGCCCCAAAGCACCATGACTCAGCCTAAGGAGATCTGCATCTTATTTTTTTGTACTGCCAGCAGATTGTGGAAGTACAGTATAAAAACCATCCTTATGGAGAGATCTTGGTATTTTAGGCTTAGTCTAAGTGTCTCAAGTAGCTGGGGTTTTTGCTTGGGCCTAATCCATACGGTCTTATGGCTTTCCTCCTAGTCTGAAGACGAATGTGCTAGAAACTATAAAGCAAAAACATGTCCTGCAGCCTAGCCTTGCCTTGCCTGTCCTTGCCTGTCCTAGCCTTGCCTTATTTCCTTCTCATCCTGTTCTCTGTCCCATCCTCGCTCTACTAAGCCCTCGTCTGGCTGCATGTCTCTTCTTTCCTTTTCTCTCACTCTCCTGCTTCCTGCCTCTTTTCTTGCAATTCCTCCATCTCACTCCTGTAGCCCAACACTACTTTTTATTCTTCCTTCCCTTTCTCCTGCTCCCTTCGCTTTCTCCCTCTGTCCCATACCTCTCTTTGTGACTTGTCTCTTGGAGACTTTGGGCCAAACTGGCCCCAAGTCTGGGCATGGTTTGACAAGTTTTCAGAGGCCTGGCTGGTGGCAGCAGGGACACCAGGCAGTGACAGGCCTGGGGCTGACAGGCTCCCCATCCCCTAGGGGGCGCCTGGCTGCCACACCTAGCTGACATAGAACCTTTGTCACAATGCCCGCTACCGTGGTGAGGATGCGGTGGCTCTGCAGGTGACAGGGACACTGCAGGTCTTGGTGTCAGCTCAGCAATTTCTCACTTCCCCTAAGAAGCAGAATTCTGCAAATTGCTGCCTTTGCTCTTGAAAAGATGTCATCAGGTGGGTGTTTTGGTGTCATACACTGAAAACAGAGCAGAAACTCTGAAATATTCCCATGATATGCATGGTCCCTGCCCCAAAGCACCATGACTCAGCCTAAGGAGATCTGCAGCTTATTTTTTTGTACTGCCAGCAGATTGTGGAAGTACAGTATAAAAACCATCCTTATGGAGAGATCTTGGTATTTTAGGCTTAGTCTAAGTGTCTCAAGTAGCTGGGGTTTTTGCTTGGGCCTAATCCATACGGTCTTATGGCTTTCCTCCTAGTCTGAAGACGAATGTGCTAGAAACTATAAAGCAAAAACATGTCCTGCAGCCTAGCCTTGCCTTGCCTGTCCTTGCCTGTCCTAGCCTTGCCTTATTTCCTTCTCATCCTGTTCTCTGTCCCATCCTCGCTCTACTAAGCCCTCGTCTGGCTGCATGTCTCTTCTTTCCTTTTCTCTCACTCTCCTGCTTCCTGCCTCTTTTCTTGCAATTCCTCCATCTCACTCCTGTAGCCCAACACTACTTTTTATTCTTCCTTCCCTTTCTCCTGCTCCCTTCGCTTTCTCCCTCTGTCCCATACCTCTCTTTGTGACTTGTCTCTTGGAGACTTTGGGCCAAACTGGCCCCAAGTCTGGGCATGGTTTGACAAGTTTTCAGAGGCCTGGCTGGTGGCAGCAGGGACACCAGGCAGTGACAGGCCTGGGGCTGACAGGCTCCCCATCCCCTAGGGGGCGCCTGGCTGCCACACCTAGCTGACATAGAACCTTTGTCACAATGCCCGCTACCGTGGTGAGGATGCGGTGGCTCTGCAGGTGACAGGGACACTGCAGGTCTTGGTGTCAGCTCAGCAATTTCTCACTTCCCCTAAGAAGCAGAATTCTGCAAATTGCTGCCTTTGCTCTTGAAAAGATGTCATCAGGTGGGTGTTTTGGTGTCATACACTGAAAACAGAGCAGAAACTCTGAAATATTCCCATGATATGCATGGTCCCTGCCCCAAAGCACCATGACTCAGCCTAAGGAGATCTGCAGCTTATTTTTTTGTACTGCCAGCAGATTGTGGAAGTACAGTATAAAAACCATCCTTATGGAGAGATCTTGGTATTTTAGGCTTTGTCTAAGTGTCTCAAGTAGCTGGGGTTTTTGCTTGGGCATAGTCCATACGGTGTTATGGCTTTCCTCCTAGTCTGAAGACGAATGTGCTAGAAACTATAAAGCAAAAACATGTCCTGCAGCCTAGCCTTGCCTTGCCTGTCCTTGCCTGTCCTTGCCTTGCCTTATTTCCTTCTCATCCTTTTCTCTGTCCCATCCTCTCTCACTAAGCCCTCGTCTGGCTGCATGTCTCTTCTTTCCTTTTCTCTCACTCTCCTGCTTCCTGCCTCTTTTCTTGCAATTCCTCCATCTCACTCCTGTAGCCCAACACTACTTTTTATTCTTCCTTCCCTTTCTCCTGCTCCCTTCGCTTTCTCCCTCTGTCCCATACCTCTCTTCCCGACTTGTCTCTTTGAGACTTTGGGCCAAACTGGCCCCAAGTGTGGGCATGGTTTGACAAGTTTTCAGAGGCCTGGCTGGTGGCAGCAGGGACACCAGGCAGTGACAGGCCCGGGGCTGACAGGCTCCGCATCCCCTAGGGGGCGCCTGGCTGCCACACCTAGCTGACATAGAACCTTTGTCACAATGCCCGCTACCGTGGTAAGGATGCGGTGGCTCTGCAGGTGACAGGGACACTGCAGGACTTGGTGTCAGCTCAGCAATTTCTCACTTCCCCTAAGAAGCGGAATTCTGCAAATTGCTGCCTTTGCTCTTGAAAGGATGTCATCAGGTGGGTGTTTTGGTGTCATACACTGAAAACAGAGCAGAAACTGTGAAATATTCCCATGATATGCATGGTCCCTGCCCCAAAGCACCATGACTCAGCCTAAGGAGATCTGCAGCTTATTTTTTTGTACTGCCAGCAGATTGTGGAAGTACAGTATAAAAACCATCCTTATGGAGAGATCTTGGTATTTTAGGCTTAGTCTACGTGTCTCAAGTAGCTGGGGTTTTTGCTTGGGCCTAATCCATACGGTCTTATGGCTTTCCTCCTAGTCTGAAGACGAATGTGCTGGAAACTATAAAGCAAAAACATGTCCTGCAGCCTAGCCTTGCCTTGCCTGTCCTTGCCTGTCCTAGCCTTGCCTTATTTCCTTCTCATCCTGTTCTCTGTCCCATCCTCTCTCACTAAGCCCTCGTCTGGCTTCATGTCTCTTCTTTCCTTTTCTCTCACTCTCCTGCTTCCTGCCTCTTTTCTTGCAATTCCTCCATCTCACTCCTGCAGCCCAACACTACTTTTTATTCTTCCTTCCCTTTCTCCTGCTCCCTTTGCTTTCTTCCTCTGTCCCATACCTCTCTTTGTGACTTGTCTCTTGGAGACTTTGGGCCAAACTGGCCCCAAGTCTGGGCATGGTTTGACAAGTTTTCAGAGGCCTGGCTGGTGGCAGCAGGGCCAGCAGGCAGTGACAGGCCCGGGGCTGACAGGCTCCCCATCCCCTAGGGGGCGCCTGGCTGCCACACCCAGATGCCATAGAACCTTTGTCACAATGCCCGCTACCGTGGCGAGGATGCGGTGGCTCTGCAGGTGACAGGGACACTGCAGGACTTGGTGTCAGCTCAGCAATTTCTCACTTCCCCTAAGAAGCGGAATTCTGCATATTGCTGCCTTTGCTCTTGAAAGGATGTCATCTGGTGGGTGTTTTGGTGTCATACACTGAAAACAGAGCAGAAACTGTGAAATATTCCCATGGTATGCATGGTCCCTGCCCCAAAGCACCATGACTCAGCCTAAGGAGATCTGCATCTTATTTTTTTGTACTGCCAGCAGATTGTGGAAGTACAGTATAAAAACCATCCTTATGGAGAGATCTTGGTATTTTAGGCTTAGTCTAAGTGTCTCAAGTAGCTGGGGTTTTTGCTTGGGCCTAATCCATACGGTCTTATGGCTTTCCTCCTAGTCTGAAGACGAATGTGCTAGAAACTATAAAGCAAAAACATGTCCTGCAGCCTAGCCTTGCCTTGCCTGTCCTTGCCTGTCCTAGCCTTGCCTTATTTCCTTCTCATCCTGTTCTCTGTCCCATCCTCGCTCTATTAAGCCCTCGTCTGGCTGCATGTCTCTTCTTTCCTTTTCTCTCACTCTCCTGCTTCCTGCCTCTTTTCTTGCAATTCCTCCATCTCACTCCTGTAGCCCAACACTACTTTTTATTCTTCCTTCCCTTTCTCCTGCTCCCTTCGCTTTCTCCCTCTGTCCCATACCTCTCTTTGTGACTTGTCTCTTGGAGACTTTGGGCCAAACTGGCCCCAAGTCTGGGCATGGTTTGACAAGTTTTCAGAGGCCTGGCTGGTGGCAGCAGGGACACCAGGCAGTGACAGGCCTGGGGCTGACAGGCTCCCCATCCCCTAGGGGGCGCCTGGCTGCCACACCTAGCTGACATAGAACCTTTGTCACAATGCCCGCTACCGTGGTGAGGATGCGGTGGCTCTGCAGGTGACAGGGACACTGCAGGTCTTGGTGTCAGCTCAGCAATTTCTCACTTCCCCTAAGAAGCAGAATTCTGCAAATTGCTGCCTTTGCTCCTGAAAAGATGTCATCAGGTGGGTGTTTTGGTGTCATACACTGAAAACAGAGCAGAAACTGTGAAATATTCCCATGATATGCATGGTCCCTGCCCCAAAGCACCATGACTCAGCCTAAGGAGATCTGCAGCTTATTTTTTTGTACTGCCAGCAGATTGTGGAAGTACAGTATAAAAACCATCCTTATGGAGAGATCTTGGTATTTTAGGCTTAGTCTAAGTGTCTCAAGTAGCTGGGGTTTTTGCTTGGGCATAGTCCATACGGTGTTATGGCTTTCCTCCTAGTCTGAAGACGAATGTGCTAGAAACTATAAAGCAAAAACATGTCCTGCAGCCTAGCCTTGCCTTGCCTGTCCTTGCCTGTCCTTGCCTTGCCTTATTTCCTTCTCATCCTTTTCTCTGTCCCATTCTCTCTCACTAAGCCCTCGTCTGGTTGCATGTCTCTTTTTTCCTTTTCTCTCACTCTCCTGCTTCCTGCCTCTTTTCTTGCAATTCCTCCATCTCACTCCTGCAGCCCAACACTACTTTTTATTCTTCCTTCCCTTTCTCCTGCTCCCTTCGTTTTCTCCCTCTGTCCCATATCTTTCTTCCCGACTTGTCTCTTGGAGACTTTGGGCCAAACTGGCCCCAAGTCTGGGCATGGTTTGACAAGTTTTCAGAGGCCTGGCTGGTGGCAGCAGGGACACCAGGCAGTGACAGGCCCGGGGCTGACAGGCTCCGCATCCCCTAGGGGGCGCCTGGCTGCCACACCTAGCTGACATAGAACCTTTGTCACAATGCCCGCTACCGTGGCGAGGATGCGGTGGCTCTGCAGGTGACAGGGACACTGCAGGACTTGGTGTCAGCTCAGCAATTTCTCACTTCCCCTAAGAAGCGGAATTCTGCATATTGCTGCCTTTGCTCTTGAAAGGATGTCATGAGGTGGGTGTTTTGGTGTCATACACTGAAAACAGAGCAGAAACTCTGAAATATTCCCACGATATGCATGGTCCCTGCCCCAAAGCACCATGACTCAGCCTAAGGAGATCTGCAGCTTATTTTTTTGTACTGCCAGCAGATTGTGGAAGTACAGTATAAAAACCATCCTTATGGAGAGATCTTGGTATTTTAGGCTTAGTCTAAGTGTCTCAAGTAGCTGGGGTTTTTGCTTGGGCCTAATCCATACGGTCTTATGGCTTTCCTCCTAGTCTGAAGATGAATGTGCTAGAAACTATAAAGCAAAAACATGTCCTGCAGCCTAGCCTTGCCTTGCCTGTCCTTGCCTGTCCTAGCCTTGCCTTATGTCCTTCTCATCCTGTTCTCTGTCCCATCCTCTCTCACTAAGCCCTCGTCTGGCTGCATGTCTCTTCTTTCCTTTTCTCTCACTCTCCTGCTTCCTGCCTCTTTTCTTGCAATTCCTCCATCTCACTCCTGTAGCCCAACACTACTTTTTATTCTTCCTTCCCTTTCTCCTGCTCCCTTCGCTTTCTCCCTCTGTCCCATATCTTTCTTCCCGACTTGTCTCTTGGAGACTTTGGGCCAAACTGGCCCCAAGTCTGGGCATGGTTTGACAAGTTTTCAGAGGCCTGGCTGGTGGCAGCAGGGACACCAGGCAGTGACAGGCCCGGGGCTGACAGGATCCCCATTTCCTAGGGGGCGCCTGGCTGCCACACCCAGCTGACATTGAACCTTTGTCACAATGCCCGCTACCGTGGCGAGGATGCGGTGGCTCTGCAGGTGACAGGGACACTGCAGGACTTGGTGTCAGCTCAGCAATTTCTCACTTCCCCTAAGAAGCAGAATTCTGCAAATTGCTGCCTTTGCTCTTGAAAGGATGTCATCAGGTGGGTGTTTTGGTGTCATTCACTGAAAACCAGAGCAGAAATGGTGAAATATTCCCATGATATGCATGGTCCCTGCCCCAAAGCACCATGACTCAGCCTAAGGAGATCTGCATCTTATTTTTTTGTACTGCCAGCAGATTGTGGAAGTACAGTATAAAAACCATCCTTATGGAGAGATCTTGGTATTTTAGGCTTAGTCTAAGTGTCTCAAGTAGCTGGGGTTTTTGCTTGGGCCTAATCCATACGGTCTTATGGCATTCCTCCTAGTCTGAAGACGAATGTGCTAGAAACTATAAAGCAAAAACATGTCCTGCAGCCTAGCCTTGCCTTGCCTGTCCTTGCCTGTCCTAGCCTTGCCTTATGTCCTTCTCATCCTGTTCTCTGTCCCATCCTCTCTCACTAAGCCCTCGTCTGGCTGCATGTCTCTTCTTTCCTTTTCTCTCACTCTCCTGCTTCCTGCCTCTTTTCTTGCAATTCCTCCATCTCACTCCTGTAGCCCAACACTACTTTTTATTCTTCCTTCCCTTTCTCCTGCTCCCTTCTCTTTCTCCCTCTGTCCCATACCTCTCTTCACGACTTGACTCTTGGAGACTTTGGTCCAAACTGGTCCCACGTCTGGGCATGGTTTGACAAGTTTTCAGAGGCCTGGCTGGTAGCTGCAGGGACACCAGGCAGTGACAGGCCTAGGGCTGACAAGCTCCCCATTCCCTAGGGGGCGCCTGGCTGCCACACCTAGCTGACATAGAACCTTTGTCACAATGCCCGCTACCGTGGCGAGGATGCGATGGTTCTGCAGGTGACAGGGACACTGCAGGACTTGGTGTCAGCTCAGCAATTTCTCACTTCCCCTAAGAAGCAGAATTCTGTAAATTGCTGCCTTTGCTCTTGAAAGGATGTCATCAGGTGGGTGTTTTGGTGTCATACACTGAAAACAGAGCAGAAACTCTGAAATATTCCCATGATATGCATGGTCCCTGCCCCAAAGCACCATGACTCAGCCTAAGGAGATCTGCAGCTTATTTTTTTGTACTGCCAGCAGACTGTGGAAGTACAGTATAAAAACCATCCTTATGGAGAGATCTTGGTATTTTAGGCTTAGTCTAAGTCTCTCAAGTAGCTGGGGTTTTTGCTTGGGCCTAATCCATACGGTCTTATGGCTTTCCTCCTAGTCTGAAGACGAATGTGCTGGAAACTATAAAGCAAAAACATGTCCTGCAGCCTAGCCTTGCCTTGCCTGTCCTTGCCTGTCCTAGCCTTGCCTTATGTCCTTCTCATCCTGTTCTCTGTCCCATCCTCTCTAAGCCCTCGTCTGGCTGCATGTCTCTTCTTTCCTTTTCTCTCACTCTCCTGCTTCCTGCCTCTTTTCTTGCAATTCCTCCATCTCACTCCTGCAGCCCAACACTACTTTTTATTCTTCCTTCCCAGTATCCTGCTCTCTTCGCTTTCTCCCTCTGTCCCATATCTTTCTTCCCGACATGTCTCTTGGAGACTTTGGGCCAAACTGGCCCCAAGTCTGGGCATGGTTTGACAAGTTTTCCGAGGCCTGGCTGGTGGCAGCAGGGACACCAGGCAGTGAGAGGCCCGTGGCTGACAGGCTCCCCATCCCCTAGGGGGCGCCTGGCTGCCACACCCAGCTGACATAGCACCTTTGTCACAATGCCCGCTACCATGGCGAGGATGCGGTGGCTCTGCAGCTGACAGGGACACTGCAGGACTTGGTGTCAGCTCAGCAATTTCTCACTTCCCCTAAGAAGCGGAATTCTGCAAATTGCTGCCTTTGCTCTTGAAAGGATGTCATCAGGTGGGTGTTTTGTCGTCATACACTGAAAACAGAGCAGAAACTGTGAAATATTCCCATGATATGCATGGTCCCTGCCCCAAAGCACCATGACTCAGCCTAAGGAGATCGGCAGCTTATTTTTTTCTACTGCCAGCAGATTGTGGAAGTACAGTATAAAAACCATCCTTATGGAGAGATCTTGGTATTTTAGGCTTAGTCTAAGTGTCTCAAGTAGCTGGGGTTTTTGCTTGGGCCTAATCCATACGGTCTTATGGCTTTCCTCATAGTCTAAAGACGAATGTGCTAGAAACTATAAAGCAAAAACATGTCCTGCAGCCTAGCCTTGCCTTGCCTGTCCTTGCCTGTCCTCGCCTTGCCTTATTTCCTTCTCATCCTGTTCTCTGTCCCATCCTCTCTCACTAAGCCCTCGTCTGGCTGCATGTCTCTTCTTTCCTTTTCTCTCACTCTCCTGCTTCCTGCCTCTTTTCTTGCAATTCCTCCATCTCACTCCTGCAGCCCAACACTACTTTTTATTCTTCCTTCCCTGTATCCTGCTCCCTTCGCTTTCTCCCTCTGTCCCATATCTTTCTTCCCGACTTGTCTCTTGGAGACTTTGGGCCAAAATGGCCCCAAGTCTGGGCATGGTTTGACAAGTTTTCAGAGGCCTGGCTGGTGGCAGCAGGGACAGCAGGCAGTGACAGGCCCGGGGCTGACAGGCTCCCCATCCCCTAGGGCGCGCCTGGCTGCCACACCCAGCTGACATAGAACCTTTGTCACAATGCCCGCTACCGTGGCGAGGATGCGGTGGCTCTGCAGGTGACAGGGACACTGCAGGACTTGGTGTCAGCTCAGCAATTTCTCACTTCCCCTAAGAAGCGGAATTCTGCAAATTGCTGCCTTTGCTCTTGAAAGGATGTCATCAGGTGGGTGTTTTGGTGTCATACACTGAAAACAGAGCAGAAACTGTGAAATATTCCCATGATATGCATGGTCCCTGCCCCAAAGCACCATGACTCAGCCTAAGGAGATCTGCAGCTTATTTTTTTTGTACTGCCAGCAGATTGTGGAAGTACAGTATAAAAACCATCCTTATGGAGAGATCTTGGTATTTTAGGCTTAGTCTAAGTGTCTCAGGTAGCTGGGGTTTTTGCTTGGGCCTAATCCATACGGTCTTATGGCTTTCCTCCTAGTCTGAAGACGAATGTGCTAGAAACTATAAAGCAAAAACATGTCCTGCAGCCTAGCCTTGCCTTGCCTGTCCTTCCCTGTCCCAGCCTTGCCTTATGTCCTTCTCATCCTGTTCTCTGTCCCATCCTCTCTCACTAAGCCCTCATCTGGCTGCATGTCTCTTCTTTCCTTTTCTCTCACTCTCCTGTTTCCTGCCTCTTTTCTTGCAATTCCTCCACCTCACTCCTGCAGCCCAACACTACTTTTTATTCTTCCTTCCCTGTATCCTGCTCCCTTCGCTTTCTCCCTCTGTCCCATATCTTTCTTCCCGACTTGTCTCTTGGAGACTTTGGGCCAAACTGGCCCCAAGTCTGGGCATGGTTTGACAAGTTTTCAGAGGCCTGGCTGGTGGCAGCAGGGACACCAGGCAATGACAGGCCCGGGGCTGACAGGCTCCCCATCCCCTAGGGGGCGCCTGGCTGCCACACCCAGCTGACATAGAACCTTTGTCACAATGCCCACTATGGTGGCGATGATGCGGTGGCTCTGCAGGTGACAGGGACACTGCAGGACTTGGTGTCAGCTCAGCAATTTCTCACTTCCCCTAAGAAGCGGAATTCTGCAAATTGCTGCCTTTGCTCTTTAAAGGATTTCATCAGGTGGGTGTTTTGGTGTCATACACTGAAAACCAGAGCAGAAACTGTGAAATATTCCCATGATATGCATGGTCCCTGCCCCAAAGCACCATGACTCAGCCTAAGGAGATCTGCAGCTTATTTTTTTGTACTGCCAGCAGATTGTGGAAGTACAGTATAAAAACCATCCTTATGGAGAGATCTTGGTATTTTAGGCTTAGTCTAAGTGTCTCAAGTAGCTGGGTTTTTTGCTTGGGCCTAATCCATACGGTCTTATGGCTTTCCTCCTAGTCTGAAGACGAATGTGCTAGAAACTATAAAGCAAAAACATGTCCTGCAGCCTAGCCTTGCCTTGCCTGTCCTTGCCTGTCCCAGCCTTGCCTTATGTCCTTCTCATCCTGTTCTCTGTCCCATCCTCTCTCACTAAGCCCTCATCTGGCTGCATGTCTCTTCTTTCCTTTTCTCTCACTCTCCTGCTTCCTGCCTCTTTTCTTGCAATTCCTCCATCTCACTCCTGCAGCCCAACACTACTTTTTATTCTTCCTTCCCTGTATCCTGCTCCCTTCGCTTTCTCCCTCTGTCCCATATCTTTCTTCCCGACTTGTCTCTTGGAGACTTTGGGCCAAACTGGCCCCAAGTCTGGGCATGGTTTGACAAGTTTTCAGAGGCCTGGCTGGTGGCAGCAGGGACACCAGGCAATGACAGGCCCGGGGCTGACAGGCTCCCCATCCCCTAGGGGGCGCCTGGCTGCCACACCCAGCTGACATAGAACCTTTGTCACAATGCCCGCTACCGTGGCGATGATGCGGTGGCTCTGCAGGTGACAGGGACACTGCAGGACTTGGTGTCAGCTCAGCAATTTCTCACTTCCCCTAAGAAGCGGAATTCTGCAAATTGCTGCCTTTGCTCTTGAAAGGATGTCATCAGGTGGGTGTTTTGGTGTCATACACTGAAAACCAGAGCAGAAACTGTGAAATATTCCCATGATATGCATGGTCCCTGCCCCAAAGCACCATGACTCAGCCTAAGGAGATCGGCAGCTTATTTTTTTTGTACTGCCAGCAGTTTGTGGAAGTACAGTATAAAAACCATCCTTATGGAGAGATCTTGGTATTTTAGGCTTAGTCTAAGTGTCTCAAGTAGCTGGGGTTTTTGCTTGGGCCTAATCCATACGGTCTTATGGCTTTCCTCCTAGTCTGAAGACGAATGTGCTAGAAACTATAAAGCAAAAACATGTCCTGCAGCCTAGCCTTGCTTTGCCTGTCCTTGCCTGTCCCAGCCTTGCCTTATGTCCTTCTCATCCTGTTCTCTGTCCCATCCTCTCTCACTAAGCCCTCATCTGGCTGCATGTCTCTTCTTTCCTTTTCTCTCACTCTCCTGCTTCCTGCCTCTTTTCTTGCAATTCCTCCATCTCACTCCTGCAGCCCAACACTACTTTTTATTCTGCCTTCCCTGTATCCTGCTCCCTTCACTTTCTCCCTCTGTCCCATATCTCTCTTCCCGACTTGTCTCTTGGAGACTTTGGGCCAAACTGGCCCCAAGTCTGGGCATGGTTTGACAAGTTTTCAGAGGCCTGGCTGGTGGCAGCAGGGACACCAGGCAATGACAGGCCCGGGGCTGACAGGCTCCCCATCCCCTAGGGGGCGCCTGGCTGCCACACCCAGCTGCCATAGCACCTTTGTCACAATGCCCGCTACCGTGGCGAGGATGCGGTGGCTCTGCAGCTGACAGGGACGCTGCAGGTCTTGGTGTCAGCTCAGCAATTTCTCACTTCCCCTAAGAAGCGGAATTCTGCAAATTGCTGCCTTTGCTCTTGAAAGGATGTCATCAGGTGGGTGTTTTGTCGTCATACACTGAAAACAGAGCAGAAACTGTGAAATATTCCCATGATATGCATGGTCCCTGCCCCAAAGCACCATGACTCAGCCTAAGGAGATCGGCAGCTTATTTTTTTGTACTGCCAGCAGATTGTGGAAGTACAGTATAAAAACCATCCTTATGGAGAGATCTTGGTATTTTAGGCTTAGTCTAAGTGTCTCAAGTAGCTGGGGTTTTTGCTTGGGCCTAATCCATACAGTCTTATTACTTTCCTCCTAGTCTGAAGACGAATGTGCTAGAAACTATAAAGCAAAAACATGTCCTGCAGCCTAGCCTTGCCTTGCCTGTCCTTGCCTGTCCTCGCCTTGCCTTATTTCCTTCTCATCCTCTTCTCGGTCCCATCCTCTCTCACTAAGCCCTCGTCTGGCTGCATGTCTCTTCTTTCCTTTTCTCTCACTCTCCTGCTTCCTGCCTCTTTTCTTGCAATTCCTCCATCTCACTCCTGCAGCCCAACACTACTTTTTATTCTTCCTTCCCTTTCTCCTGCTCCCTTCGCTTTCTCCCTCTGTCCCATATCTTTCTTCCCGACTTGTCTCTTGGAGACTTTGGGCCAAAATGGCCCCAAGTCTGGGCATGGTTTGACAAGTTTTCAGAGGCCTGGCTGGTAGCAGCAGGGACAGCAGGCAGTGACAGGCCCGGGGCTGACAGGCTCCCCATCCCCTAGGGCGCGCCTGGCTGCCACACCCAGCTGACATAGAACCTTTGTCACAATGCCCGCTACCGTGGCGATGATGCTGTGGCTCTGCAGGTGACAGGGACGCTGCAGGACTTGGTATCAGCTCAGCAATTTCTCACTTCCCCTAAGAAGCAGAATTCTGCAAATTGCTGCCTTTGCTCTTGAAAGGATGTCATCAGGTGGGTGTTTTGTCGTCATACACTGAAAACAGAGCAGAAACGGTGAAATATTCCCATGGTATGCATGGTCCCTGCCCCAAAGCACCATGACTCAGCCTAAGGAGATCTGCAGCTTATTTTTTTGTACTGCCAGCAGATTGTGGAAGTACAGTATAAAAACCATCCTTATGGAGAGATCTTGGTATTTTAGGCTTAGTCTAAGTGTCTCAAGTAGCTGGGGTTTTTGCTTGGGCCTAATCCATACGGTCTTATGGCTTTCCTCCTAGTCTGAAGACGAATGTGCTAGAAACTATAAAGCAAAAACATGTCCTGCAGCCTAGCCTTGCCTTGCTTGTCCTTGCCTGTCCCAGCCTTGCCTTATGTCCTTCTCATCCTCTTCTCTGTCCCATCCTCTCTCACTAAGCCCTCGTCTGGCTGCATGTCTCTTCTTTCCTTTTCTCTCACTCTCCTGTTTCCTGCCTCTTTTCTTGCAATTCCTCCACCTCACTCCTGCAGCCCAACACTACTTTTTATTCTTCCTTCCCTTTCTCCTGCTCCCTTCGCTTTCTCCCTCTGTCCCATATCTTTCTTCCCGACTTGTCTCTTGGAGACTTTGGACCAAAATGACCCCAAGTTTGAGCATGGTTTGACAAGTTTTCAGAGGCCTGGCTGGTGGCAGCAGGGACACCAGGCAATGACAGGCCCGGGGCTGACAGGCTCCCCATCCCCTAGGGGGCGCCTGGCTGCCACACCCAGCTGCCATAGCACCTTTGTCACAATGCCCGCTACCGTGGCGAGGATGCGGTGGCTCTGCAGCTGACAGGGACGCTGCAGGTCTTGGTGTCAGCTCAGCAATTTCTCACTTCCCCTAAGAAGCGGAATTCTGCAAATTGCTGCCTTTGCTCTTGAAAGGATGTCATCAGGTGGGTGTTTTGTCGTCATACACTGAAAACAGAGCAGAAACTGTGAAATATTCCCATGATATGCATGGTCCCTGCCCCAAAGCACCATGACTCAGCCTAAGGAGATTGGCAGCTTATTTTTTTGTACTGCCAGCAGATTGTGGAAGTACAGTATAAAAACCATCCTTATGGAGAGATCTTGGTATTTTAGGCTTAGTCTAAGTGTCTCAAGTAGCTGGGGTTTTTGCTTGGGCCTAATCCATACGGTCTTATGGCTTTCCTCATAGTCTGAAGACGAATGTGCTAGAAACTATAAAGCAAAAACATGTCCTGCAGCCTAGCCTTGCCTTGCCTGTCCTTGCCTGTCCTCGCCTTGCCTTATTTCCTTCTCATCCTGTTCTCTGTCCCATCCTCTCTCACTAAGCCCTCGTCTGGCTGCATGTCTCTTCTTTCCTTTTCTCTCACTCTCCTGCTTCCTGCCTCTTTTCTTGCAATTCCTCCATCTCACTCCTGCAGCCCAACACTACTTTTTATTCTTCCTTCCCTTTCTCCTGCTCCCTTCGCTTTCTCCCTCTGTCCCATATCTTTCTTCCCGACTTGTCTCTTGGAGACTTTGGGCCAAAATGGCCCCAAGTCTGGGCATGGTTTGACAAGTTTTCAGAGGCCTGGCTGGTAGCAGCAGGGACAGCAGGCAGTGACAGGCCCGGGGCTGACAGGCTCCCCATCCCCTAGGGCGCGCCTGGCTGCCACACCCAGCTGACATAGAACCTTTGTCACAATGCCCGCTACCGTGGCGAGGATGCGGTGGCTCTGCAGGTGACAGGGACACTGCAGGACTTGGTGTCAGCTCAGCAATTTCTCACTTCCCCTAAGAAGCAGAATTCTGCAAATTGCTGCCTTTGCTCTTGAAAGGATGTCATCAGGTGGGTGTTTTGTCGTCATACACTGAAAACAGAGCAGAAACGGTGAAATATTCCCATGGTATGCATGGTCCCTGCCCCAAAGCACCATGACTCAGCCTAAGGAGATCTGCAGCTTATTTTTTTGTACTGCCAGCAGATTGTGGAAGTACAGTATAAAAACCATCCTTATGGAGAGATCTTGGTATTTTAGGCTTAGTCTAAGTGTCTCAAGTAGCTGGGGTTTTTGCTTGGGCCTAATCCATACGGTCTTATGGCTTTCCTCCTAGTCTGAAGACGAATGTGCTAGAAACTATAAAGCAAAAACATGTCCTGCAGCCTAGCCTTGCCTTGCTTGTCCTTGCCTGTCCCAGCCTTGCCTTATGTCCTTCTCATCCTCTTCTCTGTCCCATCCTCTCTCACTAAGCCCTCGTCTGGCTGCATGTCTCTTCTTTCCTTTTCTCTCACTCTCCTGTTTCCTGCCTCTTTTCTTGCAATTCCTCCACCTCACTCCTGCAGCCCAACACTACTTTTTATTCTTCCTTCCCTGTATCCTGCTCCCTTCGCTTTCTCCCTCTGTCCCATATCTTTCTTCCCGACTTGTCTCTTGGAGACTTTGGGCTAAAATGGCCCCAAGTCTGAGCATGGTTTGACAAGTTTTCAGAGGCCTGGCTGGTGGCAGCAGGGACACCAGGCAGTGACAGGCCCGGGGCTGACAGGCTCCCCATCCCCTAGGGGGCGCCTGGCTGCCACACCCAGCTGACATAGAACCTTTGTCACAATGCCCGCTACCGTGGCGAGGATGCGGTGGCTCTGCAGGTGACAGGGACACTGCAGGACTTGGTGTCAGCTCAGCAATTTCTCACTTCCCCTAAGAAGCGGAATTCTGCAAATTGCTGCCTTTGCTCTTGAAAGGATTTCATCAGGTGGGTGTTTTGGTGTCATACACTGAAAACCAGAGCAGAAACTGTGAAATATTCCCATGATATGCATGGTCCCTGCCCCAAAGCACCATGACTCAGCCTAAGGAGATCTGCAGCTTATTTTTTTGTACTGCCAGCAGATTGTGGAAGTACAGTATAAAAACCATCCTTATGGAGAGATCTTCGTATTTTAGGCTTAGTCTAAGTGCCTCAAGTAGCTGGGGTTTTTGCTTGGGCCTAATCCATACGGTCTTATGGCTTTCCTCCTAGTCTGAAGACGAATGTGCTAGAAACTATAAAGCAAAAACATGTCCTGCAGCCTAGCCTTGCCTTGCTTGTCCTTGCCTGTCCCAGCCTTGCCTTATGTCCTTCTCATCTTCTTCTCTGTCCCATCCTCTCTCACTAAGCCCTCGTCTGGCTGCATGTCTCTTCTTTCCTTTTCTCTCACTCTCCTGCTTCCTGCCTCTTTTCTTGCAATTCCTCCATCTCACTCCTGCAGCCCAACACTACTTTTTATTCTTCCTTCCCTGTATCCTGCTCCCTTCGCTTTCTCCCTCTGTCCCATATCTTTCTTCCCGACTTGTCTCTTGGAGACTTTGGGCCAAAATGGCCCCAAGTCTGAGCATGGTTTGACAAGTTTTCAGAGGCCTGGCTGGTGGCAGCAGGGACACCAGGCAGTGACAGGCCCGGGACTGACAGGCTCCCCATCCCCTAGGGGGCGCCTGGCTGCCACACCCAGCTGACATAGAACCTTTGTCACAATGCTTACTACCGTGGCGAGGATGCAGTGGCTCTGCAGGTGACAGGGACACTGCAGGACTTGGTGTCAGCTCAGCAATTTCTCACTTCCCCTAAGAAGCAGAATTCTGCAAATTGCTGCCTTTGCTCTTGAAAGGATGTCATCAGGTGGGTGTTTTGGTGTCATACACTGAAAACAGAGCAGAAACTGTGAAATATTCCCATGATATGCATGGTCCCTGCCCCAAAGCACCATGACTCAGCCTAAGGAGATCTGCAGCTTATTTTTTTGTACTGCCAGCAGATTGTGGAAGTACAGTATAAAAACCATCCTTATGGAGAGATCTTGGTATTTTAGGCTTAATCTAAGTGCCTCAAGTAGCTGGGGTTTTTGCTTGGGCCTAATCCATACGGTCTTATGGCTTTCCTCCTAGTCTGAAGACGAATGTGCTAGAAACTATAAAGCAAAAACATGTCCTGCAGCCTAGCCTTGCCTTGCCTGTCCTTGCCTGTCCCAGCCTTGCCTTATGTCCTTCTCATCCTGTTCTCTGTCCCATCCTCTCTCACTAAGCCCTCATCTGGCTGCATGTCTCTTCTTTCCTTTTCTCTCACTCTCCTGCTTCCTGCCTCTTTTCTTGCAATTCCTCCATCTCACTCCTGCAGCCCAACACTACTTTTTATTCTTCCTTCCCTGTATCCTGCTCCCTTCGCTTTCTCCCTCTGTCCCATATCTTTCTTCCCGACTTGTCTCTTGGAGACTTTGGGCCAAACTGGCCCCAAGTCTGGGCATGGTTTGACAAGTTTTCAGAGGCCTGGCTGGTGGCAGCAGGGACACCAGGCAATGACAGGCCCGGGGCTGACAGGCTCCCCATCCCCTAGGGGGCGCCTGGCTGCCACACCCAGCTGACATAGAACCTTTGTCACAATGCCCGCTACCGTGGCGATGATGCGGTGGCTCTGCAGGTGACAGGGACACTGCAGGACTTGGTGTCAGCTCAGCAATTTCTCACTTCCCCTAAGAAGCGGAATTCTGCAAATTGCTGCCTTTGCTCTTGAAAGGATTTCATCAGGTGGGTGTTTTGGTGTCATACACTGAAAACCAGAGCAGAAACTGTGAAATATTCCCATGATATGCATGGTCCCTGCCCCAAAGCACCATGACTCAGCCTAAGGGGATCTGCAGCTTATTTTTTTTGTACTGCCAGCAGATTGTGGAAGTACAGTATAAAAACCATCCTTATGGAGAGATCTTCGTATTTTAGGCTTAGTCTAAGTGCCTCAAGTAGCTGGGGTTTTTGCTTGGGCCTAATCCATACGGTCTTATGGCTTTCCTCCTAGTCTGAAGACGAATGTGCTAGAAACTATAAAGCAAAAACATGTCCTGCAGCCTAGCCTTGCCTTGCTTGTCCTTGCCTGTCCCAGCCTTGCCTTATGTCCTTCTCATCTTCTTCTCTATCCCATCCTCTCTCACTAAGCCCTCGTCTGGCTGCATGTCTCTTCTTTCCTTTTCTCTCACTCTCCTGCTTCCTGCCTCTTTTCTTGCAATTCCTCCATCTCACTCCTGCAGCCCAACACTACTTTTTATTCTTCCTTCCCTTTCTCCTGCTCCCTTCGCTTTCTCCCTCTGTCCCATATCTTTCTTCCCGACTTGTCTCTTGGAGACTTTGGGCCAAAATGGCCCCAAGTCTGAGCATGGTTTGACAAGTTTTCAGAGGCCTGGCTGGTGGCAGCAGGGACACCAGGCAGTGACAGGCCCGGGACTGACAGGCTCCCCATCCCCTAGGGGGCGCCTGGCTGCCACACCCAGCTGACATAGAACCTTTGTCACAATGCCCGCTACCGTGGCGAGGATGCGGTGGCTCTGCAGGTGACAGGGACACTGCAGGACTTGGTGTCAGCTCAGCAATTTCTCACTTCCCCTAAGAAGCAGAATTCTGCAAATTGCTGCCTTTGCTCTTGAAAGGATGTCATCAGGTGGGTGTTTTGGTGTCATACACTGAAAACAGAGCAGAAACTGTGAAATATTCCCATGATATGCATGGTCCCTGCCCCAAAGCACCATGACTCAGCCTAAGGAGATCGGCAACTTATTTTTTTTGTACTGCCAGCAGTTTGTGGAAGTACAGTATAAAAACCATCCTTATGGAGAGATCTTGGTATTTTAGGCTTAGTCTAAGTGTCTCAAGTAGCTGGGGTTTTTGCTTGGGCCTAATCCATACGGTCTTATGGCTTTCCTCCTAGTCTGAAGACGAATGTGCTAGAAACTATAAAGCAAAAACATGTCCTGCAGCCTAGCCTTGCCTTGCCTGTCCTTGCCTGTCCTAGCCTTGCCTTATTTCCTTCTCATCCTGTTCTCTGTCCCATCCTCTCTCACTAAGCCCTCGTCTGGCTGCATGTCTCTTCTTTCCTTTTCTCTCACTCTCCTGCTTCCTGCCTCTTTTTTTGCAATTCCTCCATCTCACTCCTGCAGCCCAACACTACTTTTTATTCTGCCTTCCCTGTATCCTGCTCCCTTCACTTTCTCCCTCTGTCCCATATCTTTCTTCCCGACTTGTCTCTTGGAGACTTTGGGCCAAACTGGCCCCAAGTCTGGGCATGGTTTGACAAGTTTTCAGAGGCCTGGCTGGTGGCAGCAGGGACACCAGGCAATGACAGGCCCGGGGCTGACAGGCTCCCCATCCCCTAGGGGGCGCCTGGCTGCCACACCCAGCTGACATAGAACCTTTGTCACAATGCCCGCTACCGTGGCGAGGATGCGGTGGCTCTGCAGGTGACAGGGACACTGCAGGACTTGGTGTCAGCTCAGCAATTTCTCACTTCCCCTAAGAAGCGGAATTCTGCAAATTGCTGCCTTTGCTCTTGAAAGGATGTCATCAGGTGGGTGTTTTGTCGTCATACACTGAAAACAGAGCAGATACGGTGAAATATTCCCATGATATGCATGGTCCCTGCCCCAAAGCACCATGACTCAGCCTAAGGAGATCTGCAGCTTATTTTTTTGTACTGCCAGCAGATTGTGGAAGTACAGTATAAAAACCATCCTTATGGAGAGATCTTGGTATTTTAGGCTTAGTCTAAGTGTCTCAAGTAGCTGGGGTTTTTGCTTGGGCCTAATCCATACGGTCTTATGGCTTTCCTCCTAGTCTGAAGACGAATGTGCTAGAAACTATAAAGCAAAAACATGTCCTGCAGCCTAGCCTTGCCTTGCTTGTCCTTGCCTTTCCCAGCCTTGCCTTATGTCCTTCTTATCCTGTTCTCTGTCCCATCCTCTCTCACTAAGCCCTCGTCTGGCTGCATGTCTCTTCTTTCCTTTTCTCTCACTCTCCTGCTTCCTGCCTCTTTTCTTGCAATTCCTCCATCTCACTCCTGCAGCCCAACACTACTTTTTATTCTTCCTTCCCTTTCTCCTGCTCCCTTCGCTTTCTCCCTCTGTCCCATATCTTTCTTCCCGACTTGTCTCTTGGAGACTTTGGACCAAAATGACCCCAAGTTTAAAGCATGGTTTGACAAGTTTTCAGAGGCCTGGCTGGTGGCAGCAGGGACACCAGGCAATGACAGGCCCGGGGCTGACAGGCTCCCCATCCCCTAGGGGGCGCCTGGCTGCCACACCCAGCTGACATAGAACCTTTGTCACAATGCCCGCTACCGTGGCGAGGATGCGGTGGCTCTGCAGGTGACAGGGACACTGCAGGACTTGGTGTCAGCTCAGCAATTTCTTACTTCCCCTAAGAAGCGGAATTCTGCAAATTGCTGCCTTTGCTCTTGAAAGGATGTCATCAGGTGGGTGTTTTGGTGTCATACACTGAAAACCAGAACAGAAACGGTGAAATATTCCCATGATATGCATGGTCCCTGCCCCAAAGCACCATGACTCAGCCTAAGGACATCTGCAGCTTATTTTTTTGTACTGCCAGCAGATTGTGGAAGTACAGTATAAAAACCATCCTTATGGAGAGATCTTGGTATTTTAGGCTTAGTCTAAGTGTCTCAAGTAGCTGGGGTTTTTGCTTGGGCCTAATCCATACGGTCTTATGGCTTTCCTCCTAGTCTGAAGACGAATGTGCTAGAAACTATAAAGCAAAAACATGTCCTGCAGCCTAGCCTTGCCTTGCCTGTCCTTGCCTGTCCTAGCCTTGCCTTATTTCCTTCTCATCCTGTTCTCTGTCCCATCCTCTCTCACTAAGCCCTCGTCTGGCTGCATGTCTCTTCTTTCCTTTTCTCTCACTCTCCTGCTTCCTGCATCTTTTCTTGCAATTCCTCCACCTCAATCCTGCAGCCCAACACTACTTTTTATTCTTCCATCCCTGTATCCTGCTCCCTTCGCTTTCTCCCTCTGTCCCTTATCTTTCTTCCCGACTTGTCTCTTGCAGACTTTGGGCCAAACTGGCCCCAAGTCTGGGCATGGTTTGACAAGTTTTCAGAGGCCTGGCTGGTGACAGCAGGGACAGCAGGCAGTGACAGGCCCGGGGCTGACAGGCTCCCCATCCCCTAGGGGGCGCCTGGCTGCCACACCCAGCTGCCATAGAACCTTTGTCACAATGCCCGCTACCGTGGCGAGGATGCGGTGGCTCTGCAGGTGACAGGGACACTGCAGGACTTGGTGTCAGCTCAGCAATTTCTCACTTCCCCTAAGAAGCGGAATTCTGCAAATTGCTGCCTTTGCTCTTGAAAGGATTTCATCAGGTGGGTGTTTTGGTGTCATACACTGAAAACCAGAGCAGAAACTGTGAAATATTCCCATGATATGCATGGTCCCTGCCCCAAAGCACCATGACTCAGCCTAAGGAGATCGGCAGCTTATTTTTTTGTACTGCCAGCAGATTGTGGAAGTACAGTATAAAAACCATCCTTATGGAGAGATCTTGGTATTTTAGGCTTAGTCTAAGTGCCTCAAGTAGCTGGGGTTTTTGCTTGGGCCTAATCCATACGGTCTTATGGCTTTCCTCCTAGTCTGAAGACGAATGTGCTAGAAACTATAAAGCAAAAACATGTCCTGCAGCCTAGCCTTGCCTTGCTTGTCCTTGCCTGTCCCAGCCTTGCCTTATGTCCTTCTTATCCTGTTCTCTGTCCCATCCTCTCTCACTAAGCCCTCGTCTGGCTGCATGTCTCTTCTTTCCTTTTCTCTCACTCTCCTGCTTCCTGCCTCTTTTCTTGCAATTCCTCCATCTCACTCCTGCAGCCCAACACTACTTTTTATTCTTCCTTCCCTTTCTCCTGCTCCCTTCGCTTTCTCCCTCTGTCCCATATCTTTCTTCCCGACTTGTCTCTTGGAGACTTTGGACCAAAATGACCCCAAGTTTGAGCATGGTTTGACAAGTTTTCAGAGGCCTGGCTGGTGGCAGCAGGGACACCAGGCAGTGACAGGCCCGGGGCTGACAGGCTCCCCATCCCCTAGGGGGCGCCTGGCTGCCACACCCAGCTGCCATAGAACCTTTGTCACAATGCCCGCTACCGTGGCGAGGATGCGGTGGCTCTGCAGGTGACAGGGACACTGCAGGACTTGGTGTCAGCTCAGCAATTTCTCACTTCCCCTAAGAAGCGGAATTCTGCAAATTGCTGCCTTTGCTCTTGAAAGGATGTCATCAGGTGGGTGTTTTGTCGTCATACACTGAAAACAGAGCAGAAACTGTGAAATATTCCCATGATATGCATGGTCCCTGCCCCAAAGCACCATGACTCAGCCTAAGGAGATCTGCAGCTTATTTTTTTGTACTGCCAGCAGATTGTGGAAGTACAGTATAAAAACCATCCTTATGGAGAGATCTTGGTATCTTAGGCTTAGTCTAAGTGTCTCAAGTAGCTGGGGTTTTTGCTTGGGCCTAATCCATACGGTCTTATGGCTTTCCTCCTCGTCTGAAGACGAATGTGCTAGAAACTATAAAGCAAAAACATGTCCTGCAGCCTAGCCTTGCCTTGCCTGTCCTTGCTTGTCCCATCCTTCCCTTATGTCCTTCTCATCCTGTTCTCTGTCCCATCCTCTCTCACTAACCCCTCGTCTGGCTGCATGTCTCTTCTTTCCTTTTCTCTCACTCTCCTGCTTCCTGCCTCTTTTCTTGCAATTCCTCCATCTCACTCCTGCAGCCCAACACTACTTTTTATTCTTCCTTCCCTGTATCCTGCTCCCTTCGCTTTCTCCCTCTGTCCCATATCTTTCTTCCCGACTTGTCTCTTGGAGACTTTGGGCCAAACTGGCCCCAAGTCTGGGCATGGTTTGACAAGTTTTCAGAGGCCTGGCTGTTGGCAGCAGGGACACCAGGCGATGACAGGCCCGGGGCTGACAGGCTCCCCATCCCCTAGGGGGCGCCTGGCTGCCACACCCAGCTGACATAGAACCTTTGTCACAATGCCCGCTACCGTGGCGAGGATGCGGTGGCTCTGCAGGTGACAGGGACACTGCAGGACTTGGTGTCAGCTCAGCAATTTCTCACTTCCCCTAAGAAGCGGAATTCTGCAAATTGCTGCCTTTGCTCTTGAAAGGATGTCATCAGGTGGGTGTTTTGTCGTCATACAATGAAAACAGAGCAGAAACTCTGAAATATTCCCATGATATGCATGGTCCCTGCCCCAAAGCACCATGACTCAGCCTAAGGAGATCTGCAGCTTATTTTTTTGTACTGCCAGCAGATTGTGGAAGTACAGTATAAAACCATCCTTATGGAGAGATCTTGGTATTTTACGCTTAGTCTAAGTGTCTCAAGTAGCTGGGGTTTTTGCTTGGGCCTAATCCATACGGTCTTATGGCTTTCCTCCTAGTCTGAAGACGAATGTGCTAGAAACTATAAAGCAAAAACATGTCCTGCAGCCTAGCCTTGCCTTGCTTGTCCTTGCCTGTTCCAGCCTTGCCTTATGTCCTTCTCATCCTCTTCTCTGTCCCATCCTCTCTCACTAAGCCCTCGTCTGGCTGCATGTCTCTTCTTTCCTTTTCTCTCACTCTCCTGCTTCCTGCCTCTTTTCTTGCAATTCCTCCATCTCACTCCTGCAGCCCAACACTACTTTTTATTCTTCCTTCCCTTTCTCCTGCTCCCTTCGCTTTCTCCCTCTGTCCCATATCTTTCTTCCCGACTTGTCTCTTGGAGACTTTGTGCCAAACTGGCCCCAAGTCTGGGCACGGTTTGACAAGTTTTCAGAGGCCTGGCTGGTGGCAGCAGGGACACCAGGCGATGACAGGCCCGGGGCTGACAGGCTCCCCATCCCCTAGGGGGCGCCTGGCTGCCACACCCAGCTGACATAGAACCTTTGTCACAATGCCCGCTACCGTGGCGAGGATGCGGTGGCTCTGCAGGTGACAGGGACACTGCAGGACTTGGTGTCAGCTCAGCAATTTCTCACTTCCCCTAAGAAGCGGAATTCTGCAAATTGCTGCCTTTGCTCTTGAAAGGATGTCATCAGGTGGGTGTTTTGTCGTCATACAATGAAAACAGAGCAGAAACTGTGAAATATTCCCATGATATGCATGGTCCCTGCCCCAAAGCACCATGACTCAGCCTAAGGAGATCTGCAGCTTATTTTTTTGTACTGCCAGCAGATTGTGGAAGTACAGTATAAAAACCATCCTTATGGAGAGATCTTGGTATTTTAGGCTTAGTCTAAGTGTCTCAAGTAGCTGGGGTTTTTGCTTGGGCCTAATCCATACGGTCTTATGGCTTTCCTCCTAGTCTGAAGACGAATGTGCTAGAAACTATAAAGCAAAAACATGTCCTGCAGCCTAGCCTTGCCTTGCCTGTCGTTGCTTGTCCCATCCTTCCCTTATGTCCTTCTCATCCTGTTCTCTGTCCCATCCTCTCTCACTAAGCCCTCGTCTGGCTGCATGTCTCTTCTATCCTTTTCTCTCACTCTCCTGCTTCCTGCCTCTTTTCTTGCAATTCCTCCATCTCACTCCTGCAGCCCAACACTACTTTTTATTCTTCCTTCCCTGTATCCTGCTCCCTTCGCTTTCTCCCTCTGTCCCATATCTTTCTTCCCGACTTGTCTCTTGGAGACTTTGTGCCAAACTGGCCCCAAGTCTGGGCATGGTTTGACAAGTTTTCAGAGGCCAGGCTGGTGGCAGCAGGGACACCAGGCGATGACAGGCCCGGGGCTGACAGGCTCCCCATCCCCCAGGGGGCGCCTGGCTGCCACACCCAGCTGACATAGAACCTTTGTCACAATGCCCGCTACCGTGGCGAGGATGCGGTGGCTCTGCAGGTGACAGGGACACTGCAGGACTTGGTGTCAGCTCAGCAATTTCTCACTTCCCCTAAGAAGCGGAATTCTGCAAATTGCTGCCTTTGCTCTTGAAAGGATGTCATCAGGTGGGTGTTTTGGTGTCATACACTTTAAACCAGAGCAGAAACTGTGAAATATTCCCATGATATGCATGGTCCCTGCCCCAAAGCACCATGACTCAGCCTAAGGAGATCTGCAGCTTATTTTTTTGTACTGCCAGCAGATTGTGGAAGTACAGTGTAAAAACCATCCTTATGGAGAGATCTTGGTATTTTAGGCTTAGTCTAAGTGTCTCAAGTAGCTGGGGTTTTTGCTTGGGCCTAATCCATACGGTCTTATGGCTTTCCTCCTAGTCTGAAGACGAATGTGCTAGAAACTATAAAGCAAAAACATGTCCTGCACCCTAGCCTTGCCTTGCCTGTCCTTGCTTGTCCCATCCTTCCCTTATGTCCTTCTCATCCTCTTCTCTGTCCCATCCTCTCTCACTAAGCCCTCGTCTGGCTGCATGTCTCTTCTTTCCTTTTCTCTCACTCTCCTGCTTCCTGCCTCTTTTCTTGCAATTCCTCCATCTCACTCCTGCAGCCCAACACTACTTTTTATTCTTCCTTCCCTGTATCCTGCTCCCTTCGCTTTCTCCCTCTGTCCCATATCTTTCTTCCCGACTTGTCTCTTGGAGACTTTGTGCCAAACTGGCCCCAAGTCTGGGCATGGCTTGAAAAGTTTTCAGAGGCCTGGCTGGTGGCAGCAGGGACACCAGGCGATGACAGGCCCGGGGCTGACAGGCTCCCCATCCCCTAGGGGGCGCCTGGCTGCCACACCCAGCTGACATAGAACCTTTGTCACAATGCCCGCTACCGTGGCGAGGATGCGGTGGCTCTGCAGGTGACAGGGACACTGCAGGACTTGGTGTCAGCTCAGCAATTTCTCACTTCCCCTAAGAAGCGGAATTCTGCAAATTGCTGCCTTTGCTCTTGAAAGGATGTCATCAGGTGGGTGTTTTGTCGTCATACAATGAAAACAGAGCAGAAACTGTGAAATATTCCCATGATATGCATGGTCCCTGCCCCAAAGCACCATGACTCAGCCTAAGGAGATCTGCAGCTTATTTTTTTGTACTGCCAGCAGATTGTGGAAGTACAGTATAAAAACCATCCTTATGGAGAGATCTTGGTATTTTAGGCTTAGTCTAAGTGTCTCAAGTAGCTGGGGTTTTTGCTTGGGCCTAATCCATATGTCTTATGGCTTTCCTCCTAGTCTGAAGACGAATGTGCTAGAAACTATAAAGCAAAAACATGTCCTGCAGCCTAGCCTTGCCTTGCTTGTCCTTGCCTGTCCTAGCCTTGCCTTATGTCCTTCTCATCCTGTTCTCTGTCCCATCCTCTCTCACTAAGCCCTCGTCTGGCTGCATGTCTCTTCTTTCCTTTTCTCTCACTCTCCTGCTTCCTGCCTCTTTTCTTGCAATTCCTCCATCTCACTCCTGCAGCCCAACACTACGTTTTATTCTGCCTTCCCTGTATCCTGCTCCCTTCGCTTTCTCCCTCTGTCCCATATCTTTCTTCCCGACTTGTCTCTTGGAGACTTTGGGCCAAAATGGCCCCAAGTCTGAGCATGGTTTGACAAGTTTTCAGAGGCCAGGCTGGTGGCAGCAGGGTCACCAGGCAGTGACAGGCCCGGGGCTGACAGGCTCCCCATCCCCTAGGGGGCGCCTGGCTGCCACACCCAGCTGACATAGAACCTTTCTCACAATGCCCGCTACCGTGGCGAGGATGCGGTGGCTCTGCAGGTGACAGGGACACTGCAGGACTTGGTGTCAGCTCAGCAATTTCTCACTTCCCCTAAGAAGCGGAATTCTGCAAATTGCTGCCTTTGCTCTTGAAAGGATGTCATCAGGTGGGTGTTTTGGTGTCATACACTGAAAACCAGAACAGAAACGGTGAAATATTCCCATGATATGCATGGTCCCTGCCCCAAAGCACCATGACTCAGCCTAAGGAGATCTGCAGCTTATTTTTTTGTACTGCCAGCAGATTGTGGAAGTACAGTGTAAAAACCATCCTTATGGAGAGATCTTGGTATTTTAGGCTTAGTCTAAGTCTCTCAAGTAGCTGGGGTTTTTGCTTGGGCCTAATCCATACGGTCTTATGGCTTTCCTCCTAGTCTGAAGACGAATGTGCTAGAAACTATAAAGCAAAAACATGTCCTGCAGCCTAGCCTTGCCTTGCCTGTCCTTGCCTGTCCTAGCCTTGCCTTATTTCCTTCTCATCCTGTTCTCTGTCCCATCCTCTCTCACTAAGCCCTCGTCTGGCTGCATGTCTCTTCTTTCCTTTTCTCTCACTCTCCTGCTTCCTGCATCTTTTCTTGCAATTCCTCCACCTCACTCCTGCAGCCCAACACTACTTTTTATTCTTCCATCCCTGTATCCTGCTCCCTTCGCTTTCTCCCTCTGTCCCTTATCTTTCTTCCCGACTTGTCTCTTGCAGACTTTGGGCCAAACTGGCCCCAAGTCTGAGCATGGTTTGACAAGTTTTCAGAGGCCAGGCTGGTGGCAGCAGGGACACCAGGCAGTGACAGGCCCGGGGCTGACAGGCTCCCCTTCCCCTAGGGGGCACCTGGCTGCCACACCCAGCTGACATAGAACCTTTGTCACAATGCCCGCTACCGTGGCGAGGATGCGGTGGCTCTGCAGGTGACAGGGACACTGCAGGACTTGGTGTCAGCTCAGCAATTTCTCACTTCCCCTAAGAAGCGGAATTCTGCAAATTGCTGCCTTTGCTCTTGAAAGGATGTCATCAGGTGGGTGTTTTGGTGTCATACACTGAAAACCAGAGCAGAAACTGTGAAATATTCCCATGATATGCATGGTCCCTGCCCCAAAGCACCATGACTCAGCCTAAGGAGATCTGGAGCTTATTTTTTTGTACTGCCAGCAGATTGTGGAAGTACAGTATAAAAACCATCCTTATGGAGAGATCTTGGTATCTTAGGCTTAGTCTAAGTGTCTCAAGTAGCTGGGGTTTTTGCTTGGGCCTAATCCATACGGTCTTATGGCTTTCCTCCTAGTCTGAAGACGAATGTGCTAGAAACTATAAAGCAAAAACATGTCCTGCAGCCTAGCCTTGCCTTTCTTGTCCTTGCCTGTCCCAGCCTTGCCTTATGTCCTTCTCATCCTGTTCTCTGTCCCATCCTCTCTCACTAAGCCCTCGTCTGGCTGCATGTCTCTTCTTTCCTTTTCTCTCACTCTCCTGCTTCCTGCATCTTTTCTTGCAATTCCTCCACCTCACTCCTGCAGCCCAACACTACTTTTTATTCTTCCATCCCTGTATCCTGCTCCCTTCGCTTTCTCCCTCTGTCCCTTATCTTTCTTCCCGACTTGTCTCTTGCAGACTTTGGGCCAAACTGGCCCCAAGTCTGGGCATGGTTTGACAAGTTTTCAGAGGCCTGGCTGGTGACAGCAGGGACAGCAGGCAGTGACAGGCCCGGGGCTGACAGGCTCCCCATCCCCTAGGGGGCGCCTGGCTGCCACACCCAGCTGCCATAGAACCTTTGTCACAATGCCCGCTACCGTGGCGAGGATGCGGTGGCTCTGCAGGTGACAGGGACACTGCAGGACTTGGTGTCAGCTCAGCAATTTCTCACTTCCCCTAAGAAGCGGAATTCTGCAAATTGCTGCCTTTGCTCTTGAAAGGATGTCATCAGGTGGGTGTTTTGTCGTCATACACTGAAAACAGAGCAGAAACTGTGAAATATTCCCATGATATGCATGGTCCCTGCCCCAAAGCACCATGACTCAGCCTAAGGAGATCTGCAGCTTATTTTTTTGTACTGCCAGCAGATTGTGGAAGTACAGTATAAAAACCATCCTTATGGAGAGATCTTGGTATTTTAGGCTTAGTCTAAGTGTCTCAAGTAGCTGGGGTTTTTGCTTGGGCCTAATCCATACGGTCTTATGGCTTTCCTCCTAGTCTGAAGACGAATGTGCTAGAAACTATAAAGCAAAAACATGTCCTGCACCCTAGCCTTGCCTTGCCTGTCCTTGCTTGTCCCATCCTTCCCTTATGTCCTTCTCATCCTCTTCTCTGTCCCATCCTCTCTCACTAAGCCCTCGTCTGGCTGCATGTCTCTTCTTTCCTTTTCTCTCACTCTCCTGCTTCCTGCCTCTTTTCTTGCAATTCCTCCATCTCACTCCTGCAGCCCAACACTACTTTTTATTCTTCCTTCCCTGTATCCTGCTCCCTTCGCTTTCTCCCTCTGTCCCATATCTTTCTTCCCGACTTGTCTCTTGGAGACTTTGTGCCAAACTGGCCCCAAGTCTGGGCATGGTTTGACAAGTTTTCAGAGGCCTGGCTGGTGGCAGCAGGGACACCAGGCGATGACAGGCCCGGGGCTGACAGGCTCCCCATCCCCTAGGGGGCGCCTGGCTGCCACACCCAGCTGACATACAACCTTTGTCACAATGCCCGCTACCGTGGCGAGGATGCGGTGGCTCTGCAGGTGACAGGGACACTGCAGGACTTGGTGTCAGATCAGCAATTTCTCACTTCCCCTAAGAAGCGGAATTCTGCAAATTGCTGCCTTTGCTCTTGAAAGGATGTCATCAGGTGGGTGTTTTGGTGTCATACACTGAAAACCAGAGCAGAAACTGTGAAATATTCCCATGATATGCATGGTCCCTACCCCAAAGCACCATGACTCAGCCTAAGGAGATCTGCAGCTTATTTTTTGTACTGCCAGCAGATTGTGGAAGTACAGTATAAAAACCATCCTTATGGAGAGATCTTGGTATTTTAGGCTTAGTCTAAGTGTCTCAAGTAGCTGGGGTTTTTGCTTGGGCCTAATCCATACGGTCTTATGGCTATGCTCCTAGTCTGAAGACGAATGTGCTAGAAACTATAAAGCAAAAACATGTCCTGCAGCCTAGCCTTGCCTTGCTTGTCCTTGCCTGTCCCAGCCTTGCCTTATGTCCTTCTCATCCTCTTCTCTGTCCCATCCTCTCTCACTAAGCCCTCGTCTGGCTGCATGTCTCTTCTTTCCTTTTCTCTCACTCTCCTGCTTCCTGCCTCTTTTCTTGCAATTCCTCCATCTCACTCCTGCAGCCCAACACTACTTTTTATTCTTCCTTCCCTTTCTCCTGCTCCCTTCGCTTTCTCCCTCTGTCCCATATCTTTCTTCCCGACTTGTCTCTTGGAGACTTTGGGCCAAAATGGCCCCAAGTCTGAGCATGGTTTGACAAGTTTTCAGAGGCCAGGCTGGTGGCAGCAGGGATACCAGGCAGTGACAGGCCCGGGGCTGACAGGCTCCCCATCCCCTAGGGGGCGCCTGGCTGCCACACCCAGCTGACATAGAACCTTTCTCACAATGCCCGCTATGGTGGCGAGGATGCGGTGGCTCTGCAGGTGACAGGGACACTGCAGGACTTGGTGTCAGCTCAGCAATTTCTCACTTCCCCTAAGAAGCGGAATTCTGCAAATTGCTGCCTTTGCTCTTGAAAGGATGTCATCAGGTGGGTGTTTTGGTGTCATACACTGAAAACAGAGCAGAAACGGTGAAATATTCCCATGATATGCATGGTCCCTGCCCCAAAGCACCATGACGCAGCCTAAGGAGATCTGCAGCTTATTTTTTTGTACTGCCAGCAGATTGTGGAAGTACAGTGTAAAAACCATCCTTATGGAGAGATCTTGGTATTTTAGGCTTAGTCTAAGTGTCTCAAGTAGCTGGGGTTTTTGCTTGGGCCTAATCCATACGGTCTTATGGCTTTCCTCCTAGTCTGAAGACGAATGTGCTAGAAACTATAAAGCAAAAACATGTCCTGCACCCTAGCCTTGCCTTGCCTGTCCTTGCTTGTCCCATCCTTCCCTTATGTCCTTCTCATCCTGTTCTCTGTCCCATCCTCTCTCACTAAGCCCTCGTCTGGCTGCATGTCTCTTCTATCCTTTTCTCTCACTCTCCTGCTTCCTGCCTCTTTTCTTGCAATGCCTCCATCTCACTCCTGCAGCCCAACACTACTTTTTATTCTTCCTTCCCTGTATCCTGCTCCCTTCGCTTTCTCCCTCTGTCCCATATCTTTCTTCCCGACTTGTCTCTTGGAGACTTTGTGCCAAACTGGCCCCAAGTCTGGGCATGGTTTGACAAGTTTTCAGAGGCCAGGCTGGTGGCAGCAGGGACACCAGGCGATGACAGGCCCGGGGCTGACAGGCTCCCCATCCCCCAGGGGGCGCCTGGCTGCCACACCCAGCTGACATAGAACCTTTGTCACAATGCCCGCTACCGTGGCGAGGATGCGGTGGCTCTGCAGGTGACAGGGACACTGCAGGACTTGGTGTCAGCTCAGCAATTTCTCACTTCCCCTAAGAAGCGGAATTCTGCAAATTGCTGCCTTTGCTCTTGAAAGGATGTCATCAGGTGGGTGTTTTGGTGTCATACACTGAAAACAGAGCAGAAACTGTGAAATATTCCCATGATATGCATGGTCCCTGCCCCAAAGCACCATGACTCAGCCTAAGGAGATCTGCAGCTTATTTTTTTGTACTGCCAGCAGATTGTGGAAGTACAGTATAAAAACCATCCTTATGGAGAGATCTTGGTATTTTAGGCTTAGTCTAAGTGTCTCAAGTAGCTGGGGTTTTTGCTTGGGCCTAATCCATACGGTCTTATGGCTATGCTCCTAGTCTGAAGAGGAATGTCCTAGAAACTATAAAGCAAAAACATGTCCTGCAGCCCTGCCTTGCCTTGCCTGTCCTTGCCTGTCCTAGCCTTGCCTTATTTCCTTCTCATCCTGTTCTCTGTCCTATCCTCTCTCACTAAGACCTTGTCTGGCTGCATGTCTCTTCTTTCCTTTTCTCTCACTCTCCTGCTTCCTGCCTCTTTTCTTGCAATTCCTCCATCTCACTCCTGCAGCCCAACACTACGTTTTATTCTGACTTCCCTGTATCCTGCTCCCTTCGCTTTCTCCCTCTGTCCCTTATCTTTCTTCCCGACTTGTCTCTTGCAGACTTTGGGCCAAACTGGCCCCAAGTCTGGGCATGGTTTGACAAGTTTTCAGAGGCCAGGCTGGTGGCAGCAGGGACACCAGGCAGTGACAGGCCCGGGGCTGACAGGCTCCCCTTCCCCTAGGGGGCACCTGGCTGCCACACCCAGCTGACATAGAACCTTTGTCACAATGCCCGCTACCGTGGCGAGGATGCGGTGGCTCTGCAGGTGACAGGGACACTGCAGGACTTGGTGTCAGCTCAGCAATTTCTCACTTCCCCTAAGAAGCGGAATTCTGCAAATTGCTGCCTTTGCTCTTGAAAGGATGTCATCAGGTGGGTGTTTTGGTGTCATACACTGAAAACCAGAGCAGAAACTGTGAAATATTCCCATGATATGCATGGTCCCTGCCCCAAAGCACCATGACTCAGCCTAAGGAGATCTGCAGCTTATTTTTTTGTACTGCCAGCAGATTGTGGAAGTACAGTATAAAAACCATCCTTATGGAGAGATCTTGGTATTTTAGGCTTAGTCTAAGTGTCTCAAGTAGCTGGGGTTTTTGCTTGGGCCTAATCCATTCGGTCTTATGGCTTTCCTCCTAGTCTGAAGACGAATGTGCTAGAAACTATAAAGCAAAAACATGTCCTGCACCCTAGCCTTGCCTTGCCTGTCCTTGCTTGTCCCATCCTTCCCTTATGTCCTTCTCATCCTGTTCTCTGTCCCATCCTCTCTCACTAAGCCCTCGTCTGGCTGCATGTCTCTTCTTTCCTTTTCTCTCACTCTCCTGCTTCCTGCCTCTTTTCTTGCAATTCCTCCATCTCACTCCTGCAGCCCAACACTACTTTTTATTCTTCCTTCCCTGTATCCTGCTCCCTTCGCTTTCTCCCTCTGTCCCATATCTTTCTTCCCGACTTGTCTCTTGGAGACTTTGTGCCAAACTGGCCCCAAGTCTGGGCATGGTTTGACAAGTTTTCAGAGGCCAGGCTGGTGGCAGCAGGGACACCAGGCGATGACAGGCCCGGGGCTGACAGGCTCCCCATCCCCCAGGGGGCGCCTGGCTGCCACACCCAGCTGACATAGAACCTTTGTCACAATGCCCGCTACCGTGGCGAGGATGCGGTGGCTCTGCAGGTGACAGGGACACTGCAGGACTTGGTGTCAGCTCAGCAATTTCTCACTTCCCCTAAGAAGTGGAATTCTGCAAATTGCTGCCTTTGCTCTTGAAAGGATGTCATCAGGTGGGTGTTTTGTCGTCATACACTGAAAACAGAGCAGAAACGGTGAAATATTCCCATGATATGCATGGTCCCTGCCCCAAAGCACCATGACTCAGCCTAAGGAGATCTGCAGCTTATTTTTTTGTACTGCCAGCAGATTGTGGAAGTACAGTATAAAAACCATCCTTATGGAGAGATCTTGGTATTTTACGCTTAGTCTAAGTGTCTCAAGTAGCTGGGGTTTTTGCTTGGGCCTAATCCATACGGTCTTATGGCTTTCCTCCTAGTCTGAAGACGAATGTGCTAGAAACTATAAAGCAAAAACATGTCCTGCACCCTAGCCTTGCCTTGCCTGTCCTTACTTGTCCCATCCTTCCCTTATGTCCTTCTCATCCTGTTCTCTGTCCCATCCTCTCTCACTAAGCCCTTGTCTGGCTGCATGTCTCTTCTTTCCTTTTCTCTCACTCTCCTGCTTCCTGCCTCTTTTCTTGCAATTCCTCCATCTCACTCCTGCAGCCCAACACTACTTTTTATTCTTCCTTCCCTGTATCCTGCTCCCTTCGCTTTCTCCCTCTGTCCCATATCTTTCTTCCCGACATGTCTCTTGGAGACTTTGGGCCAAACTGGCCCCAAGTCTGGGCATGGTTTGATACGTTTTCAGAGTCTTGGCTGGAGGCAGCAGGGCCAGCAGGCAGTGACAGTGCCGGGGCTGACAGGCTCACCATCCCCTAGGGGGCGCCTGGCTGCCACACCCAGCTGCCATAGAACCTTTGTCACAATGCCCGCTACCGTGGCGAGGATGCGGTGGCTCTGCAGGTGACAGGGACACTGCAGGACTTGGTGTCAGCTCAGCAATTTCTCACTTCCCCTAAGAAGCGGAATTCTGCAAATTGCTGCCTTTGCTCTTGAAAGGATGTCATCAGGTGGGTGTTTTGTCGTCATACACTGAAAACAGAGCAGAAACTGTGAAATATTCCCATGATATGCATGGTCCCTGCCCCAAAGCACCATGACTCAGCCTAAGGAGATCTGCAGCTTATTTTTTTGTACTGCCAGCAGATTGTGGAAGTACAGTATAAAAACCATCCTTATGGAGAGATCTTGGTATTTTAGGCTTAGTCTAAGTGTCTCAAGTAGCTGGGGTTTTTGCTTGGGCCTAATCCATACGGTCTTATGGCTATGCTCCTAGTCTGAAGACGAATGTGCTAGAAACTATAAAGCAAAAACATGTCCTGCAGCCTAGCCTTGCCTTGCCTGTCCTTGCTTGTCCTAGCCTTGCCTTATTTCCTTCTCATCCTGTTCTCTGTCCCATCCTCTCTCACTAAGCCCTCGTCTGGCTGCATGTCTCTTCTTTCCTTTTCTCTCACTCTCCTGCTTCCTGCCTCTTTTCTTGCAATTCCTCCATCTCACTCCTGCAGCCCAACACTACTTTTTATTCTTCCTTCCCAGTATCATGCTCCCTTCGCTTTCTCCCTCTGTCCCATGTCTTTCTTCCCGACTTGTCTCTTGGAGACTTTGGGCCAAACTCGCCCCAAGTCTGGGCATGGTTTGACAAGTTTTCAGAGGCCTGGCTGGTGACAGCAGGGACACCAGGCAGTGACAGGCCCGGGGCTGACAGGCTCCCCATCCCCTAGGGGGCGCCTGGCTGCCACACCCAGCTGCCATAGAACCTTTGTCACAATGCCCGCTACCGTGGCGAGGATGCGGTGGCTCTGCAGGTGACAGGGACACTGCAGGACTTGGTGTCAGCTCAGCAATTTCTCACTTCCCCTAAGAAGCGGAATTCTGCAAATTGCTGCCTTTGCTCTTGAAAGGATGTCATCAGGTGGGTGTTTTGGTGTCATACACTGAAAACAGAGCAGAAACTGTGAAATATTCCCATGATATGCATGGTCCCTGCCCCAAAGCACCATGACTCAGCCTAAGGAGATCTGCAGCTTATTTTTTTGTACTGCCAGCAGATTGTGGAAGTACAGTATAAAAACCATCCTTATGGAGAGATCTTGGTATTTTAGGCTTAGTCTAAGTGTCTCAAGTAGCTGGGGTTTTTGCTTGGGCCTAATCCATACGGTCTTATGGCTTTCCTGCTAGTCTGAAGACGAATGTGCAAGAAACTATAAAGCAAAAACACGTCCTGCAGCCTAGCCTTGCCTTGCCTGTCCTTGCCTGTCCTTGCCTTGCCTTATGTCCTTCTCATCCTGTTCTCTGTCCCATCCTCTCTCACTAAGCCCTCGTCTGGCTGCATGTCTCTTCTTTCCTTTTCTCTCACTCTCCTGCTTCCTGCCTCTTTTCTTGCAATTCCTCCATCTCACTCCCGCAGCCCAACACTGCTTTTTATTCTTCCTTCCCTGTATCCTGCTCCCTTCGCTTTCTCCCTCTGTCCCATATCTTTCTTCCCGACATGTCTCTTGGAGACTTTGGGCCAAACTGGCCCCAAGTCTGGGCATGGTTTGATACGTTTTCAGAGTCTTGGCTGGAGGCAGCAGGGCCAGCAGGCAGTGACAGTGCCGGGGCTGACAGGCTCACCATCCCCTAGGGGGCGCCTGGCTGCCACACCCAGCTGCCATAGAACCTTTGTCACAATGCCCGCTACCGTGGCGAGGATGCGGTGGCTCTGCAGGTGACAGGGACACTGCAGGACTTGGTGTCAGCTCAGCAATTTCTCACTTCCCCTAAGAAGCGGAATTCTGCAAATTGCTGCCTTTGCTCTTGAAATGATGTCATCAGGTGGGTGTTTTGGTGTCATACACTGAAAACAGAGCAGAAACTGTGAAATATTCCCATGATATGCATGGTCCCTGCCCCAAAGCACCATGACTCAGCCTAAGGAGATCTGCAGCTTATTTTTTTGTACTGCCAGCAGATTGTGGAAGTACAGTATAAAAACCATCCTTATGGAGAGATCTTGGTATTTTAGGCTTAGTCTAAGTGTCTCAAGTAGCTGGGGTTTTTGCTTGGGCCTAATCCATACGGTCTTATGGCTATGCTCCTAGTCTGAAGAGGAATGTCCTAGAAACTATAAAGCAAAAACATGTCCTGCAGCCCTGCCTTGCCTTGCCTGTCCTTGCTTGTCCTAGCCTTGCCTTATTTCCTTCTCATCCTGTTCTCTGTCCCATCCTTCTCACTAAGCCCTCGTCTGGCTGCATGTCTCTTCTTTCCTTTTCTCTCACTCTCCTGCTTCCTGCCTCTTTTCTTGCAATTCCTCCATCTCACTCCTGCAGCCCAACACTACTTTTTATTCTTCCTTCCCAGTATCATGCTCCCTTCGCTTTCTCCCTCTGTCCCATGTCTTTCTTCCCGACTTGTCTCTTGGAGACTTTGGGCCAAACTCGCCCCAAGTCTGGGCATGGTTTGACAAGTTTTCAGAGGCCAGGCTGGTGGCAGCAGGGACACCAGGCAGTGACAGGCCCGGGGCTGACAGGCTCCCCATCCCCTAGGGGGCGCCTGGCTGCCACACCCAGCTGACATAGAACCTTTGTCACAATGCCCGCTACCGTGGCGAGGATGCGGTGGCTCTGCAGGTGACAGGGACACTGCAGGACTTGGTGTCAGCTCAGCAATTTCTCACTTCCCCTAAGAAGTGGAATTCTGCAAATTGCTGCCTTTGCTCTTGAAAGGATGTCATCAGGTGGGTGTTTTGGTGTCATACACTGAAAACCAGAGCAGAAACGGTGAAATATTCCCATGATATGCATGGTCCCTGCCCCAAAGCACCATGACTCAGCCTAAGGAGATCTGCAGCTTATTTTTTTGTACTGCCAGCAGATTGTGGAAGTACAGTACAAAAACCATCCTTATGGAGAGATCTTCGTATTTTACGCTTAGTCTAAGTGTCTCAAGTAGCTGGGGTTTTTGCTTGGGCCTAATCCATTCGGTCTTACGGCTTTCCTCCTAGTCTGAAGACGAATGTGCTAGAAACTATAAAGCAAAAACATGTCCTGCACCCTAGCCTTGCCTTGCCTGTCCTTGCTTGTCCCATCCTTCCCTTATGTCCTTCTCATCCTGTTCTCTGTCCCATCCTCTCTCACTAAGCCCTCGTCTGGCTGCATGTCTCTTCTTTCCTTTTCTCTCACTCTCCTGCTTCCTGCCTCTTTTCTTGCAATTCCTCCACCTCACTCCTTGCAGCCCAACACTACTTTTTATTCTTCTTTCCCTGTATCCTGCTCCCTTCGCTTTCTCCCTCTGTCCCATATCTTTCTTCCCGACATGTCTCTTGGAGTCTTTGGGCCAAACTGGCCCCAAGTCTGGACATGGTTTGACAAGTTTTCAGAGGCCAGGCTGGTGGCAGCAGGGACACCAGGCGATGACAGGCCCGGGGCTGACAGGCTCCCCATCCCCTAGGGGGCGCCTGGCTGCCACACCCAGCTGAAATAGAATCTTTGTCACAATGCCCGCTACCGTGGCGAGGATGCGGTGGCTCTGCAGGTGACAGGGACACTGCAGGACTTGGTGTCAGCTCAGCAATTTCTCACTTCCCCTAAGAAGTGGAATTCTGCAAATTGCTGCCTTTGCTCTTGAAAGGATGTCATCAGGTGGGTGTTTTGGTGTCATACACTGAAAACCAGAGCAGAAACGGTGAAATATTCCCATGATATGCATGGTCCCTGCCCCAAAGCACCATGACTCAGCCTAAGGAGATCTGCAGCTTATTTTTTTGTACTGCCAGCAGATTGTGGAAGTACAGTATAAAAGCCATCCTTATGGAGAGATCTTCGTATTTTACGCTTAGTCTAAGTGTCTCAAGTAGCTGGGGTTTTTGCTTGGGCCTAATCCATACGGTCTTATGGCTATGCTCCTAGTCTGAAGACGAATGTGCTAGAAACTATAAAGCAAAAACATGTCCTGCAGCCTAGCCTTGCCTTGCCTGTCCTTGCTTGTCCTAGCCTTGCCTTATTTCCTTCTCATCCTGTTCTCTGTCCCATCCTCTCTCACTAAGCCCTCGTCTGGCTGCATGTCTCTTCTTTCCTTTTCTCTCACTCTCCTGCTTCCTGCATCTTTTCTTGCAATTCCTCCATCTCACTCCTGCAGCCCAACACTACTTTTTATTCTTCCTTCCCAGTATCATGCTCCCTTCGCTTTCTCCCTCTGTCCCATGTCTTTCTTCCCGACTTGTCTCTTGGAGACTTTGGGCCAAACTCGCCCCAAGTCTGGGCATGGTTTGACAAGTTTTCAGAGGCCTGGCTGGTGACAGCAGGGACACCAGGCAGTGACAGGCCCGGGGCTGACAGGCTCCCCATCCCCTAGGGGGCGCCTGGCTGCCACACCCAGCTGCCATAGAACCTTTGTCACAATGCCCACTACCGTGGTGAGGATGCGGTGGCTCTGCAGGTGACAGGGACACTGCAGGACTTGGTGTCAGCTCAGCAATTTCTCACTTCCCCTAAGAAGCGGAATTCTGCAAATTGCTGCCTTTGCTCTTGAAAGGATGTCATCAGGTGGGTGTTTTGGTGTCATACACTGAAAACAGAGCAGAAACTGTGAAATATTCCCATGATATGCATGGTCCCTGCCCCAAAGCACCATGACTCAGCCTAAGGAGATCTGCAGCTTATTTTTTTGTACTGCCAGCAGATTGTGGAAGTACAGTATAAAAACCATCCTTATGGAGAGATCTTGGTATTTTAGGCTTAGTCTAAGTGTCTCAAGTAGCTGGGGTTTTTGCTTGGGCCTAATCCATACGGTCTTATGGCTTTCCTCCTAGTCTGAAGATGAATGTGCAAGAAACTATAAAGCAAAAACACGTCCTGCAGCCTAGCCTTGCCTTGCCTGTCCTTGCCTGTCCTTGCCTTGCCTTATGTCCTTCTCATCCTGTTCTCTGTCCCATCCTCTCTCACTAAGCCCTCGTCTGGCTGCATGTCTCTTCTTTCCTTTTCTCTCACTCTCCTGCTTCCTGCCTCTTTTCTTGCAATTCCTCCATCTCACTCCCGCAGCCCAACACTACTTTTTATTCTTCCTTCCCTGTATCCTGCTCCCTTCGCTTTCTCCCTCTGTCCCATATCTTTCTTCCCGACATGTCTCTTGGAGACTTTGGGCCAAACTGGCCCCAAGTCTGGACATGGTTTGACAAGTTTTCAGAGGCCTGGCTGGTGGCAGCAGGGAAACCAGGCAGTGACAGGCCTGGGGCTGACAGGCTCCCCATCCCCTAGGGGGCGCCTGGCTGCCACACCCAGCTGAAATAGAATCTTTGTCACAATGTCCGCTACCGTGGCGAGGATGCGGTGGCTCTGCAGGTGACAGGGACACTGCAGGACTTGGTGTCAGCTCAGCAATTTCTCACTTCCCCTAAGAAGTGGAATTCTGCAAATTGCTGCCTTTGCTCTTGAAAGGATGTCATCAGGTGGGTGTTTTGGTGTCATACACTGAAAACAGAGCAGAAACGGTGAAATATTCCCATGATATGCATGGTCCCTGCCCCAAAGCACCATGACTCAGCCTAAGGAGATCTGCAGCTTATTTTTTTGTACTGCCAGCAGATTGTGGAAGTACAGTACAAAAACCATCCTTATGGAGAGATCTTCGTATTTTACGCTTAGTCTAAGTGTCTCAAGTAGCTGGGGTTTTTGCTTGGGCCTAATCCATTCGGTCTTACGGCTTTCCTCCTAGTCTGAAGACGAATGTGCTAGAAACTATAAAGCAAAAACATGTCCTGCACCCTAGCCTTGCCTTGCCTGTCCTTGCTTGTCCCATCCTTCCCTTATGTCCTTCTCATCCTGTTCTCTGTCCCATCCTCTCTCACTAAGCCCTCGTCTGGCTGCATGTCTCTTCTTTCCTTTTCTCTCACTCTCCTGCTTCCTGCCTCTTTTCTTGCAATTCCTCCACCTCACTCCTTGCAGCCCAACACTACTTTTTATTCTTCTTTCCCTGTATCCTGCTCCCTTCGCTTTCTCCCTCTGTCCCATATCTTTCTTCCCGACATGTCTCTTGGAGTCTTTGGGCCAAACTGGCCCCAAGTCTGGACATGGTTTGACAAGTTTTCAGAGGCCTGGCTGGTGGCAGCAGGGACACCAGGCAGTGACAGGCCCAGGGCTGACAGGCTCCCCATCCCCTAGAGGGCGCCTGGCTGCCACACCCAGCTGAAATAGAATCTTTGTCACAATGCCCGCTACCGTGGCGAGGATGCGGTGGCTCTGCAGGTGACAGGGACACTGCAGGACTTGGTGTCAGCTCAGCAATTTCTCACTTCCCCTAAGAAGTGGAATTCTGCAAATTGCTGCCTTTGCTCTTGAAAGGATGTCATCAGGTGGGTGTTTTGGTGTCATACACTGAAAACCAGAGCAGAAACGGTGAAATATTCCCATGATATGCATGGTCCCTGCCCCAAAGCACCATGACTCAGCCTAAGGAGATCTGCAGCTTATTTTTTTGTACTGCCAGCAGATTGTGGAAGTACAGTATAGAAGCCATCCTTATGGAGAGATCTTCGTATTTTACGCTTAGTCTAAGTGTCTCAAGTAGCTGGGGTTTTTGCTTGGGCCTAATCCATACGGTCTTATGGCTTTCCTCCTAGTCTGAAGACGAATGTGCTAGAAACTATAAAGCAAAAACATGTCCTGCAGCCTAGCCTTGCCTTGCCTGTCCTTGCCTGTCCCAGCCTTGCCTTATGTCCTTCTCATCCTTTTCTCTGTCCCATCCTCTCTCACTAAGGCCTCATCTGGCTGCATGTCTCTTCTTTCCTTTTCTCTCACTCTCCTGCTTCCTGCCTCTTTTCTTGCAATTCCTCCATCTCACTCCTGCAGCCCAACACTACTTTTTATTCTTCCTTCCCTTTATCCTGCTCCCTTCGCTTTCTCCCTCTGTCCCATATCTTTCTTCCCGACATGTCTCTTGGAGACTTTGGGCCAAACTGGCCCCAAGTCTGGGCATGGTTTGATACGTTTTCAGAGTCTTGGCTGGAGGCAGCAGGGCCAGCAGGCAGTGACAGTGCCGGGGCTGACAGGCTCACCATCCCCTAGGGGGCGCCTGGCTGCCACACCCAGCTGCCATAGAACCTTTGTCACAATGCCCGTTACCGTGGCGAGGATGCGGTGGCTCTGCAGGTGACAGGGACACTGCAGGACTTGGTGTCAGCTCAGCAATTTCTCACTTCCCCTAAGAAGCAGAATTCTGCAAATTGCTGCCTTTGCTCTTGAAAGGATGTCATCAGGTGGGTGTTTTGGTGTCATACACTGAAAACCAGAGCAGAAACTGTGAAATATTCCCATGATATGCATGGTCCCTGCCCCAAAGCACCATGACTCAGCCTAAGGAGATCTGCAGCTTATTTTTTTGTACTGCCAGCAGATTGTGGAAGTACAGTATAAAAACCATCCTTATGGAGAGATCTTGGTATTTTAGGCTTAGTCTAAGTGTCTCAAGTAGCTGGGGTTTTTGCTTGGGCCTAATCCATACGGTCTTACGGCTTTCCTCCTAGTCTGAAGACGAATGTGCTAGAAACTATAAAGCAAAAACATGTCCTGCACCCTAGCCTTGCCTTGCCTGTCCTTGCTTGTCCCATCCTTCCCTTATGTCCTTCTCATCCTGTTCTCTGTCCCATCCTCTCTCACTAAGCCCTCGTCTGGCTGCATGTCTCTTCTTTCCTTTTCTCTCACTCTCCTGCTTCCTGCCTCTTTTCTTGCAATTCCTCCATCTCACTCCTGCAGCCCAACACTACTTTTTATTCTTCCTTCCCTGTATCCTGCTCCCTTCGCTTTCTCCCTCTGTCCCATATCTTTCTTCCCGACATGTCTCTTGGAGACTTTGGGCCAAACTGGCCCCAAGTCTGGGCATGGTTTGATACGTTTTCAGAGTCTTGGCTGGAGGCAGCAGGGCCAGCAGGCAGTGACAGTGCCGGGGCTGACAGGCACACCATCCCCTAGGGGGCGCCTGGCTGCCACACCCAGCTGCCATAGAACCTTTGTCACAATGCCCGCTACCGTGGCGAGGATGCGGTGGCTCTGCAGGAGACAGGGACACTGCAGGACTTGGTGTCAGCTCAGCAATTTCTCACTTCCCCTAAGAAGCGGAATTCTGCAAATTGCTGCCTTTGCTCTTGAAAGGATGTCATCAGGTGGGTGTTTTGTCGTCATACACTGAAAACAGAGCAGAAACTGTGAAATATTCCCATGATATGCATGGTCCCTGCCCCAAAGCACCATGACTCAGCCTAAGGAGATCTGCAGCTTATTTTTTTGTACTGCCAGCAGATTGTGGAAGTACAGTATAAAAACCATCCTTATGGAGAGATCTTGGTATTTTAGGCTTAGTCTAAGTGTCTCAAGTAGCTGGGGTTTTTGCTTGGGCCTAATCCATACGGTCTTTTGGCTATGCTCCTAGTCTGAAGACGAATGTCCTAGAAACTATAAAGCAAAAACATGTCCTGCACCCTAGCCTTGCCTTGCCTGTCCTTGCCTGTCCTAGCCTTGCCTTATTTCCTTCTCATCCTGTTCTCTGTCCCATCCTCTCTCACTAAGCCCTCGTCTGGCTGCATGTCTCTTCTTTCCTTTTCTCTCACTCTCCTGCTTCCTGCCTCTTTTCTTGCAATTCCTCCATCTCACTCCTGCAGCCCAACACTACTTTTTATTCTTCCTTCCCTGTATCCTGCTCCCTTCGCTTTCTCCCTCTGTCCCATACCTTTCTTCCCGACTTGTCTCTTGGAGACTTTGGGCCAAAATGGCCCCAAGTCTGAGCATGGTTTGACAAGTTTTCAGAGGCCTGGCTGGTGGCAGCAGGGACACCAGGCAGTGACAGGCCCGGGGCTGACAGGCTCCCCATCCCCTAGGGGGCGCCTGGCTGCCACACCCAGCTGACATAGAACCTTTGTCACAATGCCCGCTACCGTGGCGAGGATGCGGTGGCTCTGCAGGAGACAGGGACACTGCAGGACTTGGTGTCAGCTCAGCAATTTCTCACTTCCCCTAAGAAGCGGAATTCTGCAAATTGCTGCCTTTGCTCTTGAAAGGATGTCATCAGGTGGGTGTTTTGGTGTCATACACTGAAAACAGCAGAAACTGTGAAATATTCCCATGATATGCATGGTCCCTGCCCCAAAGCACCATGACTCAGCCTAAGGAGATCTGCAGCTTATTTTTTTTGTACTGCCAGCAGATTGTGGAAGTACAGTATAAAAACCATCCTTATGGAGAGATCTTGGTATTTTAGGTTTAGTCTAGGTGTCTCAAGTAGCTGGGGTTTTTGCTTGGGCCTAATCCATACGGTCTTATGGCTTTCCTCCTAGTCTGAAGACGAATGTTCTAGAAACTATAAAGCAAAAACATGTCCTGCACCCTAGCCTTGCCTTGCCTGTCCTTGCTTGTCCCATCCTTAGCTTATGTCCTTCTCATCCTGTTCTCTGTCCCATCCTCTCTCACTAAGCCCTCGTCTGGCTGCATGTCTCTTCTTTCCTTTTCTCTCACTCTCCTGCTTCCTGCCTCTTTTCTTGCAATTCCTCCATCTCACTCCTGCAGCCCAACACTACTTTTTATTCTTCCTTCCCTTTCTCCTGCTCCCTTCGCTTTCTCCCTCTGTCCCATATCTTTCTTCCTGACTTGTCTCTTGGAGACTTTGGGCCAAACTGGCCCCACGTCTGGGCATGGTTTGATACGTTTTCAGAGTCTTGGCTGGAGGCAGCAGGGCCAGCAGGCAGTGACAGTGCCGGGGCTGACAGGCTCCCCATCCCCTAGGGGGCGCCTGACTGCCACACCCAGCTGCCATAGAACCTTTGTCACAATGTCCGCTACCGTGGCGAGGATGCGGTGGCTCTGCAGGTGACAGGGACACTGCAGGACTTGGTGTCAGCTCAGCAATTTCTCACTTCCCCTAAGAAGCGGAATTCTGCAAATTGCTGCCTTTGCTCTTGAAAGGATGTCATCAGGTGGGTGTTTTGGTGTCATACACTGAAAACAGAGCAGAAACTGTGAAATATTCCCATGGTATGCATGGTTCCTGCCCCAAAGCACCATGACTCAGCCTAAGGAGATCTGCAGCTTATTTTTTTGTACTGCCAGCAGATTGTGGAAGTACAGTATAAAAACCATCCTTATGGAGAGATCTTGGTATTTTAGGCTTAGTCTAAGTGTCTCAAGTAGCTGGGGTTTTTGCTTGGGCCTAATCCATACGGTCTTATGGCTATGCTCCTAGTCTGAAGACGAATGTGCTAGAAACTATAAAGCAAAAACATGTCCTGCAGCCTAGCCTTGCCTTGCCTGTCCTTGCCTGTCCCAGCCTTGCCTTATGTCCTTCTCATCCTGTTCTCTGTCCCATCCTCTCTCACTAAGCCCTCGTCTGGCTGCATGTCTCTTCTTTCCTTTTCTCTCACTCTCCTGCTTCCTGCCTCTTTTCTTGCAATTCCTCCATCTCACTCCTGCAGCCCAACACTACTTTTTATTCTTCCTTCCCTGTATCCTGCTCCCTTCGCTTTTTCCCTCTGTCCCTTATCTTTCTTCCCGACTTGTCTCTTGCAGACTTTGGGCCAAACTGGCCCCAAGTCTGGGCATGGTTTGACAAGTTTTCAGAGGCCTGGCTGCTGGCAGCAGGGACACCAGGCAGTGACAGGCCCGGGGCTGACAGGCTCCCCATCCCCTAGGGGGCGCCTGGCTGCCACACCCAGCTGACATAGAACCTTTGTCACAATGCCCGCTACCGTGGCGAGGATGCGGTGGCACTGCAGGTGACAGGGACACTGCAGGACTTGGTGTCAGCTCAGCAATTTCTCACTTCCCCTAAGAAGCGGAATTCTGCAAATTGCTGCCTTTGCTCTTGAAAGGATGTCATCAGGTGGGTGTTTTGGTGTCATACACTGAAAACAGAGCAGAAACTGTGAAATATTCCCATGATATGCATGGTCCCTGCCCCAAAGCACCATGACTCAGCCTAAGGAGATCTGCAGCTTATTTTTTTGTACTGCCAGCAGATTGTGGAAGTACAGTATAAAAACCATCCTTATGGAGAGATCTTGGTATTTTAGGCTTAGTCTAAGTGTCTCAAGTAGCTGGGGTTTTTGCTTGGGCCTAATCCATATGTCTTATGGCTTTCCTCCTAGTCTGAAGACGAATGTGGTAGAAACTATAAAGCAAAAACATGTCCTGCAGCCTAGCCTTGCCTTGCCTGTCCTTGCTTGTCCCATCCTTCCCTTATGTCCTTCTCATCCTGTTCTCTGTCCCATCCTCTCTCACTAAGCCCTCGTCTGGCTGCATGTCTCTTCTTTCCTTTTCTCTCACTCTCCTGCTTCCTGCCTCTTTTCTTGCAATTCCTCCATCTCACTCCTGCAGCCAAACACTACTTTTTATTCTTCCTTCCCTGTATCCTGCTCCCTTCGCTTTCTCCCTCTGTCCCATATCTTTCTTCCCGACTTGTCTCTTGGAGACTTTGGGCCAAACTGGCCCCACGTCTGGGCATGGTTTACAGGTTTTCAGAGGCCTGGCTGGTGGCAGCAGGGACACCAAGCAGTGACAGACCCGGGGCTGAAAGGCTCCCCATCCCCTAGGGGGCGCCTGGCTGCCACACCCAGCTGACATAGAACCTTTGTCACAATGCCCGCTACCGTGGCGAGGATGCGGTGGCACTGCAGGTGACAGGGACACTGCAGGACTTGGTGTCAGCTCAGCAATTTCTCACTTCCCCTAAGAAGCGGAATTCTGCAAATTGCTGCCTTTGCTCTTGAAAGGATGTCATCAGGTGGGTGTTTTGGTGTCATACACTGAAAACAGAGCAGAAACTGTGAAATATTCCCATGATATGCATGGTCCCTGCCCCAAAGCACCATGACTCAGCCTAAGGAGATCTGCAGCTTATTTTTTTGTACTGCCAGCAGATTGTGGAAGTACAGTATAAAAACCATCCTTATGGAGAGATCTTGGTATTTTAGGCTTAGTCTAAGTGTCTCAAGTAGCTGGGGTTTTTGCTTGGGCCTAATCCATACGGTCTTATGGCTATGCTCCTAGTCTGAAGAGGAATGTCCTAGAAACTATAAAGCAAAAACATGTCCTGCAGCCCTGCCTTGCCTTGCCTGTCCTTGCCTGTCCTAGCCTTGCCTTATTTCCTTCTCATCCTGTTCTCTGTCCTATCCTCTCTCACTAAGACCTCGTCTGGCTGCATGTCTCTTCTTTCCTTTTCTCTCACTCTCCTGCTTCCTGCCTCTTTTCTTGCAATTCCTCCATCTCACTCCTGCAGCCCAACACTACTTTTTATTCTTCCTTCCCTGTATCCTGCTCCCTTCGCTTTCTCCCTCTGTCCCATATCTTTCTTCCCGACTTGTCTCTTGCAGACTTTGGGCCAAACTGGCCCCACGTCTGGGCATGGTTTGACAAGTTTTCAGAGGCCTGGCTGGTGGCAGCAGGGACACCAGGCAGTGACAGGCCCGGGGCTGAAAGGCTCCCCATCCCCTAGGGGGCGCCTGGCTGCCACACCCAGCTGACATAGAACCTTTGTCACAATGCCCACTATGGTGGCGATGATGCGGTGGCTCTGCAGGTGACAGGGACACTGCAGGACTTGGTGTCAGCTCAGCAATTTCTCACTTCCCCTAAGAAGCGGAATTCTGCAAATTGCTGCCTTTGCTCTTGAAAGGATGTCATCAGGTGGGTGTTTTGGTGTCATACACTGAAAACCAGAACAGAAACTGTGAAATATTCCCATGATATGCATGGTCCCTGCCCCAAAGCACCATGACTCAGCCTAAGGAGATCTGCAGCTTATTTTTTTGTACTGCAAGCAGATTGTGGAAGTACAGTATAAAAACCATCCTTATGGAGAGATCTTGGTATTTTAGGCTTAGTCTAAGTGTCTCAAGTAGCTGGGGTTTTTGCTTGGGCCTAATCCATACGGTCTTATGGCTTTCCTCCTAGTCTGAAGACGAATGTTCTAGAAACTATAAAGCAAAAACATGTCCTGCACCCTAGCCTTGCCTTGCCTGTCCTTGCTTGTCCCATCCTTAGCTTATGTCCTTCTCATCCTGTTCTCTGTCCCATCCTCTCTCACTAAGCCCTCGTCTGGCTGCATGTCTCTTCTTTCCTTTTCTCTCACTCTCCTGCTTCCTGCCTCTTTTCTTGCAATTCCTCCATCTCACTCCTGCAGCCCAACACTACTTTTTATTCTTCCTTCCCTTTCTCCTGCTCCCTTCGCTTTCTCCCTCTGTCCCATATCTTTCTTCCCGACTTGTCTCTTGCAGACTTTGGGCCAAACTGGCCCCAAGTCTGGGCATGGTTTGACAAGTTTTCAGAGGCCTGGCTGGTGGCAGCAGGGACACCAGGCAATGACAGGCCCGGGGCTGAAAGGCTCCCCATCCCCTAGGGGGCGCCTGGCTGCCACACCCAGCTGACATAGAACCTTTGTCACAATGCCCGCTATGGTGGCGAGGATGCGGTGGCTCTGCAGGTGACAGGGACACTGCAGGACCTGGTGTCAGCTCAGCAATTTCTCACTTCCCCTAAGAAGCGGAATTCTGCAAATTGCTGCCTTTGCTCTTGAAAGGATGTCATTAGGTGGGTGTTTTGGTGTCATACCCTGAAAACAGAGCAGAAACTGTGAAATACTCCCATGATATGCATGGTCCCTTCCCCAAAGCACCACGACTCAGCCTAAGGAGATCTGTAGCTTATTTTTTTGTACTGCCAGCAGATTGTGGAAGTACAGTATAAAAACCATCCTTATGGAGAGATCTTGGTATTTTAGGCTTAGTCTAAGTGTCTCAAGTAGCTGGGGTTTTTGCTTGGGCCTAATCCATATGTCTTATGGCTTTCCTCCTAGTCTGAAGACGAATGTGCTAGAAACTATAAAGCAAAAACATGTCCTGCAGCGTAGCCTTGCCTTGCCTGTCCTTGCCTGTCCTAGCCTTGCCTTATTTCCTTCTCATCCTCTTCTCTGTCCCATCCTCTCTCACTAAGCCCTCGTCTGGCTGCATGTCTCTTCTTTCCTTTTCTCTCACTCTCCTCCTTCCTGCCTCTTTTCTTGCAATTCCTCCATCTCACTCTTGCAGCCCAACACTACTTTTTATTCTTCCTTCCCTGTATCCTGCTCCCTTCGCTTTCTCCCTCTGTCCCATATCTTTCTTCCCGACTTGTCTCTTGGAGACTTTGGGCCAAACTGGCCCCAAGTCTGGGCATGGTTTGACAAGTTTTCAGAGGCCTGGCTGGTGGCAGCAGGGACACCAGGCAATGACAGGCCCGGGGCTGACAGGCTCCCCTTCCCCTAGGGGGCGCGTGGCTGCCACACCCAGCTGCCATAGAACCTTTGTCACAATGCCCGCTACCGTGGCGAGGATGCGGTGGCTCTGCAGGTGAGAGGGACACTGCAGGACTTGGTGTCAGCTCAGCAATTTCTCACTTCCCCTAAGAAGCGGAATTCTGCAAATTGCTGCCTTTGCTCTTGAAACGATGTCATCAGGTGGGTGTTTTGGTGTCATACACTGAAAACAGAGCAGAAACTGTGAAATATTCCCATGATATGCATGGTCCCTGCCCCAAAGCACCATGACTCAGCCTAAGGAAATTGGCAGCTTATTTTTCTTACTGCCAGCAGATTGTGGAAGTACAGTATAAAAACCATCCTTATGGAGAGATCTTGGTATTTTAGGTTTAGTCTAAGTGCCTCAAGTAGCTGGGGTTTTTGCTTGGGCCTAATCCATACGGTCTTATGGCTTTCCTGCTAGTCTGAAGACGAATGTGCTAGAAACTATAAAGCAAAAGCATGTCCTGCAGCCTAGCCTTGCCTTGCCTGTCCTTGCCTGTCCTAGCCTTGCCTTATGTCCTTCTCATCCTCTTCTCTGTCCCATCCTCTCTCACTAAGCCCTCGTCTGGCTGCATGTCTCTTCTTTCCTTTTCTCTCACTCTCCTGCTTCCTGCCTCTTTTCTTGCAATTCCACCATCTCACTCCTGCAGCCCAACACTACTTTTTATTCTTCCTTCCTTTCTCCTGATCCCTTCGCTTTCTCCCTCTGTCCCATATTTTTCTTCCCGACTTGTCTCTTGGAGACTTTGGGCCAAAATGGCCCCAAGTCTGAGCATGGTTTGACAAGTTTTCAGAGGCCTGGCTGGTGGCAGCAGGGTCACCAGGCAGTGACAGGCCCGGGGCTGACAGGCTCCCCATCCCCTAGGGGGCGCCTGGCTGCCACACCCAGCTGACATAGAACCTTTGTCACAATGCCCACTATGGTGGCGATGATGCGGTGGCTCTGCAGGTGACAGGGACACTGCAGGACTTGGTGTCAGCTCAGCAATTTCTCACTTCCCCTAAGAAGCAGAATTCTGCAAATTGCTGCCTTTGCTCTTGAAAGGATGTCATCAGGTGGGTGTTTTGGTGTCATACACTGAAAACCAGAACAGAAACTGTGAAATATTCCCATGATATGCATGGTCCCTGCCCCAAAGCACCATGACTCAGACTAAGGAGATCTGCAGCTTATTTTTTTGTACTGCCAGCAGATTGTGGAAGTACAGTATAAAAGCCATCCTTATGGAGAGATCTTGGTATTTTAGGCTTAGTCTAAGTGTCTCAAGTAGCTGGGGTTTTTGCTTGGGCCTAATCCATATGTCTTATGGCTTTCCTCCTAGTCTGAAGACGAATGTGCTAGAAACTATAAAGCAAAAACATGTCCTGCAGCCTAGCCTTGCCTTGCCTGTCCTTGCTTGTCCCATCCTTCCCTTATGTCCTTCTCATCCTGTTCTCTGTCCCATCCTCTCTCACTAAGCCCTCGTCTGGCTGCATGTCTCTTCTTTCCTTTTCTCTCACTCTCCTGCTTCCTGCCTCTTTTCTTGCAATTCCTCCATCTCACTCCTGCAGCCCAACACTACTTTTTATTCTTCCTTCCCTTTCTCCTGCTCCCTTCGCTTTCTCCCTCTGTCCCATATCTTTCTTCCCGACTTGTCTCTTGCAGACTTTGGGCCAAACTGGCCCCAAGTCTGGGCATGGTTTGACAAGTTTTCAGAGGCCTGGCTGGTGGCAGCAGGGACACCAGGCAATGACAGGCCCGGGGCTGAAAGGCTCCCCATCCCCTAGGGGGCGCCTGGCTGCCACACCCAGCTGACATAGAACCTTTGTCACAATGCCCGCTATGGTGGCGAGGATGCGGTGGCTCTGCAGGTGACAGGGACACTGCAGGACCTGGTGTCAGCTCAGCAATTTCTCACTTCCCCTAAGAAGCGGAATTCTGCAAATTGCTGCCTTTGCTCTTGAAAGGATGTCATTAGGTGGGTGTTTTGGTGTCATACCCTGAAAACAGAGCAGAAACTGTGAAATACTCCCATGATATGCATGGTCCCTTCCCCAAAGCACCACGACTCAGCCTAAGGAGATCTGTAGCTTATTTTTTTGTACTGCCAGCAGATTGTGGAAGTACAGTATAAAAACCATCCTTATGGAGAGATCTTGGTATTTTAGGCTTAGTCTAAGTGTCTCAAGTAGCTGGGGTTTTTGCTTGGGCCTAATCCATATGTCTTATGGCTTTCCTCCTAGTCTGAAGACGAATGTGCTAGAAACTATAAAGCAAAAACATGTCCTGCAGCGTAGCCTTGCCTTGCCTGTCCTTGCCTGTCCTAGCCTTGCCTTATTTCCTTCTCATCCTCTTCTCTGTCCCATCCTCTCTCACTAAGCCCTCGTCTGGCTGCATGTCTCTTCTTTCCTTTTCTCTCACTCTCCTCCTTCCTGCCTCTTTTCTTGCAATTCCTCCATCTCACTCCTGCAGCCCAACACTACTTTTTATTCTTCCTTCCCTGTATCCTGCTCCCTTCGCTTTCTCCCTCTGTCCCATATCTTTCTTCCCGACTTGTCTCTTGGAGACTTTGGGCCAAACTGGCCCCAAGTCTGGGCATGGTTTGACAAGTTTTCAGAGGCCTGGCTGGTGGCAGCAGGGACACCAGGCAATGACAGGCCCGGGGCTGACAGGCTCCCCATCCCCTAGGGGGCGCGTGGCTGCCACACCCAGCTGCCATAGAACCTTTGTCACAATGCCCGCTACCGTGGCGAGGATGCGGTGGCTCTGCAGGTGACAGGGACACTGCAGGACTTGGTGTCAGCTCAGCAATTTCTCACTTCCCCTAAGAAGCGGAATTCTGCAAATTGCTGCCTTTGCTCTTGAAACGATGTCATCAGGTGGGTGTTTTGGTGTCATACACTGAAAACAGAGCAGAAACTGTGAAATATTCCCATGATATGCATGGTCCCTGCCCCAAAGCACCATGACTCAGCCTAAGGAAATTGGCAGCTTATTTTTCTTACTGCCAGCAGATTGTGGAAGTACAGTATAAAAACCATCCTTATGGAGAGATCTTGGTATTTTAGGTTTAGTCTAAGTGCCTCAAGTAGCTGGGGTTTTTGCTTGGGCCTAATCCATACGGTCTTATGGCTTTCCTGCTAGTCTGAAGACGAATGTGCTAGAAACTATAAAGCAAAAGCATGTCCTGCAGCCTAGCCTTGCCTTGCCTGTCCTTGCCTGTCCTAGCCTTGCCTTATGTCCTTCTCATCCTCTTCTCTGTCCCATCCTCTCTCACTAAGCCCTCGTCTGGCTGCATGTCTCTTCTTTCCTTTTCTCTCACTCTCCTGCTTCCTGCCTCTTTTCTTGCAATTCCACCATCTCACTCCTGCAGCCCAACACTACTTTTTATTCTTCCTTCCTTTCTCCTGATCCCTTCGCTTTCTCCCTCTGTCCCATATTTTTCTTCCCGACTTGTCTCTTGGAGACTTTGGGCCAAAATGGCCCCAAGTCTGAGCATGGTTTGACAAGTTTTCAGAGGCCAGGCTGATGGCAGCAGGGACACCAGGCAGTGACAGGCCCGGGGCTGACAGGCTCCCCATCCCCTAGGGGGCGCCTGGCTGCCACACCCAGCTGACATAGAACCTTTGTCACAATGCCCGCTACCGTGGCGAGGATGCGGTGGCACTGCAGGTGACAGGGACACTGCAGGACTTGGTGTCAGCTCAGCAATTTCTCACTTCCCCTAAGAAGCGGAATTCTGCAAATTGCTGCCTTTGCTCTTGAAAGGATGTCATCAGGTGGGTGTTTTGGTGTCATACACTGAAAACAGAGCAGAAACTGTGAAATATTCCCATGATATGCATGGTCCCTGCCCCAAAGCACCATGACTCAGCCTAAGGAGATCTGCAGCTTATTTTTTTGTACTGCCAGCAGATTGTGGAAGTACAGTATAAAAACCATCCTTATGGAGAGATCTTGGTATTTTAGGCTTAGTCTAAGTGTCTCAAGTAGCTGGGGTTTTTGCTTGGGCCTAATCCATATGTCTTATGGCTTTCCTCCTAGTCTGAAGACGAATGTGGTAGAAACTATAAAGCAAAAACATGTCCTGCAGCCTAGCCTTGCCTTGCCTGTCCTTGCTTGTCCCATCCTTCCCTTATGTCCTTCTCATCCTGTTCTCTGTCCCATCCTCTCTCACTAAGCCCTCGTCTGGCTGCATGTCTCTTCTTTCCTTTTCTCTCACTCTCCTGCTTCCTGCCTCTTTTCTTGCAATTCCTCCATCTCACTCCTGCAGCCCAACACTACTTTTTATTCTTCCTTCCCTGTATCCTGCTCCCTTCGCTTTCTCCCTCTGTCCCATATCTTTCTTCCCGACTTGTCTCTTGGAGACTTTGGGCCAAACTGGCCCCACGTCTGGGCATGGTTTACAGGTTTTCAGAGGCCTGGCTGGTGGCAGCAGGGACACCAAGCAGTGACAGACCCGGGGCTGAAAGGCTCCCCATCCCCTAGGGGGCGCCTGGCTGCCACACCCAGCTGACATAGAACCTTTGTCACAATGCCCGCTACCGTGGCGAGGATGCGGTGGCACTGCAGGTGACAGGGACACTGCAGGACTTGGTGTCAGCTCAGCAATTTCTCACTTCCCCTAAGAAGCGGAATTCTGCAAATTGCTGCCTTTGCTCTTGAAAGGATGTCATCAGGTGGGTGTTTTGGTGTCATACACTGAAAACAGAGCAGAAACTGTGAAATATTCCCATGATATGCATGGTCCCTGCCCCAAAGCACCATGACTCAGCCTAAGGAGATCTGCAGCTTATTTTTTTGTACTGCCAGCAGATTGTGGAAGTACAGTATAAAAACCATCCTTATGGAGAGATCTTGGTATTTTAGGCTTAGTCTAAGTGTCTCAAGTAGCTGGGGTTTTTGCTTGGGCCTAATCCATACGGTCTTATGGCTATGCTCCTAGTCTGAAGAGGAATGTCCTAGAAACTATAAAGCAAAAACATGTCCTGCAGCCCTGCCTTGCCTTGCCTGTCCTTGCCTGTCCTAGCCTTGCCTTATTTCCTTCTCATCCTGTTCTCTGTCCTATCCTCTCTCACTAAGACCTCGTCTGGCTGCATGTCTCTTCTTTCCTTTTCTCTCACTCTCCTGCTTCCTGCCTCTTTTCTTGCAATTCCTCCATCTCACTCCTGCAGCCCAACACTACTTTTTATTCTTCCTTCCCTGTATCCTGCTCCCTTCGCTTTCTCCCTCTGTCCCATATCTTTCTTCCCGACTTGTCTCTTGCAGACTTTGGGCCAAACTGGCCCCACGTCTGGGCATGGTTTGACAAGTTTTCAGAGGCCTGGCTGGTGGCAGCAGGGACACCAGGCAGTGACAGGCCCGGGGCTGAAAGGCTCCCCATCCCCTAGGGGGCGCCTGGCTGCCACACCCAGCTGACATAGAACCTTTGTCACAATGCCCACTATGGTGGCGATGATGCGGTGGCTCTGCAGGTGACAGGGACACTGCAGGACTTGGTGTCAGCTCAGCAATTTCTCACTTCCCCTAAGAAGCGGAATTCTGCAAATTGCTGCCTTTGCTCTTGAAAGGATGTCATCAGGTGGGTGTTTTGGTGTCATACACTGAAAACCAGAACAGAAACTGTGAAATATTCCCATGATATGCATGGTCCCTGCCCCAAAGCACCATGACTCAGCCTAAGGAGATCTGCAGCTTATTTTTTTGTACTGCAAGCAGATTGTGGAAGTACAGTATAAAAACCATCCTTATGGAGAGATCTTGGTATTTTAGGCTTAGTCTAAGTGTCTCAAGTAGCTGGGGTTTTTGCTTGGGCCTAATCCATACGGTCTTATGGCTTTCCTCCTAGTCTGAAGACGAATGTTCTAGAAACTATAAAGCAAAAACATGTCCTGCACCCTAGCCTTGCCTTGCCTGTCCTTGCTTGTCCCATCCTTAGCTTATGTCCTTCTCATCCTGTTCTCTGTCCCATCCTCTCTCACTAAGCCCTCGTCTGGCTGCATGTCTCTTCTTTCCTTTTCTCTCACTCTCCTGCTTCCTGCCTCTTTTCTTGCAATTCCTCCATCTCACTCCTGCAGCCCAACACTACTTTTTATTCTTCCTTCCCTGTATCCTGCTCCCTTCGCTTTCTCCCTCTGTCCCATATCTTTCTTCCCGACTTGTCTCTTGCAGACTTTGGGCCAAACTGGCCCCACGTCTGGGCATGGTTTGACAAGTTTTCAGAGGCCTGGCTGGTGGCAGCAGGGACACCAGGCAGTGACAGGCCCGGGGCTGAAAGGCTCCCCATCCCCTAGGGGGCGCCTGGCTGCCACACCCAGCTGACATAGAACCTTTGTCACAATGCCCACTATGGTGGCGATGATGCGGTGGCTCTGCAGGTGACAGGGACACTGCAGGACTTGGTGTCAGCTCAGCAATTTCTCACTTCCCCTAAGAAGCGGAATTCTGCAAATTGCTGCCTTTGCTCTTGAAAGGATGTCATCAGGTGGGTGTTTTGGTGTCATACACTGAAAACCAGAACAGAAACTGTGAAATATTCCCATGATATGCATGGTCCCTGCCCCAAAGCACCATGACTCAGCCTAAGGAGATCTGCAGCTTATTTTTTTGTACTGCAAGCAGATTGTGGAAGTACAGTATAAAAACCATCCTTATGGAGAGATCTTGGTATTTTAGGCTTAGTCTAAGTGTCTCAAGTAGCTGGGGTTTTTGCTTGGGCCTAATCCATACGGTCTTATGGCTTTCCTCCTAGTCTGAAGACGAATGTTCTAGAAACTATAAAGCAAAAACATGTCCTGCACCCTAGCCTTGCCTTGCCTGTCCTTGCTTGTCCCATCCTTAGCTTATGTCCTTCTCATCCTGTTCTCTGTCCCATCCTCTCTCACTAAGCCCTCGTCTGGCTGCATGTCTCTTCTTTCCTTTTCTCTCACTCTCCTGCTTCCTGCCTCTTTTCTTGCAATTCCTCCATCTCACTCCTGCAGCCCAACACTACTTTTTATTCTTCCTTCCCTTTCTCCTGCTCCCTTCGCTTTCTCCCTCTGTCCCATATCTTTCTTCCCGACTTGTCTCTTGCAGACTTTGGGCCAAACTGGCCCCAAGTCTGGGCATGGTTTGACAAGTTTTCAGAGGCCTGGCTGGTGGCAGCAGGGACACCAGGCAATGACAGGCCCGGGGCTGAAAGGCTCCCCATCCCCTAGGGGGCGCCTGGCTGCCACACCCAGCTGACATAGAACCTTTGTCACAATGCCCGCTATGGTGGCGAGGATGCGGTGGCTCTGCAGGTGACAGGGACACTGCAGGACCTGGTGTCAGCTCAGCAATTTCTCACTTCCCCTAAGAAGCGGAATTCTGCAAATTGCTGCCTTTGCTCTTGAAAGGATGTCATTAGGTGGGTGTTTTGGTGTCATACCCTGAAAACAGAGCAGAAACTGTGAAATACTCCCATGATATGCATGGTCCCTTCCCCAAAGCACCACGACTCAGCCTAAGGAGATCTGTAGCTTATTTTTTTGTACTGCCAGCAGATTGTGGAAGTACAGTATAAAAACCATCCTTATGGAGAGATCTTGGTATTTTAGGCTTAGTCTAAGTGTCTCAAGTAGCTGGGGTTTTTGCTTGGGCCTAATCCATATGTCTTATGGCTTTCCTCCTAGTCTGAAGACGAATGTGCTAGAAACTATAAAGCAAAAACATGTCCTGCAGCGTAGCCTTGCCTTGCCTGTCCTTGCCTGTCCTAGCCTTGCCTTATTTCCTTCTCATCCTCTTCTCTGTCCCATCCTCTCTCACTAAGCCCTCGTCTGGCTGCATGTCTGTTCTTTCCTTTTCTCTCACTCTCCTCCTTCCTGCCTCTTTTCTTGCAATTCCTCCATCTCACTCTTGCAGCCCAACACTACTTTTTATTCTTCCTTCCCTGTATCCTGCTCCCTTCGCTTTCTCCCTCTGTCCCATATCTTTCTTCCCGACTTGTCTCTTGGAGACTTTGGGCCAAACTGGCCCCAAGTCTGGGCATGGTTTGACAAGTTTTCAGAGGCCTGGCTGGTGGCAGCAGGGACACCAGGCAATGACAGGCCCGGGGCTGACAGGCTCCCCTTCCCCTAGGGGGCGCGTGGCTGCCACACCCAGCTGCCATAGAACCTTTGTCACAATGCCCGCTACCGTGGCGAGGATGCGGTGGCTCTGCAGGTGAGAGGGACACTGCAGGACTTGGTGTCAGCTCAGCAATTTCTCACTTCCCCTAAGAAGCGGAATTCTGCAAATTGCTGCCTTTGCTCTTGAAACGATGTCATCAGGTGGGTGTTTTGGTGTCATACACTGAAAACAGAGCAGAAACTGTGAAATATTCCCATGATATGCATGGTCCCTGCCCCAAAGCACCATGACTCAGCCTAAGGAAATTGGCAGCTTATTTTTCTTACTGCCAGCAGATTGTGGAAGTACAGTATAAAAACCATCCTTATGGAGAGATCTTGGTATTTTAGGTTTAGTCTAAGTGCCTCAAGTAGCTGGGGTTTTTGCTTGGGCCTAATCCATACGGTCTTATGGCTTTCCTGCTAGTCTGAAGACGAATGTGCTAGAAACTATAAAGCAAAAGCATGTCCTGCAGCCTAGCCTTGCCTTGCCTGTCCTTGCCTGTCCTAGCCTTGCCTTATGTCCTTCTCATCCTCTTCTCTGTCCCATCCTCTCTCACTAAGCCCTCGTCTGGCTGCATGTCTCTTCTTTCCTTTTCTCTCACTCTCCTGCTTCCTGCCTCTTTTCTTGCAATTCCACCATCTCACTCCTGCAGCCCAACACTACTTTTTATTCTTCCTTCCTTTCTCCTGATCCCTTCGCTTTCTCCCTCTGTCCCATATTTTTCTTCCCGACTTGTCTCTTGGAGACTTTGGGCCAAAATGGCCCCAAGTCTGAGCATGGTTTGACAAGTTTTCAGAGGCCTGGCTGGTGGCAGCAGGGTCACCAGGCAGTGACAGGCCCGGGGCTGACAGGCTCCCCATCCCCTAGGGGGCGCCTGGCTGCCACACCCAGCTGACATAGAACCTTTGTCACAATGCCCACTATGGTGGCGATGATGCGGTGGCTCTGCAGGTGACAGGGACACTGCAGGACTTGGTGTCAGCTCAGCAATTTCTCACTTCCCCTAAGAAGCAGAATTCTGCAAATTGCTGCCTTTGCTCTTGAAAGGATGTCATCAGGTGGGTGTTTTGGTGTCATACACTGAAAACCAGAACAGAAACTGTGAAATATTCCCATGATATGCATGGTCCCTGCCCCAAAGCACCATGACTCAGACTAAGGAGATCTGCAGCTTATTTTTTTGTACTGCCAGCAGATTGTGGAAGTACAGTATAAAAGCCATCCTTATGGAGAGATCTTGGTATTTTAGGCTTAGTCTAAGTGTCTCAAGTAGCTGGGGTTTTTGCTTGGGCCTAATCCATATGTCTTATGGCTTTCCTCCTAGTCTGAAGACGAATGTGCTAGAAACTATAAAGCAAAAACATGTCCTGCAGCCTAGCCTTGCCTTGCCTGTCCTTGCTTGTCCCATCCTTCCCTTATGTCCTTCTCATCCTGTTCTCTGTCCCATCCTCTCTCACTAAGCCCTCGTCTGGCTGCATGTCTCTTCTTTCCTTTTCTCTCACTCTCCTGCTTCCTGCCTCTTTTCTTGCAATTCCTCCATCTCACTCCTGCAGCCCAACACTACTTTTTATTCTTCCTTCCCTTTCTCCTGCTCCCTTCGCTTTCTCCCTCTGTCCCATATCTTTCTTCCCGACTTGTCTCTTGCAGACTTTGGGCCAAACTGGCCCCAAGTCTGGGCATGGTTTGACAAGTTTTCAGAGGCCTGGCTGGTGGCAGCAGGGACACCAGGCAATGACAGGCCCGGGGCTGAAAGGCTCCCCATCCCCTAGGGGGCGCCTGGCTGCCACACCCAGCTGACATAGAACCTTTGTCACAATGCCCGCTATGGTGGCGAGGATGCGGTGGCTCTGCAGGTGACAGGGACACTGCAGGACCTGGTGTCAGCTCAGCAATTTCTCACTTCCCCTAAGAAGCGGAATTCTGCAAATTGCTGCCTTTGCTCTTGAAAGGATGTCATTAGGTGGGTGTTTTGGTGTCATACCCTGAAAACAGAGCAGAAACTGTGAAATACTCCCATGATATGCATGGTCCCTTCCCCAAAGCACCACGACTCAGCCTAAGGAGATCTGTAGCTTATTTTTTTGTACTGCCAGCAGATTGTGGAAGTACAGTATAAAAACCATCCTTATGGAGAGATCTTGGTATTTTAGGCTTAGTCTAAGTGTCTCAAGTAGCTGGGGTTTTTGCTTGGGCCTAATCCATATGTCTTATGGCTTTCCTCCTAGTCTGAAGACGAATGTGCTAGAAACTATAAAGCAAAAACATGTCCTGCAGCGTAGCCTTGCCTTGCCTGTCCTTGCCTGTCCTAGCCTTGCCTTATTTCCTTCTCATCCTCTTCTCTGTCCCATCCTCTCTCACTAAGCCCTCGTCTGGCTGCATGTCTCTTCTTTCCTTTTCTCTCACTCTCCTCCTTCCTGCCTCTTTTCTTGCAATTCCTCCATCTCACTCCTGCAGCCCAACACTACTTTTTATTCTTCCTTCCCTGTATCCTGCTCCCTTCGCTTTCTCCCTCTGTCCCATATCTTTCTTCCCGACTTGTCTCTTGGAGACTTTGGGCCAAACTGGCCCCAAGTCTGGGCATGGTTTGACAAGTTTTCAGAGGCCTGGCTGGTGGCAGCAGGGACACCAGGCAATGACAGGCCCGGGGCTGACAGGCTCCCCATCCCCTAGGGGGCGCGTGGCTGCCACACCCAGCTGCCATAGAACCTTTGTCACAATGCCCGCTACCGTGGCGAGGATGCGGTGGCTCTGCAGGTGACAGGGACACTGCAGGACTTGGTGTCAGCTCAGCAATTTCTCACTTCCCCTAAGAAGCGGAATTCTGCAAATTGCTGCCTTTGCTCTTGAAACGATGTCATCAGGTGGGTGTTTTGGTGTCATACACTGAAAACAGAGCAGAAACTGTGAAATATTCCCATGATATGCATGGTCCCTGCCCCAAAGCACCATGACTCAGCCTAAGGAAATTGGCAGCTTATTTTTCTTACTGCCAGCAGATTGTGGAAGTACAGTATAAAAACCATCCTTATGGAGAGATCTTGGTATTTTAGGTTTAGTCTAAGTGCCTCAAGTAGCTGGGGTTTTTGCTTGGGCCTAATCCATACGGTCTTATGGCTTTCCTGCTAGTCTGAAGACGAATGTGCTAGAAACTATAAAGCAAAAGCATGTCCTGCAGCCTAGCCTTGCCTTGCCTGTCCTTGCCTGTCCTAGCCTTGCCTTATGTCCTTCTCATCCTCTTCTCTGTCCCATCCTCTCTCACTAAGCCCTCGTCTGGCTGCATGTCTCTTCTTTCCTTTTCTCTCACTCTCCTGCTTCCTGCCTCTTTTCTTGCAATTCCACCATCTCACTCCTGCAGCCCAACACTACTTTTTATTCTTCCTTCCTTTCTCCTGATCCCTTCGCTTTCTCCCTCTGTCCCATATTTTTCTTCCCGACTTGTCTCTTGGAGACTTTGGGCCAAAATGGCCCCAAGTCTGAGCATGGTTTGACAAGTTTTCAGAGGCCAGGCTGATGGCAGCAGGGACACCAGGCAGTGACAGGCCCGGGGCTGACAGGCTCCCCATTTCCTAGGGGGCGCCTGGCTGCCACACCCAGCTGACATACAACCTTTGTCACAATGCCCGCTACCGTGGCGAGGATGCGGTGGCTCTGCAGGTGACAGGGACACTGCAGGACTTGGTGTCAGATCAGCAATTTCTCACTTCCCCTAAGAAGCGGAATTCTGCAAATTGCTGCCTTTGCTCTTGAAAGGATGTCATCAGGTGGGTGTTTTGGTGTCATACACTGAAAACCAGAGCAGAAACTGTGAAATATTCCCATGATATGCATGGTCCCTGCCCCAAAGCACCATGACTCAGCCTAAGGAGATCTGCAGCTTATTTTTTTGTACTGCCAGCAGATTGTGGAAGTACAGTATAAAAACCATCCTTATGGAGAGATCTTGGTATTTTAGGCTTAGTCTAAGTGTCTCAAGTAGCTGGGGTTTTTGCTTGGGCCTAATCCATACGGTCTTATGGCTTTCCTCCTAGTCTGAAGACGAATGTTCTAGAAACTATAAAGCAAAAACATGTCCTGCACCCTAGCCTTGCCTTGCCTTTCCTTGCTTGTCCCATCCTTAGCTTATGTCCTTCTCATCCTGTTCTCTGTCCCATCCTCTCTCACTAAGCCCTCGGCTGGCTGCATGTCTCTTCTTTCCTTTTCTCTCACTCTCCTGCTTCCTGCCTCTTTTCTTGCAATTCCTCCATCTCACTCCTGCAGCCCAACACTACTTTTTATTCTTCCTTCCCTGTATCCTGCTCCCTTCGCTTTCTCCCTCTGTCCCATATCTTTCTTCCCGACTTGTCTCTTGCAGACTTTGGGCCAAACTGGCCCCACGTCTGGGCATGGTTTGACAAGTTTTCAGAGGCCTGGCTGGTGGCAGCAGGGTCACCAGGCAGTGACAGGCCCGGGGCTGACAGGCTCCCCATCCCCTAGGGGGCGCCTGGCTGCCACACCCAGCTGACATAGAACCTTTGTCACAATGCCCACTATGGTGGCGATGATGCGGTGGCTCTGCAGGTGACAGGGACACTGCAGGACTTGGTGTCAGCTCAGCAATTTCTCACTTCCCCTAAGAAGCAGAATTCTGCAAATTGCTGCCTTTGCTCTTGAAAGGATGTCATCAGGTGGGTGTTTTGGTGTCATACACTGAAAACCAGAACAGAAACTGTGAAATATTCCCATGATATGCATGGTCCCTGCCCCAAAGCACCATGACTCAGACTAAGGAGATCTGCAGCTTATTTTTTTGTACTGCCAGCAGATTGTGGAAGTACAGTATAAAAGCCATCCTTATGGAGAGATCTTGGTATTTTAGGCTTAGTCTAAGTGTCTCAAGTAGCTGGGGTTTTTGCTTGGGCCTAATCCATATGTCTTATGGCTTTCCTCCTAGTCTGAAGACGAATGTGCTAGAAACTATAAAGCAAAAACATGTCCTGCAGCCTAGCCTTGCCTTGCCTGTCCTTGCTTGTCCCATCCTTCCCTTATGTCCTTCTCATCCTGTTCTCTGTCCCATCCTCTCTCACTAAGCCCTCGTCTGGCTGCATGTCTCTTCTTTCCTTTTCTCTCACTCTCCTGCTTCCTGCCTCTTTTCTTGCAATTCCTCCATCTCACTCCTGCAGCCCAACACTACTTTTTATTCTTCCTTCCCTGTATCCTGCTCCCTTCGCTTTCTCCCTCTGTCCCATATCTTTCTTCCCGACTTGTCTCTTGGAGACTTTGGGCCAAACTGGCCCCAAGTCTGGGCATGGTTTGACAAGTTTTCAGAGGCCTGGCTGGTGGCAGCAGGGACACCAGGCAATGACAGGCCCGGGGCTGAAAGGCTCCCCATCCCCTAGGGGGCGCCTGGCTGCCACACCCAGCTGACATAGAACCTTTGTCACAATGCCCACTACCGTGGCGAGGATGCGGTGGCTCTGCAGGTGACAGGGACACTGCAGGACTTGGTGTCAGCTCAGCAATTTCTCACTTCCCCTAAGAAGCGGAATTCTGCAAATTGCTGCCTTTGCTCTTGAAAGGATGTCATCAGGTGGGTGTTTTGGTGTCATACACTGAAAACAGAGCAGAAACTGTGAAATATTCCCATGATATGCATGGTCCCTGCCCCAAAGCACCATGACTCAGCCTAAGGAGATTGGCAGCTTATTTTTCTTACTGCCAGCAGATTGTGGAAGTACAGTATAAAAACCATCCTTATGGAGAGATCTTGGTATTTTAGGTTTAGTCTAAGTGCCTCAAGTAGCTGGGGTTTTTGCTTGGGCCTAATCCATACGGTCTTATGGCTTTCCTGCTAGTCTGAAGACGAATGTGCTAGAAACTATAAAGCAAAAGCATGTCCTGCAGCCTAGCCTTGCCTTGCCTGTCCTTGCCTGTCCTAGCCTTGCCTTATGTCCTTCTCATCCTCTTCTCTGTCCCATCCTCTCTCACCAAGCCCTCGTCTGGCTGCATGTCTCTTCTTTCCTTTTCTCTCACTCTCCTGCTTCCTGCCTCTTTTCTTGCAATTCCTCCATCTCACTCCTGCAGCCCAACACTACTTTTTATTCTTCCTTCCCAGTATCATGCTCCCTTCGCTTTCTCCCTCTGTCCCATATCTTTCTTCCCGACTTGTCTCTTGGAGACTTTGGGCCAAAATGGCCCCAAGTCTGAGCATGGTTTGACAAGTTTTCAGAGGCCAGGCTGATGGCAGCAGGGACACCAGGCAGTGACAGGCCCGGGTCTGACAGGCTCCCCATTTCCTAGGGGGCGCCTGGCTGCCACACCCAGCTGACATTGAACCTTTGTCACAATGCCCGCTACCGTGGCGAGGATGCGGTGGCTCTGCAGGTGACAGGGACACTGCAGGACTTGGTGTCAGCTCAGCAATTTCTCACTTCCCCTAAGAAGCGGAATTCTGCAAATTGCTGCCTTTGCTCTTGAAAGGATGTCATCAGGTGGGTGTTTTGGTGTCATACACTGAAAACAGAGCAGAAACTGTGAAATATTCCCATGATATGCATGGTCCCTGCCCCAAAGCACCATGACTCAGCCTAAGGAGATTGGCAGCTTATTTTTCTTACTGCCAGCAGATTGTGGAAGTACAGTATAAAAACCATCCTTATGGAGAGATCTTGGTATTTTAGGTTTAGTCTAAGTGCCTCAAGTAGCTGGGGTTTTTGCTTGGGCCTAATCCATACGGTCTTATGGCTTTCCTGCTAGTCTGAAGACGACTGTGCTAGAAACTATAAAGCAAAAGCATGTCCTGCAGCCTAGCCTTGCCTTGCCTGTCCTTGCCTGTCCTAGCCTTGCCTTATGTCCTTCTCATCCTCTTCTCTGTCCCATCCTCTCTCACCAAGCCCTCGTCTGGCTGCATGTCTCTTCTTTCCTTTTCTCTCACTCTCCTGCTTCCTGCCTCTTTTCTTGCAATTCCTCCATCTCACTAATGCAGCCCAACACTACTTTTTATTCTTCCTTCCTTTCTCCTGATCCCTTCGCTTTCTCCCTCTGTCCCATATCTTTCTTCCCTACTTGTCTCTTGGAGACTTTGGGCCAAAATGGCCCCAAGTCTGAGCATGGTTTGACAAGTTTTCAGAGGCCAGGCTGATGGCAGCAGGGACACCAGGCAGTGACAGGCCCGGGGCTGACAGGCTCCCCATCCCCTAGGGGGCGCCTGGCTGCCACACCCAGCTGACATACAACCTTTGTCACAATGCCCGCTACCGTGGCGAGGATGCGGTGGCTCTGCAGGTGACAGGGACACTGCAGGACTTGGTGTCAGCTCAGCAATTTCTCACTTCCCCTAAGAAGCGGAATTCTGCAAATTGCTGCCTTTGCTCTTGAAAGGATGTCATCAGATGGGTGTTTTGGTGTCATACACTGAAAACCAGAGCAGAAACTGTGAAATATTCCCATGATATGCATGGTCCCTGCCCCAAAGCACCATGACTCAGCCTAAGGAGATCTGCAGCTTATTTTTTTGTACTGCCAGCAGATTGTGGAAGTACAGTATAAAAACCATCCTTATGGAGAGATCTTGGTATTTTAGGCTTAGTCTAAGTGTCTCAAGTAGCTGGGGTTTTTGCTTGGGCCTAATCCATACGGTCTTATGGCTATGCTCCTAGTCTGAAGAGGAATGTCCTAGAAACTATAAAGCAAAAACATGTCCTGCAGCCCTGCCTTGCCTTGCCTGTCCTTGCCTGTCCTAGCCTTGCCTTATTTCCTTCTCATCCTGTTCTCTGTCCTATCCTCTCTCACTAAGACCTCGTCTGGCTGCATGTCTCTTCTTTCCTTTTCTCTCACTCTCCTGCTTCCTGCCTCTTTTCTTGCAATTCCTCCATCTCACTCCTGCAGCCCAACACTACTTTTTATTCTTCCTTCCCTGTATCCTGCTCCCTTCGCTTTCTCCCTCTGTCCCATATCTTTCTTCCCGACTTGTCTCTTGCAGACTTTGGGCCAAACTGGCCCCACGTCTGGGCATGGTTTGACAAGTTTTCAGAGGCCTGGCTGGTGGCAGCAGGGACACCAGACAGTGACAGGCCCGGGGCTGAAAGGCTCCCCATCCCCTAGGGGGCGCCTGGCTGCCACACCCAGCTGACATAGAACCTTTGTCACAATGCCCACTATGGTGGCGATGATGCGGTGGCTCTGCAGGTGACAGGGACACTGCAGGACTTGGTGTCAGCTCAGCAATTTCTCACTTCCCCTAAGAAGCGGAATTCTGCAAATTGCTGCCTTTGCTCTTGAAAGGATGTCATCAGGTGGGTGTTTTGGTGTCATACACTGAAAACCAGAACAGAAACTGTGAAATATTCCCATGATATGCATGGTCCCTGCCCCAAAGCACCATGACTCAGCCTAAGGAGATCTGCAGCTTATTTTTTTGTACTGCCAGCAGATTGTGGAAGTACAGTATAAAAACCATCCTTATGGAGAGATCTTGGTATTTTAGGCTTAGTCTAAGTGTCTCAAGTAGCTGGGGTTTTTGCTTGGGCCTAATCCATACGGTCTTATGGCTTTCCTCCTAGTCTGAAGACGAATGTTCTAGAAACTATAAAGCAAAAACATGTCCTGCACCCTAGCCTTGCCTTGCCTTTCCTTGCTTGTCCCATCCTTAGCTTATGTCCTTCTCATCCTGTTCTCTGTCCCATCCTCTCTCACTAAGCCCTCGGCTGGCTGCATGTCTCTTCTTTCCTTTTCTCTCACTCTCCTGCTTCCTGCCTCTTTTCTTGCAATTCCTCCATCTCACTCCTGCAGCCCAACACTACTTTTTATTCTTCCTTCCCTGTATCCTGCTCCCTTCGCTTTCTCCCTCTGTCCCATATCTTTCTTCCCGACTTGTCTCTTGCAGACTTTGGGCCAAACTGGCCCCACGTCTGGGCATGGTTTGACAAGTTTTCAGAGGCCTGGCTGGTGGCAGCAGGGTCACCAGGCAGTGACAGGCCCGGGGCTGACAGGCTCCCCATCCCCTAGGGGGCGCCTGGCTGCCACACCCAGCTGACATAGAACCTTTGTCACAATGCCCACTATGGTGGCGATGATGCGGTGGCTCTGCAGGTGACAGGGACACTGCAGGACTTGGTGTCAGCTCAGCAATTTCTCACTTCCCCTAAGAAGCAGAATTCTGCAAATTGCTGCCTTTGCTCTTGAAAGGATGTCATCAGGTGGGTGTTTTGGTGTCATACACTGAAAACCAGAACAGAAACTGTGAAATATTCCCATGATATGCATGGTCCCTGCCCCAAAGCACCATGACTCAGACTAAGGAGATCTGCAGCTTATTTTTTTGTACTGCCAGCAGATTGTGGAAGTACAGTATAAAAGCCATCCTTATGGAGAGATCTTGGTATTTTAGGCTTAGTCTAAGTGTCTCAAGTAGCTGGGGTTTTTGCTTGGGCCTAATCCATATGTCTTATGGCTTTCCTCCTAGTCTGAAGACGAATGTGCTAGAAACTATAAAGCAAAAACATGTCCTGCAGCCTAGCCTTGCATTGCCTGTCCTTGCTTGTCCCATCCTTCCCTTATGTCCTTCTCATCCTGTTCTCTGTCCCATCCTCTCTCACTAAGCCCTCGTCTGGCTGCATGTCTCTTCTTTCCTTTTCTCTCACTCTCCTGCTTCCTGCCTCTTTTCTTGCAATTCCTCCATCTCACTCCTGCAGCCCAACACTACTTTTTATTCTTCCTTCCCTGTATCCTGCTCCCTTCGCTTTCTCCCTCTGTCCCATATCTTTCTTCCCGACTTGTCTCTTGGAGACTTTGTGCCAAACTGGCCCCAAGTCTGGGCATGGTTTGACAAGTTTTCAGAGGCCTGGCTGGTGGCAGCAGGGACACCAGGCAATGACAGGCCCGGGGCTGAAAGGCTCCCCATCCCCTAGGGGGCGCCTGGCTGCCACACCCAGCTGACATAGAACCTTTGTCACAATGCCCGCTATGGTGGCGAGGATGCGGTGGCTCTGCAGGTGACAGGGACACTGCAGGACCTGGTGTCAGCTCAGCAATTTCTCACTTCCCCTAAGAAGCGGAATTCTGCAAATTGCTGCCTTTGCTCTTGAAAGGATGTCATTAGGTGGGTGTTTTGGTGTCATACCCTGAAAACAGAGCAGAAACTGTGAAATACTCCCATGATATGCATGGTCCCTTCCCCAAAGCACCACGACTCAGCCTAAGGAGATCTGTAGCTTATTTTTTTGTACTGCCAGCAGATTGTGGAAGTACAGTATAAAAACCATCCTTATGGAGAGATCTTGGTATTTTAGGCTTAGTCTAAGTGTCTCAAGTAGCTGGGGTTTTTGCTTGGGCCTAATCCATATGTCTTATGGCTTTCCTCCTAGTCTGAAGACGAATGTGCTAGAAACTATAAAGCAAAAACATGTCCTGCAGCGTAGCCTTGCCTTGCCTGTCCTTGCCTGTCCTAGCCTTGCCTTATTTCCTTCTCATCCTCTTCTCTGTCCCATCCTCTCTCACTAAGCCCTCGTCTGGCTGCATGTCTCTTCTTTCCTTTTCTCTCACTCTCCTCCTTCCTGCCTCTTTTCTTGCAATTCCTCCATCTCACTCCTGCAGCCCAACACTACTTTTTATTCTTCCTTCCCTGTATCCTGCTCCCTTCGCTTTCTCCCTCTGTCCCATATCTTTCTTCCCGACTTGTCTCTTGGAGACTTTGGGCCAAACTGGCCCCAAGTCTGGGCATGGTTTGACAAGTTTTCAGAGGCCTGGCTGGTGGCAGCAGGGACACCAGGCAATGACAGGCCCGGGGCTGACAGGCTCCCCATCCCCTAGGGGGCGCGTGGCTGCCACACCCAGCTGCCATAGAACCTTTGTCACAATGCCCGCTACCGTGGCGAGGATGCGGTGGCTCTGCAGGTGACAGGGACACTGCAGGACTTGGTGTCAGCTCAGCAATTTCTCACTTCCCCTAAGAAGCGGAATTCTGCAAATTGCTGCCTTTGCTCTTGAAACGATGTCATCAGGTGGGTGTTTTGGTGTCATACACTGAAAACAGAGCAGAAACTGTGAAATATTCCCATGATATGCATGGTCCCTGCCCCAAAGCACCATGACTCAGCCTAAGGAAATTGGCAGCTTATTTTTCTTACTGCCAGCAGATTGTGGAAGTACAGTATAAAAACCATCCTTATGGAGAGATCTTGGTATTTTAGGTTTAGTCTAATTGCCTCAATTAGCTGGGGTTTTTGCTTGGGCCTAATCCATACGGTCTTATGGCTTTCCTGCTAGTCTGAAGACGAATGTGCTAGAAACTATAAAGCAAAAGCATGTCCTGCAGCCTAGCCTTGCCTTGCCTGTCCTTGCCTGTCCTAGCCTTGCCTTATGTCCTTCTCATCCTCTTCTCTGTCCCATCCTCTCTCACTAAGCCCTCGTCTGGCTGCATGTCTCTTCTTTCCTTTTCTCTCACTCTCCTGCTTCCTGCCTCTTTTCTTGCAATTCCACCATCTCACTCCTGCAGCCCAACACTACTTTTTATTCTTCCTTCCTTTCTCCTGATCCCTTCGCTTTCTCCCTCTGTCCCATATTTTTCTTCCCGACTTGTCTCTTGGAGACTTTGGGCCAAAATGGCCCCAAGTCTGAGCATGGTTTGACAAGTTTTCAGAGGCCAGGCTGATGGCAGCAGGGACACCAGGCAGTGACAGGCCCGGGGCTGACAGGCTCCCCATTTCCTAGGGGGCGCCTGGCTGCCACACCCAGCTGACATACAACCTTTGTCACAATGCCCGCTACCGTGGCGAGGATGCGGTGGCTCTGCAGGTGACAGGGACACTGCAGGACTTGGTGTCAGCTCAGCAATTTCTCACTTCCCCTAAGAAGCGGAATTCTGCAAATTGCTGCCTTTGCTCTTGAAAGGATGTCATCAGGTGGGTGTTTTGGTGTCATACACTGAAAACCAGAGCAGAAACTGTGAAATATTCCCATGATATGCATGGTCCCTGCCCCAAAGCACCATGACTCAGCCTAAGGAGATCTGCAGCTTATTTTTTTGTACTGCCAGCAGATTGTGGAAGTACAGTATAAAAACCATCCTTATGGAGAGATCTTGGTATTTTAGGCTTAGTCTAAGTGTCTCAAGTAGCTGGGGTTTTTGCTTGGGCCTAATCCATACGGTCTTATGGCTTTCCTCCTAGTCTGAAGACGAATGTTCTAGAAACTATAAAGCAAAAACATGTCCTGCAGCCTAGCCTTGCCTTGCCTTTCCTTGCTTGTCCCATCCTTAGCTTATGTCCTTCTCATCCTGTTCTCTGTCCCATCCTCTCTCACTAAGCCCTCGGCTGGCTGCATGTCTCTTCTTTCCTTTTCTCTCACTCTCCTGCTTCCTGCCTCTTTTCTTGCAATTCCTCCATCTCACTCCTGCAGCCCAACACTACTTTTTATTCTTCCTTCCCTGTATCCTGCTCCCTTCGCTTTCTCCCTCTGTCCCATATCTTTCTTCCCGACTTGTCTCTTGCAGACTTTGGGCCAAACTGGCCCCACGTCTGGGCATGGTTTGACAAGTTTTCAGAGGCCTGGCTGGTGGCAGCAGGGTCACCAGGCAGTGACAGGCCCGGGGCTGACAGGCTCCCCATCCCCTAGGGGGCGCCTGGCTGCCACACCCAGCTGACATAGAACCTTTGTCACAATGCCCACTATGGTGGCGATGATGCGGTGGCTCTGCAGGTGACAGGGACACTGCAGGACTTGGTGTCAGATCAGCAATTTCTCACTTCCCCTAAGAAGCAGAATTCTGCAAATTGCTGCCTTTGCTCTTGAAAGGATGTCATCAGGTGGGTGTTTTGGTGTCATACACTGAAAACCAGAACAGAAACTGTGAAATATTCCCATGATATGCATGGTCCCTGCCCCAAAGCACCATGACTCAGACTAAGGAGATCTGCAGCTTATTTTTTTGTACTGCCAGCAGATTGTGGAAGTACAGTATAAAAGCCATCCTTATGGAGAGATCTTGGTATTTTAGGCTTAGTCTAAGTGTCTCAAGTAGCTGGGGTTTTTGCTTGGGCCTAATCCATATGTCTTATGGCTTTCCTCCTAGTCTGAAGACGAATGTGCTAGAAACTATAAAGCAAAAACATGTCCTGCAGCCTAGCCTTGCCTTGCCTGTCCTTGCTTGTCCCATCCTTCCCTTATGTCCTTCTCATCCTGTTCTCTGTCCCATCCTCTCTCACTAAGCCCTCGTCTGGCTGCATGTCTCTTCTTTCCTTTTCTCTCACTCTCCTGCTTCCTGCCTCTTTTCTTGCAATTCCTCCATCTCACTCCTGCAGCCCAACACTACTTTTTATTCTTCCTTCCCTGTATCCTGCTCCCTTCGCTTTCTCCCTCTGTCCCATATCTTTCTTCCCGACTTGTCTCTTGGAGACTTTGGGCCAAACTGGCCCCAAGTCTGGGCATGGTTTGACAAGTTTTCAGAGGCCTGGCTGGTGGCAGCAGGGACACCAGGCAATGACAGGCCCGGGGCTGAAAGGCTCCCCATCCCCTAGGGGGCGCCTGGCTGCCACACCCAGCTGACATAGAACCTTTGTCACAATGCCCACTACCGTGGCGAGGATGCGGTGGCTCTGCAGGTGACAGGGACACTGCAGGACTTGGTGTCAGCTCAGCAATTTCTCACTTCCCCTAAGAAGCGGAATTCTGCAAATTGCTGCCTTTGCTCTTGAAAGGATGTCATCAGGTGGGTGTTTTGGTGTCATACACTGAAAACAGAGCAGAAACTGTGAAATATTCCCATGATATGCATGGTCCCTGCCCCAAAGCACCATGACTCAGCCTAAGGAGATTGGCAGCTTATTTTTCTTACTGCCAGCAGATTGTGGAAGTACAGTATAAAAACCATCCTTATGGAGAGATCTTGGTATTTTAGGTTTAGTCTAAGTGCCTCAAGTAGCTGGGGTTTTTGCTTGGGCCTAATCCATACGGTCTTATGGCTTTCCTCCTAGTCTGAAGACGAATGTGCTAGAAACTATAAAGCAAAAGCATGTCCTGCAGCCTAGCCTTGCCTTGCCTGTCCTTGCCTGTCCTAGCCTTGCCTTATGTCCTTCTCATCCTCTTCTCTGTCCCATCCTCTCTCACCAAGCCCTCGTCTGGCTGCATGTCTCTTCTTTCCTTTTCTCTCACTCTCCTGCTTCCTGCCTCTTTTCTTGCAATTCCTCCATCTCACTCCTGCAGCCCAACACTACTTTTTATTCTTCCTTCCTTTCTCCTGATCCCTTCGCTTTCTCCCTCTGTCCCATATCTTTCTTCCCTACTTGTCTCTTGGAGACTTTGGGCCAAAATGGCCCCAAGTCTGAGCATGGTTTGACAAGTTTTCAGAGGCCAGGCTGATGGCAGCAGGGACACCAGGCAGTGACAGGCCCGGGTCTGACAGGCTCCCCATTTCCTAGGGGGCGCCTGGCTGCCACACCCAGCTGACATAGAACCTTTGTCACAATGCCCGCTACCGTGGCGAGGATGCGGTGGCTCTGCAGGTGACAGGGACACTGCAGGACTTGGTGTCAGCTCAGCAATTTCTCACTTCCCCTAAGAAGCGGAATTCTGCAAATTGCTGCCTTTGCTCTTGAAAGGATGTCATCAGGTGGGTGTTTTGGTGTCATACACTGAAAACCAGAGCAGAAACTGTGAAATATTCCCATGATATGCATGGTCCCTGCCCCAAAGCACCACGACTCAGCCTAAGGAGATCTGTAGCTTATTTTTTTGTACTGCCAGCAGATTGTGGAAGTACAGTATAAAAACCATCCTTATGGAGAGATCTTGGTATTTTAGGCTTAGTCTAAGTGTCTCAAGTAGCTGGGGTTTTTGCTTGGGCCTAATCCATACGGTCTTATGGCTTTCCTGCTAGTCTGAAGACGACTGTGCTAGAAACTATAAAGCAAAAGCATGTCCTGCAGCCTAGCCTTGCCTTGCCTGTCCTTGCCTGTCCTAGCCTTGCCTTATGTCCTTCTCATCCTCTTCTCTGTCCCATCCTCTCTCACCAAGCCCTCGTCTGGCTGCATGTCTCTTCTTTCCTTTTCTCTCACTCTCCTGCTTCCTGCCTCTTTTCTTGCAATTCCTCCATCTCACTAATGCAGCCCAACACTACTTTTTATTCTTCCTTCCCTGTATCCTGCTCCCTTCGCTTTCTCCCTCTGTCCCATATCTTTCTTCCCGACTTGTCTCTTGGAGACTTTGGGCCAAACTGGCCCCAAGTCTGGGCATGGTTTGACAAGTTTTCAGAGGCCTGGCTGGTGGCAGCAGGGACACCAGGCAATGACAGGCCCGGGGCTGAAAGGCTCCCCATCCCCTAGGGGGCGCCTGGCTGCCACACCCAGCTGACATAGAACCTTTGTCACAATGCCCACTACCGTGGCGAGGATGCGGTGGCTCTGCAGGTGACAGGGACACTGCAGGACTTGGTGTCAGCTCAGCAATTTCTCACTTCCCCTAAGAAGCGGAATTCTGCAAATTGCTGCCTTTGCTCTTGAAAGGATGTCATCAGGTGGGTGTTTTGGTGTCATACACTGAAAACAGAGCAGAAACTGTGAAATATTCCCATGATATGCATGGTCCCTGCCCCAAAGCACCATGACTCAGCCTAAGGAGATTGGCAGCTTATTTTTCTTACTGCCAGCAGATTGTGGAAGTACAGTATAAAAACCATCCTTATGGAGAGATCTTGGTATTTTAGGTTTAGTCTAAGTGCCTCAAGTAGCTGGGGTTTTTGCTTGGGCCTAATCCATACGGTCTTATGGCTTTCCTGCTAGTCTGAAGACGAATGTGCTAGAAACTATAAAGCAAAAGCATGTCCTGCAGCCTAGCCTTGCCTTGCCTGTCCTTGCCTGTCCTAGCCTTGCCTTATGTCCTTCTCATCCTCTTCTCTGTCCCATCCTCTCTCACCAAGCCCTCGTCTGGCTGCATGTCTCTTCTTTCCTTTTCTCTCACTCTCCTGCTTCCTGCCTCTTTTCTTGCAATTCCTCCATCTCACTCCTGCAGCCCAACACTACTTTTTATTCTTCCTTCCTTTCTCCTGATCCCTTCGCTTTCTCCCTCTGTCCCATATCTTTCTTCCCGACTTGTCTCTTGGAGACTTTGGGCCAAAATGGCCCCAAGTCTGAGCATGGTTTGACAAGTTTTCAGAGGCCAGGCTGATGGCAGCAGGGACACCAGGCAGTGACAGGCCCGGGTCTGACAGGCTCCCCATTTCCTAGGGGGCGCCTGGCTGCCACACCCAGCTGACATAGAACCTTTGTCACAATGCCCGCTACCGTGGCGAGGATGCGGTGGCTCTGCAGGTGACAGGGACACTGCAGGACTTGGTGTCAGCTCAGCAATTTCTCACTTCCCCTAAGAAGCGGAATTCTGCAAATTGCTGCCTTTGCTCTTGAAAGGATGTCATCAGGTGGGTGTTTTGGTGTCATACACTGAAAACCAGAGCAGAAACTGTGAAATATTCCCATGATATGCATGGTCCCTGCCCCAAAGCACCACGACTCAGCCTAAGGAGATCTGTAGCTTATTTTTTTGTACTGCCAGCAGATTGTGGAAGTACAGTATAAAAACCATCCTTATGGAGAGATCTTGGTATTTTAGGCTTAGTCTAAGTGTCTCAAGTAGCTGGGGTTTTTGCTTGGGCCTAATCCATACGGTCTTATGGCTTTCCTGCTAGTCTGAAGACGACTGTGCTAGAAACTATAAAGCAAAAACATGTCCTGCAGCCTAGCCTTGCCTTGCCTGTCCTTGCTTGTCCCATCCTTCCCTTATGTCCTTCTCATCCTGTTCTCTGTCCCATCCTCTCTCACTAAGCCCTCGTCTGGCTGCATGTCTCTTCTTTCCTTTTCTCTCACTCTCCTGCTTCCTGCCTCTTTTCTTGCAATTCCTCCATCTCACTCCTGCAGCCCAACACTACTTTTTATTCTTCCTTCCCTGTATCCTGCTCCCTTCGCTTTCTCCCTCTGTCCCATATCTTTCTTCCCGACTTGTCTCTTGGAGACTTTGGGCCAAACTGGCCCCAAGTCTGGGCATGGTTTGACAAGTTTTCAGAGGCCTGGCTGGTGGCAGCAGGGACACCAGGCAATGACAGGCCCGGGGCTGAAAGGCTCCCCATCCCCTAGGGGGCGCCTGGCTGCCACACCCAGCTGACATAGAACCTTTGTCACAATGCCCGCTACCGTGGTGAGGATGCGGTGGCTCTGCAGGTGACAGGGACACTGCAGGACTTGGTGTCAGCTCAGCAATTTCTCACTTCCCCTAAGAAGCGGAATTCTGCAAATTGCTGCCTTTGCTCTTGAAAGGATGTCATCAGGTGGGTGTTTTGGTGTCATACACTGAAAACAGAGCAGAAATTGTGAAATATTCCCATGATATGCATGGTCCCTGCCCCAAAGCACCATGACTCAGCCTATGGAGATCTGCAGCTTATTTTTTTTGTACTGCCAGCAGATTGTGGAAGTACAGTATAAAAACCATCCTTATGGAGAGATCTTCGTATTTTAGGCTTAGTCTAAGTGTCTCAAGTAGCTGGGGTTTTTGCTTGGGCCTAATCCATACGGTCTTATGGCTTTCCTCCTAGTCTGAAGACGAATGTTCTAGAAACTATAAAGCAAAAACATGTCCTGCAGCCTAGCCTTGCCTTGCCTGTCCTTGCCTGTCCTAGCCTTGCCTTATTTCCTTCTCATCCTCTTCTCTGTCCCATCCTCTCTCACTAAGCCCTCGTCTGGCTGCATGTCTCTTCTTTCCTTTTCTCTCACTCTCCTGCTTCCTGCCTCTTTTCTTGCAATTCCTCCATCTCACTCCTGCAGCCCAACACTACTTTTTATTCTTCCTTCAATTTCTCCTGCTCCCTTCGCTTTCTCCCTCTGTCCCATATCTTTCTTCCCGACTTGTCTCTTGCAGACTTTGGGCCAAACTGGCCCCACGTCTGGGCATGGTTTGACAAGTTTTCAGAGGCCTGGCTGGTGGCAGCAGGGAAACCAGGCAGTGACAGGCCCGGGGCTGACAGGCTCCACATCCCCTAGGGGGCGCCTGGCTGCCACACCCAGCTGACATAGAACCTTTGTCACAATGCCCGCTACCGTGGCGAGGATGCGGTGGCTCTGCAGGTGACAGGGACACTGCAGGACTTGGTGTCAGATCAGCAATTTCTCACTTCCCCTAAGAAGCGGAATTCTGCAAATTGCTGCCTTTGCTCTTGAAAGGATGTCATCAGGTGGGTGTTTTGGTGTCATACACTGAAAACAGAGCAGAAACTGTGAAATATTCCCATGATATGCATGATCCCTGTCCCAAAGCACCATGACTCAGCCTAAGGAGATCTGCAGCTTATTTTTTTAGTACTGCCAGCAGATTGTGGAAGTACAGTATAAAATCCATCCTTAAGGAGAGATCTTGGTATTTTAGGCTTAGTCTAAGTGTCTCAAGTAGCTGGTGTTTTTGCTTGGGCCTAATCCATACGGTCTTATGGCTTTCCTGCTAGTCTGAAGACGAATGTGCTAGGAACTATAAAGCAAAAACATGTCTTCCAGCCGAGCATTGCCTTGCCTGTCCTTGCCTGTCCTAGCCTTGCCTTATTTACTTCTCATCCTCTTCTCTGTCTCATCCTCTCTCACTAAGCCCTCATCTGGCTGCATGTCTCTTCTTTCCTTTTCTCTCACTCTCCTGCTTCCTGCCTCTTTTCTTGCAATTCCTCCATCTCACTCCTGCAGCCCAACACTACTTTTTATTCTTCCTTCCCTGTATCCTGCTCCCTTCGCTTTCTCCCTCTGTCCCATATCTTTCTTCCCGACTTGTCTCTTGCAGACTTTGGGCCAAACTGGCCCCAAGTCTGGGCATGGTTTGACAAGTTTTCAGAGGCCTGGCTGGTGGCAGCAGGGACACTAGGCAGTGACAGGCCCGGGGCTGACAGGCTCCCCATCCCCTAGGGGGCGCCTGGCTGCCACACCCAGCTGACATAGAACCTTTGTCACAATGCCCGCTACCGTGGCGAGGATGCGGTGGCTCTGCAGGTGACAGGGACACTGCAGGACTTGGTGTCAGTTCAGCAATTTCTCACTTCCCCTAAGAAGCGGAATTCTGCAAATTGCTGCCTTTGCTCTTGAAAGGATGTCATCAGGTGGGTGTTTTGGTGTCATACACTGAAAACAGAGCAGAAATTGTAAAAATTCCCATGATATGCATGGTCCCTGCTCCAAAGCACCATTACTCAGACTAAGGAGATCTGTAGCTTATTTTTTTGTACTGCCAGCAGATTGTGGAAGTACAGTATAAAAACCATCCTTATGGAGAGATCTTGGTATTTTAGGCTTAGTCTAAGTGTCTCAAGTAGCTGGGTTTTTGCTTGGGCCTAATCCATACGGTCTTATGGCTTTCCTCCTAGTCTGAAGACGAATGTGCTAGAAACTATAAAGCAAAAACATGTCCTGCAGCCTAGCCTTGCCTTGCCTGTCCTTGCCTGTCCTAGCCTTGCCTTATTTCCTTCTCATCCTGTTCTCTGTCCCATCCTCTCTCACTAAGCTCTCGTCTGGCTGCATGTCTCTTCTTTCCTTTTCTCTCACTCTCCTGCTTCCTGCCTCTTTTCTTGCAATTCCTCCACCTCACTCCTGCAGCCCAACACTACTTTTTATTCTTCCTTCCCTGTATCCTGCTCCCTTCGCTTTCTCCCTCTGTCCCATATCTTTCTTCGCGACTTGTCTCTTGGAGACTTTGGGCCAAACTGGCCCCAAGTCTGGGCATGGTTTGGCAAATTTTCAGAGGCCTGGCTGGTGGTAGCAGGGACACCAGGCAGTGACAGGCCCGGGGCTGACGGGCTACCCATCCCCTAGGGCGCGCCTGGCTGCCACACCTAGCTGACATAGAACCTTTGTCACAATGCCCGCTACCGTGGCGAGGATGCGGTGGCTCTGCAGGTGACAGGGACACTGCAGGACTTGGTGTCAGCTCAGCAATTTCTCACTTCCCCTAAGAAGCGGAATTCTGCAAATTGCTGCCTTTGCTCTTGAAAGGATGTCATCAGGTGGGTGTTTTGGTGTCATACACTGAAAACAGAGCAGAAACTGTGAAATATTCCCATGATATGCATGGTCCCTGCCCCAAAGCACCATGACTCAGCCTAAGGAGATCTGCAGCTTATTTTTTTTGTACTGCCAGCAGATTGTGGAAGTACAGTATAAAAACCATCCTTATGGAGAGATCTTGGTATTTTAGGCTTAGTCTAAGTCTCTCAAGTTGCTGGGGTTTTTGCTTGGGCCTAATCCATACGGTCTTATGGCTTTCCTCCTAGTCTGAAGACGAATGTGCTAGAAACTATAAAGCAAAAACATGTCCTGCAGCCTAGCCTTGCCTTGCCTGTCCTTGACTGTCCTAGCCTTGCCTTATGTCCTTCTCATCCTCTTCTCTGTCCCATCCTCTCTCACTAAGCCCTCGTCTGGCTGCATGTCTCTTCTTTCCTTTTCTCTCACTCTCCTGCTTCCTGCCTCTTTTCTTGCAATTCCTCCATCTCACTCCTGCAGCCCAACACTACTTTTTATTCTTCCTTCCCTGTATACTGCTCCCTTCGCTTTCTCCCTCTGTCCCATATCTTTCTTCCCGACTTTTCTCTTGGAGACTTTGGGCCAACATGGCCCCAAGTCTGGGCATGGTTTGACAAGTTTTCAGAGGCCTGGCTGGTGACAGCAGGGCCAGCAGGCAGTGACAGGCCCGGGGCTGACAGGCTCCCCATCCCCTAGGGGGCGCCTGGCTGCCACACCCAGCTGCCATAGAACCTTTGTCACAATGCCCGCTACCGTGGCGAGGATGCGGTGGCTCTGCAGGTGACAGGGACACTGCAGGACTTGGTGTCAGCTCAGCAATTTCTCACTTCCCCTAAGAAGCGGAATTCTGCAAATTGCTGCCTTTGCTCTTGAAAGGATGTCATCAGGTGGGTGTTTTGGTGTCATACACTGAAAACAGAGCAGAAACTGTGAAATATTCCCATGATGTGCATGGTCCCTGCACCAAAGCACCATGACTCAGCCTAAGGAGATCTGCAGCTTATTTTTTTTGTACTGCCAGCAGATTGTGGAAGTACAGTATAAAAACCATCCTTATGGAGAGATCTAGGTATTTTAGGCTTAGTCTAAGTGCCTCAAGTAGCTGGGGTTTTTGCTTGGGCCTAATCCATACGGTCTTATGGCTTTCCTCCTAGTCTGAAGACGAATGTTCTAGAAACTATAAAGCAAAAACATGTCCTGCAGCCTAGCCTTGCCTTGCCTGTCCTTGCCTGTCCTAGCCTTGCCTTATTTCCTTCTCATCCTCTTCTCTGTCCCATCCTCTCTCACTAAGCCCTCGTCTGGCTGCATGTCTCTTCTTTCCTTTTCTCTCACTCTCCTGCTTCCTGCCTCTTTTCTTGCAATTCCTCCATCTCACTCCTGCAGAACAACAGTACTTTTTATACTTCCTTCCCTGTATCCTGCTCCCTTCGCTTTCTCCCTCTGTCCCATATCTTTCTTCCCGACTTTTCTCTTGGAGACTTTGGGCCAAACTGGCCCCAAGTCTGGGCATGGTTTGACAAGTTTTCAGAGGCCTGGCTGGTGGCAGCAGGGACACCAGGCAGTGACAGGCCCGGGGCTGACAGGCTCCCCATCCCCTAGGGGGCGCCTGGCTGCCACACCCAGCTGACATAGAACCTTTGTCACAATGCCCGCTACCGTGGCGAGGATGCGGTGGCTCTGCAGGTGACAGGGACACTGCAGGACTTGGTGTCAGCTCAGCAATTTCTCACTTCCCCTAAGAAGTGGAATTCTGCAAATTGCTGCCTTTGCTCTTGAAAGGATGTCATCAGGTGGGTGTTTTGGTGTCATACACTGAAAACAGAGCAGAAATTGTGAAATATTCCCATGATATGCATGGTCCCTGCCCCAAAGCACCATGACTCAGACTAAGGAGATCTGCAGCTTATTTTCTTACTGCCAGCAGATTGTGGAAGTACAGTATAAAAACCATCCTTATGGAGAGATCATGGTATTTTAGGCTTAGTCTAAGTGTCTCAAGTAGCTGGGGTTTTTGCTTGGGACTAATCCATACGGTCTTATGGCTTTCCTCCTAGTCTGAAGACGAATGTTCTAGAAACTATAAAGCAAAAACATGTCCTGCAGCCTAGCCTTGCCTTGCCTGTCCTTGCCTGTCCTAGCCTTGCCTTATTTCCTTCTCATCCTGTTCTCTGTCCCATCGTCTCTCACTAAGCCCTCGTCTGGCTGCATGTCTCTTCTTTCCTTTTCTCTCACTCTCCTGCTTCCTGCCTCTTTTCTTGCAATTCCTCCACCTCACTCCTGCAGCCCAACACTACTTTTTATTCTTCCTTCCCTTTCTCCTACTCCCTTCGCTTTCTCCCTCTGTCCCATATCTTTCTTCCCGACTTGTCTCTTGCAGACTTTGGGCCAAACTGGCCCCAAGTCTGGGCATGGTTTGACAAGTTTTCCGAGGCCTGGCTGGTGGCAGCAAGGACACCAGGCAGTGACAGGCCCGGGGCTGACAGGCTCCCCATCCCCTAGGGGGCGCCTGGCTGCCACACCCAGCTGACATAGAACCTTTGTCACAATGCCCGCTACCGTGGCGAGGATGCGGTGGCTCTGCAGGTGACAGGGACACTGCAGGACTTGGTGTCAGCTCAGCAATTTCTCACTTCCCCTAAGAAGCGGAATTCTGCAAATTGCTGCCTTTGCTCTTGAAAGGATGTCATCAGGTGGGTGTTTTGGTGTCATACACTGAAAACAGAGCAGAAACTGTGAAATATTCCCATGATATGCATGGTCCCTGCACCAAAGCACCATGACTCAGCCTAAGGAGATCTGCAGCTTATTTTTTTTGTACTGCCAGCAGATTGTGGAAGTACAGTATAAAAACCATCCTTATGGAGAGATCTAGGTATTTTAGGCTTAGTCTAAGTGCCTCAAGTAGCTGGGGTTTTTGCTTGGGCCTAATCCATACGGTCTTATGGCTTTCCTGCTAGTCTGAAGACGAATGTTCTAGAAACTATAAAGCAAAAACATGTCCTGCAGCCTAGCCTTGCCTTGCCTGTCCTTGCCTGTCCTAGCCTTGCCTTATTTCCTTCTCATCCTCTTCTCTGTCCCATCCTCTCTCACTAAGCCCTCGTCTGGCTGCATGTCTCTTCTTTCCTTTTCTCTCACTCTCCTGCTTCCTGCCTCTTTTCTTGCAATTCTTCCATCTTACTCCTGCAGAACAACAGTACTTTTTATTCTTCCTTCCCTGTATCCTGCTCCCTTCGCTTTCTCCCTCTGTCCCATATCTTTCTTCCCGACTTTTCTCTTGGAGACTTTGGGCCAAACTGGCCCCAAGTCTGGGCATGGTTTGACAAGTTTTCAGAGGCCTGGCTGGTGGCAGCAGGGACACCAGGCAGTGACAGGCCCGCGGCTGACGGGCTACCCATCCCCTAGGGCGCGCCTGGCTGCCACACCTAGCTGACATAGAACCTTTGTCACAATGCCCGCTACCGTGGCGAGGATGCGGTGGGTCTGCAGGTGACAGGGACACTGCAGGACTTGGTGTCAGCTCAGCAATTTCTCACTTCCCCTAAGAAGCGGAATTCTGCAAATTGCTGCCTTTGCTCTTGAAAGGATGTCATCAGGTGGGTGTTTTGGTGTCATACACTGAAAACAGAGCAGAAACTGTGAAATATTCCCATGATATGCATGGTCCCTGCCCCAAAGCACCATGACTCAGCCTAAGGAGATCTGCAGCTTATTTTTTTTGTACTGCCAGCAGATTGTGGAAGTACAGTATAAAAACTATCCTTATGGAGAGATCTTGGTATTTTAGGCTTAGTCTAAGTGTCTCAAGTAGCTGGGGTTTTTGCTTGGGCCTAATCCATACGGTCTTATGGCTTTCCTGCTAGTCTGAAGACGAATGTACCAGAAACTATAAAGCAAAAAAATGTCCTGCAGCCTAGCCTTGCCTTGCCTGTCCTTGCCTGTCCTAGCCTTGCCTTATTTCCTTCTCATCCTCTTCTCTGTCCCATCCTTTCTCACTAAGCCCTCGTCTGGCTGCATGTCTCTTCTTTCCTTTTCTCTCACTCTCCTGCTTCCTGCCTCTTTTCTTGCAATTCCTCCACCTCACTCTTGCAGCCCAACACTACTTTTTATTCTTCCTTCCCTTTCTCCTGCTCCCTTCGCTTTCTCCCTCTGTCCCATATCTTTCTTATCGACTTGTCTCTTGGAGACTTTGGGCCAAACTGGCCCCACGTCTGGGCATGGTTTGGCAAGTTTTCAGAGGCCTGGCTGGTGGCAGCAGGGACACCAGGCAGTGACAGGCCCGGGGCTGACAGGCTCCCCATCCCCTCGGGGGCGCCTGGCTGCCACACCTAGCTGACATAGAACCTTTGTCACAATGCCCGCTACCGTGGCGAGGATGCGGTGGCTCTGCAGGTGACAGGGACACTGCAGGACTTGGTGTCAGCTCAGCAATTTCTCACTTCCCCTAAGAAGTGGAATTCTGCAAATTGCTGCCTTTGCTCTTGAAAGGATGTCATCAGGTGGGTGTTTTGGTGTCATACACTGAAAACCAGAGCAGAAACTGTGAAATATTCCCATGATATGCATGGTCCCTGCCCCAAAGCACCATGACTCAGACTAAGGAGATCTTTAGCTTATTTTTTTGTACTGCCAGCAGATTGTGGAAGTACAGCATAAAAACCATCCTTATGGAGAGATCTTGGTATTTTAGGCTTAGTCTAAGTGTCTCAAGTAGCTGGGGTTTTTGCTTGGGCCGAATCCATACGGTCTTATGGCTTTCCTCCTCGTCTGAAGACGAATGTGCTAGAAACTATAAAGCAAAAACATGTCCTGCAGCCTAGCCTTGCCTTGCCTGTCCTTGCCTGTCCTAGCCTTGCCTTATGTCCTTCTCATCCTCTTCTCTGTCCCATCCTCTCTCACTAAGCCCTCGTCTGGCTGCATGTCTCTTCTTTCCTTTTCTCTCACTCTCCTGCTTCCTGCGTCTTTTCTTGCAATTCCTCCATCTCACTCCTGCAGCCCAACACTACTTTTTATTCTTCCTTCCCTTTCTCCTGCTCCCTTCGCTTTCTCCCTCTGTCCCCTATCTTTCTTCCCGACTTGTCTCTTGGAGACTTTGGGCCAAACTGGCCCCACGTCTGGGCATGGTTTGACAAGTTTTCAGAGGCCTGGCTGGTGGCAGCAGGGACACCAGGCAGTGACAGGCCCGGGGCTGACAGGCTCCCCATCCCCTAGGGGGCGCCTGGCTGCCACACCCAGCTGACATAGAACCTTTGTCACAATGCCCGCTACCGTGGCGAGGATGCGGTGGCTCTGCAGGTGACAGGGACACTGCAGGACTTGGTGTCAGATCAGCAATTTCTCACTTCCCCTAAGAAGTGGAATTCTGCAAATTGCTGCCTTTGCTCTTGAAAGGATGTCATCAGGTGGGTGTTTTGGTGTCATACACTGAAAACAGAGCAGAAATTGTGAAATATTCCCATGATATGCATGGTCCCTGCCCCAAAGCACCATGACTCAGCCTAAGGAGATCTGTAGCTTATTTTTTTGTACTGCCAGCAGATTGTGGAAGTACAGCATAAAAACCATCCTTATGGAGAGATCTTGGTATTTTAGGCTTAGTCTAAGTGTCTCAAGTAGCTGGGGTTTTTGCTTGGGCCTAATCCATACGGTCTTATGGCTTTCCTCCTCGTCTGAAGACGAATGTTCTAGAAACTATAAAGCAAAAACATGTCCTGCAGCCTAGCCTTGCCTTGCCTGTCCTTGCCTGTCCTAGCCTTGCCTTATGTCCTTCTCATCCTCTTCTCTGTCCCATCCTCTCTCACTAAGCCCTCGTCTGGCTGCATGTCTCTTCTTTCCTTTTCTCTCACTCTCCTGCTTCCTGCCTCTTTTCTTGCAATTCCTCCATCTCACTCCTGCAGCCCAACACTACTTTTTATTCTTCCTTCCCTGTATCCTGCTCCCTTCGCTTTCTCCCTCTGTCCCATATCTTTCTTCCCGACTTTTCTCTTGGAGACTTTGGGCCAACATGGCCCCAAGTCTGGGCATGGTTTGACAAGTTTTCAGAGGCCTGGCTGGTGGCAGCAGGGACACCAGGCAATGACAGGCCCGGGACTGACAGGCTCCCCATCCCCTAGGGGGCGCCTGGCTGCCACACCCAACTGACATAGAACCTTTGTCACAATGCCCGCTACCGTGGCGAGGATGCGGTGGCTCTGCAGGTGACAGGGACACTGCAGGACTTGGTGTCAGCTCAGCAATTTCTCACTTCCCCTAAGAAGCGGAATTCTGCAAATTGCTGCCTTTGCTCTTGAAAGGATGTCATCAGGTGGGTGTTTTGGTGTCATACACTGAAAACAGAGCAGAAACTGTGAAATATTCCCATGATATGCATGGTCCCTGCCCCAAAGCACCATGACTCAGCCTAAGGAGATCTGCAGCTTATTTTTTTTGTACTGCCAGCAGATTGTGGAAGTACAGTATAAAAACCATCCTTATGGAGAGATCTTGGTATTTTAGGCTTAGTCTAAGTGTCTCAAGTAGCTGGGGTTTTTGCTTGGGCCTAATCCATACGGTCTTATGGCTTTCCTCCTCGTCTGAAGACGAATGTGCTAGAAACTATAAAGCAAAAACATGTCCTGCAGCCTAGCCTTGCCTTGCCTGTCCTTGACTGTCCTAGCCTTGCCTTATGTCCTTCTCATCCTCTTCTCTGTCCCATCCTCTCTCACTAAGCCCTCGTCTGGCTGCATGTCTCTTCTTTCCTTTTCTCTCACTCTCCTGCTTCCTGCCTCTTTTCTTGCAATTCCTCCATCTCACTCCTGCAGCCCAACACTACTTTTTATTCTTCCTTCCCTTTCTCCTGCTCCCTTCGCTTTCTCCCTCTGTCCCCTATCTTTCTTCCCGACTTGTCTCTTGGAGACTTTGGGCCAAACTGGCCCCAAGTCTGGGCATGGTTTGACAAATTTTCAGAGGCCTGGCTGGTGGCAGCAGGGTCACCAGGCAGTGACAGGCCCGGGGCTGACAGGCTCCCTATCCCCTAGAGCGCACCTGGCTGCCACACCCAGCTGCCATAGAACCTTTGTCACAATGCCTGCTACCGTGGCGAGGATGCGGTGGCTCTGCAGGTGACAGGGACACTGCAGGACTTGGTGTCAGCTCAGCAATTTCTCACTTCCCCTAAGAAGCGGAATTCTGCAAACTGCTGCCTTTGCTCCTGCAAGGATGTCATCAGGTGGGTGTTTTGGTGTCATACACTGAAAACAGAGCAGAAACGGTGAAATATTCCCATGATATGCATGGTCCCTGCCCCAAAGCACTATGACTCAGCCTAAGGAGATCTGCAGCTTATTTTCTTACTGCCAGCAGATTGTGGAAGTACAGTGTAAAAACCATCCTTATGGAGAGATCATGGTATTTTAGGCTTAGTCAAAGTGTCTCAAGTAGCTGGGGTTTTTGCTTGGGCCTAATCCATACGGTCTTATGGCTTTCCTCCTAGTCTGAAGACGAATGTGCTAGAAACTATAAAGCAAAAACATGTCCTGCAGCCTAGCCTTGCCTTGCCTGTCCTTGCCTGTCCTAGCCTTGCCTTATTTCCTTCTCATCCTGTTCTCTGTCCCATCCTCTCTCACTAAGCCCTCGTCTGGCTGCATGTCTCTTCTTTCCTTTTCTCTCACTCTCCTGCTTCCTGCCTCTTTTCTTGCAATTCCTCCACCTCACTCCTGCAGCCCAACACTACTTTTTATTCTTCCTTCCCTTTCTCCTGCTCCCTTCTCTCTCTCCCTCTGTCCCATATCTTTCTTCCCGACTTGTCTCTTGGAGACTTTGGGCCAAACTGGCCCCAAGTCTGGGCATGGTTTGACAAATTTTCAGAGGCCTGGCTGGTGGCAGCAGGGTCACCAGGCAGTGACAGGCCCGGGGCTGACAGGCTCCCTATCTCCTAGAGGGCGCCTGGCTGCCACACCCAGCTGCCATAGAACCTTTGTCACAATGCCCGCTACCGTGGCGAGGATGCGGTGGCTCTGCAGGTGACAGGGACACTGCAGGACTTGGTGTCAGCTCAGCAATTTCTCACTTCCCCTAAGAAGCGGAATTCTGCAAACTGCTGCCTTTGCTCTTGCAAGGATGTCATCAGGTGGGTGTTTTGGTGTCATACACTGAAAACAGAGCAGAAACGGTGAAATATTCCATGATATGCATGGTCCCTGCCCCAAAGCACCATGACTCAGCCTAAGGAGATCTGCAGCTTATTTTTTTGTACTGCCAGCAGATTGTGGAAGTACAGTGTAAAAACCATCCTTATGGAGAGATCATGGTATTTTAGGCTTAGTCAAAGTGTCTCAAGTAGCTGGGGTTTTTGCTTGGGCCTAATCCATACGGTCTTATGGCTTTCCTCCTAGTCTGAAGACGAATGTGCTAGAAACTATAAAGCAAAAACATGTCCTGCAGCCTAGCCTTGCCTTGCCTGTCCTTGCCTGTCCTAGCCTTGCTTTATTTCCTTCTCATCCTGTTCTCTGTCCCATCGTCTCTCACTAAGCCCTCGTCTGGCTGCATGTCTCTTATTTCTTTTCTCTCACTCTCCTGCTTCCTGCCTCTTTTCTTGCAATTCCTCCAACTCACTCCTGCAGCCCAACACTACTTTTTATTCTTCCTTCCCTTTCTCCTGCTCCCTTCTCTCTCTCCCTCTGTCCCATATCTTTTTTCCTGACTTGTCTCTTGGAGACTTTGGGCCAAACTGGCCCCAAGTCTGGGCATGGTTTGACAAATTTTCAGAGGCCTGGCTGGTGGCAGCAGGGTCACCAGGCAGTGAAAGGCCCGGGGCTGACAGGCTCCCTATCCCCTAGAGGGCGCCTGGCTGCCACACCCAGCTGCCATAGAACCTTTGTCACAATGCCCGCTACAGTGGCGAGGATGCGGTGGCTCTGCAGGTGACAGGGACACTGCAGGACTTGGTGTCAGCTCAGCAATTTCTCACTTCCCCTAAGAAGCAGAATTCTGCAAATTGCTGCCTTTGCTCTTGAAAGGATGTCATCAGGTGGGTGTTTTGGTGTCATACACTCAAAACAGAGCAGAAACTGTGAAATATTCCCATGATATGCATGGTCCCTGCCCCAAAGCACCATGACTCAGCCTAAGGAGATCTGCAGCTTATTTTCTTACTGCCAGCAGATTGTGGAAGTACAGTATAAAAACAATCCTTATGGAGAGATCTTGCTATTTTAGGCTTAGTCTAAGTGTCTCAAGTAGCTGGGGTTTTTGCTTGGGCCTAATCCATACGGTCTTATGGCTTTCCTCCTAGTCTGAAGACGAATGTTCTAGAAACTATAAAGCAAAAACATGTCCTGCAGCCTAGCCTTGCCTTGCCTGTCCTTGCCTGTCCTAGCCTTGCCTTATTTCCTTCTCATCCTGTTCTCTGTCCCATCGTCTCTCACTAAGCCCTCGTCTGGCTGCATGTCTCTTCTTTCCTTTTCTCTCACTCTCCTGCTTCCTGCCTCTTTCCTTGCAATTCCTCCACCTCACTCCTGCAGCCCAACACTACTTTTTATTCTTCCTTCCCTTTCTCCTACTCCCTTCGCTTTCTCCCTCTGTCCCATATCTTTCTTCCCGACTTGTCTCTTGCAGACTTTGGGCCAAACTGGCCCCAAGTCTGGGCATGGTTTGACAAGTTTTCCGAGGCCTGGCTGGTGGCAGCAGGGACACCAGGCAGTGACAGGCCCGGGGCTGACAGGCTCCCTATCCCCTAGAGGGCGCCTGGCTGCCACACCCAGCTGCCATAGAACCTTTGTCACAATGCCCGCTACCGTGGCGAGGATGCGGTGGCTCTGCAGGTGACAGGGACACTGCAGGACTTGGTGTCAGCTCAGCAATTTCTCACTTCCCCTAAGAAGCGGAATTCTGCAAACTGCTGCCTTTGCTCTTGCAAGGATGTCATCAGGTGGGTGTTTTGGTGTCATACACTGAAAACAGAGCAGAAACGGTGAAATATTCCATGATATGCATGGTCCCTGCCCCAAAGCACCATGACTCAGCCTAAGGAGATCTGCAGCTTATTTTCTTACTGCCAGCAGATTGTGGAAGTACAGTGTAAAAACCATCCTTATGGAGAGATCATGGTATTTTAGGCTTAGTCAAAGTGTCTCAAGTAGCTGGGGTTTTTGCTTGGGCCTAATCCATACGGTCTTATGGCTTTCCTCCTAGTCTGAAGACGAATGTGCTAGAAACTATAAAGCAAAAACATGTCCTGCAGCCTAGCCTTGCCTTGCCTGTCCTTGCCTGTCCTAGCCTTGCCTTATTTCCTTCTCATCCTGTTCTCTGTCCCATCGTCTCTCACTAAGCCCTCGTCTGGCTGCATGTCTCTTATTTCTTTTCTCTCACTCTCCTGCTTCCTGCCTCTTTTCTTGCAATTCATCCACCTCACTCCTGCAGCCCAACACTACTTTTTATTCTTCCTTCCCTTTCTCCTGCTCCCTTCTCTCTCTCCCTCTGTCCCATATCTTTCTTCCCGACTTGTCTCTTGCAGACTTTGGGCCAAACTGGCCCCACGTCTGGGCATGGTTTGACAAATTTTCCGAGGCCTGGCTGGTGGCAGCAGGGACACCAGGCAGTGACAGGCCCGGGGCTGACAGGCTCCCCATCCCCTAGGGGGCGCCTGGCTGCCACACCCAGCTGACATAGAACCTTTGTCACAATGCCCGCTACCGTGGCGAGGATGCGGTGGCTCTGCAGGTGACAGGGACACTGCAGGACTTGGTGTCTGCTCAGCAATTTCTCACTTCCCCTAAGAAGCGGAATTCTGCAAATTGCTGCCTTTGCTCTTGAAAGGATGTCATCAGGTGGGTGTTTTGGTGTCATACACTGAAAACAGAGCAGAAACGGTGAAATATTCCATGATATGCATGGTCCCTGCCCCAAAGCACCATGACTCAGCCTAAGGAGATCTGCAGCTTATTTTCTTACTGCCAGCAGATTGTGGAAGTACAGTGTAAAAACCATCCTTATGGAGAGATCATGGTATTTTAGGCTTAGTCAAAGTGTCTCAAGTAGCTGGGGTTTTTGCTTGGACCTAATCCATACGGTCTTATGGCTTTCCTCCTAGTCTGAAGACGAATGTGCTAGAAACTATAAAGCAAAAACATGTCCTGCAGCCTAGCCTTGCCTTAACTGTCCTTGCCTGTCCTAGCCTTGCCTTATTTCCTTCTCATCCTGTTCTCTGTCCCATCGTCTCTCACTAAGCCCTCGTCTGGCTGCATGTCTCTTATTTCTTTTCTCTCACTCTCCTGCTTCCTGCCTCTTTTCTTGCAATTCCTCCACCTCACTCCTGCAGCCCAACACTACTTTTTATTCTTCTTTCCCTTTCTCCTGCTCCCTTCTCTCTCTCCCTCTGTCCCATATCTTTTTTCCCGACTTGTCTCTTGGAGACTTTGGGCCAAACTGGCCCCAAGTCTGGGCATGGTTTGACAAATTTTCAGAGGCCTGGCTGGTGGCAGCAGGGACACCAGGCAGTGACAGGCCCGGGGCTGACAGGCTCCCCATCCCCTAGGGGGTGCCTGGCTGCCACACCCGGCTGCCATAGCACCTTTGTCACAATGCCCACTACCGTGGCGAGGATGCGGTGGCTCTGCAGGTGACAGGGACACTGCAGGACTTGGTGTCAGCTCAGCAATTTCTCACTTCCCCTAAGAAGCGGAATTCTGCAAATTGCTGCCTTTGCTCTTGAAAGGATGTCATCAGGTGGGTGTTTTGGTGTCATACACTCAAAACAGAGCAGAAACTGTGAAATATTCCCATGATATGCATGGTCCCTGCCCCAAAGCACCATGACTCAGCCTAAGGAGATCTGCAGCTTATTTTTTTACTGCAAGCAGATTGTGGAAGTACAGTATAAAAACCATCCTTATGGAGAGATCTTGGTATTTTAGGCTTAGTCTAAGTGTCTCAAGTAGCTGGGGTTTTTGCTTGGGCCTAATCCATACGGTCTTATGGCTTTCCTCCTAGTCCGAAGACGAATGTTCTAGAAACTATAAAGCAAAAACATGTCCTGCAGCCTAGCCTTGCCTTGCCTGTCCTTGCCTGTCCTAGCCTTGCCTTATTTCCTTCTCATCCTCTTCTCTGTCCCATCCTCTCTCACTAAGCCCTCGTCTGGCTGCATGTCTCTTCTTTCCTTTTCTCTCACTCTCCTGCTTCCTGCCTCTTTTCTTGCAATTCCTCCACCTCACTCCTGCAGCCCAACACTACTTTTTATTCTTCCTTCCCTTTCTCCTGCTCCCTTCGCTTTCTCCCTCTGTCCCATATCTTTCTTCCCGACTTGTCTCTTGGAGACTTTGGGCCAAACTGGCCCCAAGTCTGGGCATGGTTTGACAAATTTTCAGAGGCCTGGCTGGTGGCAGCAGGGACACCAGGCAGTGACAGGCCCGGGGCTGACAGGCTCCCTATCCCCTAGAGGGCGCCTGGCTGCCACACCCAGCTGCCATAGAACCTTTGTCACAATGCCCGCTACCGTGGCGAGGATGCGGTGGCTCTGCAGGTGACAGGGACACTGCAGGACTTGGTGTCAGCTCAGCAATTTCTCACTTCCCCTAAGAAGCGGAATTCTGCAAACTGCTGCCTTTGCTCTTGCAAGGATGTCATCAGGTGGGTGTTTTGGTGTCATACACTGAAAACAGAGCAGAAACGGTGAAATATTCCATGATATGCATGGTCCCTGCCCCAAAGCACCATGACTCAGCCTAAGGAGATCTGCAGCTTATTTTTTTGTACTGCCAGCAGATTGTGGAAGTACAGTGTAAAAACCATCCTTATGGAGAGATCATGGTATTTTAGGCTTAGTCAAAGTGTCTCAAGTAGCTGGGGTTTTTGCTTGGGCCTAATCCATACGGTCTTATGGCTTTCCTCCTAGTCTGAAGACGAATGTGCTAGAAACTATAAAGCAAAAACATGTCCTGCAGCCTAGCCTTGCCTTGCCTGTCCTTGCTTGTCCTAGCCTTGCTTTATTTCCTTCTCATCCTGTTCTCTGTCCCATCGTCTCTCACCAAGCCCTCGTCTGGCTGCATGTCTCTTCTTTCCTTTTCTCTCACTCTCCTGCTTCCTGCCTCTTTTCTTGCAATTCCTCCACCTCACTCCTGCAGCCCAACACTACTTTTTATTCTTCCTTCCCTTTCTCCTGCTCCCTTCTCTCTCTCCCTCTGTCCCATATCTTTTTTCCCGACTTGTCTCTTGGAGACTTTGGGCCAAACTGGCCCCAAGTCTGGGCATGGTTTGACAAATTTTCAGAGGCCTGGCTGGTGGCAGCAGGGTCACCAGGCAGTGAAAGGCCCGGGGCTGACAGGCTCCCCATCCCCTAGGGGGCGCCTGGCTGCCACACCCAGCTGCCATAGAACCTTTGTCACAATGCCCGCTACAGTGGCGAGGATGAGGTGGCTCTGCAGGTGACAGGGACACTGCAGGACTTGGTGTCAGCTCAGCAATTTCTCACTTCCCCTAAGAAGCGGAATTCTGCAAATTGCTGCCTTTGCTCTTGAAAGGATGTCATCAGGTGGGTGTTTTGGTGTCATACACTCAAAACAGAGCAGAAACTGTGAAATATTCCCATGATATGCATGGTCCCTGCCCCAAAGCACCATGACTCAGCCTAAGGAGATCTGCAGCTTATTTTCTTACTGCCAGCAGATTGTGGAAGTACAGTATAAAAACCATCCTTATGGAGAGATCATGGTATTTTAGGCTTAGTCTAAGTGTCTCAAGTAGCTGGGGTTTTTGCTTGGGCCTAATCCAAACGGTCTTATGGCTTTCCTCCTAGTCTGAAGACGAATGTTCTAGAAACTATAAAGCAAAAACATGTCCTGCAGCCTAGCCTTGCCTTGCCTGTCCTTGCCTGTCCTAGCCTTGCCTTATTTCCTTCTCATCCTGTTCTCTGTCCCATCGTCTCTCACTAAGCCCTCGTCTGGCTGCATGTCTCTTCTTTCCTTTTCTCTCACTCTCCTGCTTCCTGCCTCTTTCCTTGCAATTCCTCCACCTCACTCCTGCAGCCCAACACTACTTTTTATTCTTCCTTCCCTTTCTCCTGCTCCCTTCTCTCTCTCCCTCTGTCCCATATCTTTTTTCCCGACTTGTCTCTTGCAGACTTTGGGCCAAACTGGCCCCAAGTCTGGGCATGGTTTGACAAGTTTTCCGAGGCCTGGCTGGTGGCAGCAGGGACACCAGGCAGTGACAGGCCCGGGGCTGACAGGCTCCCCATCCCCTAGGGGGCGCCTGGCTGCCACACCCAGCTGACATAGAACCTTTGTCACAATGCCCGCTACCGTGGCGAGGATGCGGTGGCTCTGCAGGTGACAGGGACACTGCAGGACTTGGTGTCAGCTCAGCAATTTCTCACTTCCCCTAAGAAGCGGAATTCTGCAAATTGCTGCCTTTGCTCTTGAAAGGATGTCATCAGGTGGGTGTTTTGGTGTCATACACTCAAAACAGAGCAGAAACTGTGAAATATTCCCATGATATGCATGGTCCCTGCCCCAAAGCACCATGACTCAGCCTAAGGAGATCTGCAGCTTATTTTCTTACTGCCAGCAGATTGTGGAAGTACAGTATAAAAACCATCCTTATGGAGAGATCTTGGTATTTTAGGCTTAGTCTAAGTGTCTCAAGTAGCTGGGGTTTTTGCTTGGGCCTAATCCATACGGTCTTATGGCTTTCCTCCTAGTCCGAAGACGAATGTTCTAGAAACTATAAAGCAAAAACATGTCCTGCAGCCTAGCCTTGCCTTGCCTGTCCTTGCCTGTCCTAGCCTTGCCTTATTTCCTTCTCATCCTGTTCTCTGTCCCATCGTCTCTCACTAAGCCCTCGTCTGGCTGCATGTCTCTTCTTTCCTTTTCTCTCACTCTCCTGCTTCCTGCCTCTTTTCTTGCAATTCCTCCACCTCACTCCTGCAGCCCAACACTACTTTTTATTCTTCCTTCCCTTTCTCCTACTCCCTTCGCTTTCTCCCTCTGTCCCATATCTTTCTTCCCGACTTGTCTCTTGCAGACTTTGGGCCAAACTGGCCCCAAGTCTGGGCATGGTTTGACAAGTTTTCCGAGGCCTGGCTGGTGGCAGCAGGGACACCAGGCAGTGACAGGCCCGGGGCTGACAGGCTCCCCATCCCCTAGGGGGCGCCTGGCTGCCACACCCAGCTGACATAGAACCTTTGTCACAATGCCCGCTACCGTGGCGAGGATGCGGTGGCTCTGCAGGTGACAGGGACACTGCAGGACTTGGTGTCAGCTCAGCAATTTCTCACTTCCCCTAAGAAGCGGAATTCTGCAAACTGCTGCCTTTGCTCTTGCAAGGATGTCATCAGGTGGGTGTTTTGGTGTCATACACTGAAAACAGAGCAGAAACGGTGAAATATTCCATGATATGCATGGTCCCTGCCCCAAAGCACCATGACTCAGCCTAAGGAGATCTGCAGCTTATTTTTTTGTACTGCCAGCAGATTGTGGAAGTACAGTGTAAAAACCATCCTTATGGAGAGATCATGGTATTTTAGGCTTAGTCAAAGTGTCTCAAGTAGCTGGGGTTTTTGCTTGGGCCTAATCCATACGGTCTTATGGCTTTCCTCCTAGTCTGAAGACGAATGTGCTAGAAACTATAAAGCAAAAACATGTCCTGCAGCCTAGCCTTGCCTTGCCTGTCCTTGCCTGTCCTAGCCTTGCTTTATTTCCTTCTCATCCTGTTCTCTGTCCCATCGTCTCTCACCAAGCCCTCGTCTGGCTGCATGTCTCTTCTTTCCTTTTCTCTCACTCTCCTGCTTCCTGCCTCTTTTCTTGCAATTCCTCCACCTCACTCCTGCAGCCCAACACTACTTTTTATTCTTCCTTCCCTTTCTCCTGCTCCCTTCTCTCTCTCCCTCTGTCCCATATCTTTTTTCCCGACTTGTCTCTTGGAGACTTTGGGCCAAACTGGCCCCAAGTCTGGGCATGGTTTGACAAATTTTCAGAGGCCTGGCTGGTGGCAGCAGGGTCACCAGGCAGTGAAAGGCCCGGGGCTGACAGGCTCCCCATCCCCTAGGGGGCGCCTGGCTGCCACACCCAGCTGCCATAGAACCTTTGTCACAATGCCCGCTACAGTGGCGAGGATGAGGTGGCTCTGCAGGTGACAGGGACACTGCAGGACTTGGTGTCAGCTCAGCAATTTCTCACTTCCCCTAAGAAGCGGAATTCTGCAAATTGCTGCCTTTGCTCTTGAAAGGATGTCATCAGGTGGGTGTTTTGGTGTCATACACTCAAAACAGAGCAGAAACTGTGAAATATTCCCATGATATGCATGGTCCCTGCCCCAAAGCACCATGACTCAGCCTAAGGAGATCTGCAGCTTATTTTCTTACTGCCAGCAGATTGTGGAAGTACAGTATAAAAACCATCCTTATGGAGAGATCATGGTATTTTAGGCTTAGTCTAAGTGTCTCAAGTAGCTGGGGTTTTTGCTTGGGCCTAATCCAAACGGTCTTATGGCTTTCCTCCTAGTCTGAAGACGAATGTTCTAGAAACTATAAAGCAAAAACATGTCCTGCAGCCTAGCCTTGCCTTGCCTGTCCTTGCCTGTCCTAGCCTTGCCTTATTTCCTTCTCATCCTGTTCTCTGTCCCATCGTCTCTCACTAAGCCCTCGTCTGGCTGCATGTCTCTTCTTTCCTTTTCTCTCACTCTCCTGCTTCCTGCCTCTTTCCTTGCAATTCCTCCACCTCACTCCTGCAGCCCAACACTACTTTTTATTCTTCCTTCCCTTTCTCCTGCTCCCTTCTCTCTCTCCCTCTGTCCCATATCTTTTTTCCCGACTTGTCTCTTGCAGACTTTGGGCCAAACTGGCCCCAAGTCTGGGCATGGTTTGACAAGTTTTCCGAGGCCTGGCTGGTGGCAGCAGGGACACCAGGCAGTGACAGGCCCGGGGCTGACAGGCTCCCCATCCCCTAGGGGGCGCCTGGCTGCCACACCCAGCTGACATAGAACCTTTGTCACAATGCCCGCTACCGTGGCGAGGATGCGGTGGCTCTGCAGGTGACAGGGACACTGCAGGACTTGGTGTCAGCTCAGCAATTTCTCACTTCCCCTAAGAAGCGGAATTCTGCAAATTGCTGCCTTTGCTCTTGAAAGGATGTCATCAGGTGGGTGTTTTGGTGTCATACACTCAAAACAGAGCAGAAACTGTGAAATATTCCCATGATATGCATGGTCCCTGCCCCAAAGCACCATGACTCAGCCTAAGGAGATCTGCAGCTTATTTTCTTACTGCCAGCAGATTGTGGAAGTACAGTATAAAAACCATCCTTATGGAGAGATCTTGGTATTTTAGGCTTAGTCTAAGTGTCTCAAGTAGCTGGGGTTTTTGCTTGGGCCTAATCCATACGGTCTTATGGCTTTCCTCCTAGTCTGAAGACGAATGTTCTAGAAACTATAAAGCAAAAACATGTCCTGCAGCCTAGCCTTGCCTTGCCTGTCCTTGCCTGTCCTAGCCTTGCCTTATTTCCTTCTCATCCTGTTCTCTGTCCCATCGTCTCTCACTAAGCCCTCGTCTGGCTGCATGTCTCTTCTTTCCTTTTCTCTCACTCTCCTGCTTCCTGCCTCTTTTCTTGCAATTCCTCCACCTCACTCCTGCAGCCCAACACTACTTTTTATTCTTCCTTCCCTTTCTCCTACTCCCTTCGCTTTCTCCCTCTGTCCCATATCTTTCTTCCCGACTTGTCTCTTGCAGACTTTGGGCCAAACTGGCCCCAAGTCTGGGCATGGTTTGACAAGTTTTCCGAGGCCTGGCTGGTGGCAGCAGGGACACCAGGCAGTGACAGGCCCGGGGCTGACAGGCTCCCCATCCCCTAGGGGGCGCCTGGCTGCCACACCCAGCTGACATAGAACCTTTGTCACAATGCCCGCTACCGTGGCGAGGATGCGGTGGCTCTGCAGGTGACAGGGACACTGCAGGACTTGGTGTCAGCTCAGCAATTTCTCACTTCCCCTAAGAAGCGGAATTCTGCAAACTGCTGCCTTTGCTCTTGCAAGGATGTCATCAGGTGGGTGTTTTGGTGTCATACACTGAAAACAGAGCAGAAACGGTGAAATATTCCATGATATGCATGGTCCCTGCCCCAAAGCACCATGACTCAGCCTAAGGAGATCTGCAGCTTATTTTTTTGTACTGCCAGCAGATTGTGGAAGTACAGTGTAAAAACCATCCTTATGGAGAGATCATGGTATTTTAGGCTTAGTCAAAGTGTCTCAAGTAGCTGGGGTTTTTGCTTGGGCCTAATCCATACGGTCTTATGGCTTTCCTCCTAGTCTGAAGACGAATGTGCTAGAAACTATAAAGCAAAAACATGTCCTGCAGCCTAGCCTTGCCTTGCCTGTCCTTGCCTGTCCTAGCCTTGCTTTATTTCCTTCTCATCCTGTTCTCTGTCCCATCGTCTCTCACTAAGCCCTCGTCTGGCTGCATGTCTCTTATTTCTTTTCTCTCACTCTCCTGCTTCCTGCCTCTTTTCTTGCAATTCCTCCACCTCACTCCTGCAGCCCAACACTACTTTTTATTCTTCCTTCCCTTTCTCCTGCTCCCTTCTCTCTCTCCCTCTGTCCCATATCTTTTTTCCCGACTTGTCTCTTGGAGACTTTGTGCCAAACTGGCCCCAAGTCTGGGCATGGTTTGACAAATTTTCAGAGGCCTGGCTGGTGGCAGCAGGGTCACCAGGCAGTGAAAGGCCCGGGGCTGACAGGCTCCCCATCCCCTAGGGGGCGCCTGGCTGCCACACCCAGCTGCCATAGAACCTTTGTCACAATGCCCGCTACAGTGGCGAGGATGCGGTGGCTCTGCAGGTGACAGGGACACTGCAGGACTTGGTGTCAGCTCAGCAATTTCTCACTTCCCCTAAGAAGCGGAATTCTGCAAATTGCTGCCTTTGCTCTTGAAAGGATGTCATCAGGTGGGTGTTTTGGTGTCATACACTCAAAACAGAGCAGAAACTGTGAAATATTCCCATGATATGCATGGTCCCTGCCCCAAAGCACCATGACTCAGCCTAAGGAGATCTGCAGCTTATTTTTTTGTACTGCCAGCAGATTGTGGAAGTACAGTGTAAAAACCATCCTTATGGAGAGATCTTGGTATTTTAGGCTTAGTCTAAGTGTCTCAAGTAGCTGGGGTTTTTGCTTGGGCCTAATCCATACGGTCTTATGGCTTTCCTCCTAGTCTGAAGACGAATGTTCTAGAAACTATAAAGCAAAAACATGTCCTGCAGCCTAGCCTTGCCTTGCCTGTCCTTGCCTGTCCTAGCCTTGCCTTATTTCCTTCTCATCCTGTTCTCTGTCCCATCCTCTCTCACTAAGCCCTCGTCTGGCTGCATGTCTCTTCTTTCCTTTTCTCTCACTCTCCTGCTTCCTGCCTCTTTCCTTGCAATTCCTCCACCTCACTCCTGCAGCCCAACACTACTTTTTATTCTTCCTTCCCTTTCTCCTACTCCCTTCGCTTTCTCCCTCTGTCCCATATCTTTCTTCCCGACTTGTCTCTTGCAGACTTTGGGCCAAACTGGCCCCAAGTCTGGGCATGGTTTGACAAGTTTTCCGAGGCCTGGCTGGTGGCAGCGGGACACCAGGCAGTGACAGGCCCGGGGCTGACAGGCTCCCCATCCCCTAGGGGGCGCCTGGCTGCCACACCCAGCTGACATAGAACCTTTGTCACAATGCCCGCTACCGTGGCGAGGATGCGGTGGCTCTGCAGGTGACAGGGACACTGCAGGACTTGGTGTCAGCTCAGCAATTTCTCACTTCCCCTAAGAAGCGGAATTCTGCAAACTGCTGCCTTTGCTCTTGCAAGGATGTCATCAGGTGGGTGTTTTGGTGTCATACACTGAAAACAGAGCAGAAACGGTGAAATATTCCATGATATGCATGGTCCCTGCCCCAAAGCACCATGACTCAGCCTAAGGAGATCTGCAGCTTATTATCTTACTGCCAGCAGATTGTGGAAGTACAGTGTAAAAACCATCCTTATGGAGAGATCATGGTATTTTAGGCTTAGTCAAAGTGTCTCAAGTAGCTGGGGTTTTTGCTTGGGCCTAATCCATACGGTCTTATGGCTTTCCTCCTAGTCTAAAGACGAATGTGCTAGAAACTATAAAGCAAAAACATGTCCTGCAGCCTAGCCTTGCCTTGCCTGTCCTTGCCTGTCCTAGCCTTGCTTTATTTCCTTCTCATCCTGTTCTCTGTCCCATCGTCTCTCACTAAGCCCTCGTCTGGCTGCATGTCTCTTATTTCTTTTCTCTCACTCTCCTGCTTCCTGCCTCTTTTCTTGCAATTCCTCCACCTCACTCCTGCAGCCCAACACTACTTTTTATTCTTCCTTCCCTTTCTCCTGCTCCCTTCTCTCTCTCCCTCTGTCCCATATCTTTTTTCCCGACTTGTCTCTTGGAGACTTTGGGCCAAACTGGCCCCAAGTCTGGGCAGGGTTTGACAAATTTTCAGAGGCCTGGCTGGTGGCAGCAGGGTCACCAGGCAGTGACAGGCCCGGGGCTGACAGGCTCCCTATCCCCTAGAGGGCGCCTGGCTGCCACACCCAGCTGACATAGAACCTTTGTCACAATGCCCGCTACAGTGGCGAGGATGCGGTGGCTCTGCAGGTGACAGGGACACTGCAGGACTTGGTGTCAGCTCAGCAATTTCTCACTTCCCCTAAGAAGCGGAATTCTGCAAATTGCTGCCTTTGCTCTTGAAAGGATGTCATCAGGTGGGTGTTTTGGTGTCATACACTCAAAACAGAGCAGAAACTGTGAAATATTCCCATGATATGCATGGTCCCTGCCCCAAAGCACCATGACTCAGCCTAAGGAGATCTGCAGCTTATTTTCTTACTGCCAGCAGATTGTGGAAGTACAGTATAAAAACCATCCTTATGGAGAGATCGTGGTATTTTAGGCTTAGTCTAAGTGTCTCAAGTAGCTGGGGTTTTTGCTTGGGCCTAATCCATACGGTCTTATGGCTTTCCTCCTAGTCTGAAGACGAATGTTCTAGAAACTATAAAGCAAAAACATGTCCTGCAGCCTAGCCTTGCCTTAACTGTCCTTGCCTGTCCTAGCCTTGCCTTATTTCCTTCTCATCCTGTTCTCTGTCCCATCGTCTCTCACTAAGCCCTCGTCTGGCTGCATGTCTCTTCTTTCCTTTTCTCTCACTCTCCTGCTTATTGCCTCTTTCCTTGCAATTCCTCCACCTCACTCCTGCAGCCCAACACTACTTTTTATTCTTCCTTCCCTTTCTCCTACTCCCTTCCCTTTCTCCCTCTGTCCCATATCTTTCTTCCCGACTTGTCTCTTGCAGACTTTGGGCCAAACTGGCCCCAAGTCTGGGCATGGTTTGACAAGTTTTCCGAGGCCTGGCTGGTGGCAGCAGGGACACCAGGCAGTGACAGGCCCGGGGCTGACAGGCTCCCCATCCCCTAGAGGGCGCCTGGCTGCCACACCCAGCTGACATAGAACCTTTGTCACAATGCCCGCTACCGTGGCGAGGATGCGGTGGCTCTGCAGGTGACAGGGACACTGCAGGACTTGGTGTCAGCTCAGCAATTTCTCACTTCCCCTAAGAAGCGGAATTCTGCAAATTGCTGCCTTTGCTCTTGAAAGGATGTCATCAGGTGGGTGTTTTGGTGTCATACACTGAAAACAGAGCAGAAACTGTGAAATATTCCCATGATATGCATGGTCCCTGCCCCAAAGCACCATGACTCAGCCTAAGGAGATCTGCAGCTTATTTTCTTACTGCCAGCAGATTGTGGAAGTACAGTGTAAAAACCATCCTTATGGAGAGATCATGGTATTTTAGGCTTAGTCTAAGTGTCTCAAGTAGCTGGGGTTTTTGCTTGGGCCTAATCCATACGGTCTTATGGCTTTCCTCCTAGTCTGAAGACGAATGTGCTAGAAACTATAAAGCAAAAACATGTCCTGCAGCCTAGCCTTGCCTTGCCTGTCCTTGCCTGTCCTAGCCTTGCTTTATTTCCTTCTCATCCTGTTCTCTGTCCCATCGTCTCTCACTAAGCCCTCGTCTGGCTGCATGTCTCTTATTTCTTTTCTCTCACTCTCCTGCTTCCTGCCTCTTTTCTTGCAATTCCTCCACCTCACTCCTGCAGCCCAACACTACTTTTTATTCTTCCTTCCCTTTCTCCTGCTCCCTTCGCTTTCTCCCTCTGTCCCATATCTTTCTTCCCGACTTGTCTCTTGGAGACTTTGGGCCAAACTGGCCCCAAGTCTGGGCATGGTTTGACAAATTTTCAGAGGCCTGGCTGGTGGCAGCAGGGTCACCAGGCAGTGAAAGGCCCGGGGCTGACAGGCTCCCTATCCCCTAGAGGGCGCCTGGCTGCCACACCCAGCTGCCATAGAACCTTTGTCACAATGCCCGCTACCGTGGCGAGGATGCGGTGGCTCTGCAGGTGACAGGGACACTGCAGGACTTGGTGTCAGCTCAGCAATTTCTCACTTCCCCTAAGAAGCGGAATTCTGCAAATTGCTGCCTTTGCTCTTGAAAGGATGTCATCAGGTGGGTGTTTTGGTGTCATACACTCAAAACAGAGCAGAAACTGTGAAATATTCCCATGATATGCATGGTCCCTGCCCCAAAGCACCATGACTCAGCCTAAGGAGATCTGCAGCTTATTTTCTTACTGCCAGCAGATTGTGGAAGTACAGTATAAAACCCATCCTTATGGAGAGATCATGGTATTTTAGGCTTAGTCAAAGTGTCTCAAGTAGCTGGGGTTTTTGCTTGGGCCTAATCCATACGGTCTTATGGCTTTCCTCCTAGTCTGAAGACGAATGTTCTAGAAACTATAAAGCAAAAACATGTCCTGCAGCCTAGCCTTGCCTTGCCTGTCCTTGCCTGTCCTAGCCTTGCCTTATTTCCTTCTCATCCTGTTCTCTTTCCCATCGTCTCTCACTAAGCCCTCGTCTGGCTGCATGTCTCTTATTTCTTTTCTCTCACTCTCCTGCTTCCTGCCTCTTTTCTTGCAATTCCTCCACCTCACTCCTGCAGCCCAACACTACTTTTTATTCTTCCTTCCCTTTCTCCTGCTCCCTTCTCTCTCTCCCTCTGTCCCATATCTTTCTTCCCGACTTGTCTCTTGCAGACTTTGGGCCAAACTGGCCCCACGTCTGGGCATGGTTTGACAAGTTTTCAGAGGCCTGGCTGGTGGCAGCAGGGAAACCAGGCAGTGAGAGGCCCGGGGCTGACAGGCTCCCCATCCCCTAGGGGGCGCCTGGCTGCCACACCCAGCTGACATAGAACCTTTGTCACAATGCCCGCTACCGTGGCGAGGATGCGGTGGCTCTGCAGGTGACAGGGACACTGCAGGACTTGGTGTCTGCTCAGCAATTTCTCACTTCCCCTAAGAAGCGGAATTCTGCAAATTGCTGCCTTTGCTCTTGAAAGGATGTCATCAGGTGGGTGTTTTGGTGTCATACACTGAAAACAGAGCAGAAACGGTGAAATATTCCATGATATGCATGGTCCCTGCCCCAAAGCACCATGACTCAGCCTAAGGAGATCTGCAGCTTATTTTCTTACTGCCAGCAGATTGTGGAAGTACAGTGTAAAAACCATCCTTATGGAGAGATCATGGTATTTTAGGCTTAGTCAAAGTGTCTCAAGTAGCTGGGGTTTTTGCTTGGGCCTAATCCATACGGTCTTATGGCTTTCCTCCTAGTCCGAAGACGAATGTTCTAGAAACTATAAAGCAAAAACATGTCCTGCAGCCTAGCCTTGCCTTGCCTGTCCTTGCCTGTCCTAGCCTTGCCTTATTTCCTTCTCATCCTCTTCTCTGTCCCATCCTCTCTCACTAAGCCCTCGTCTGGCTGCATGTCTCTTCTTTCCTTTTCTCTCACTCTCCTGCTTCCTGCCTCTTTTCTTGCAATTCCTCCACCTCACTCCTGCAGCCCAACACTACTTTTTATTCTTCCTTCCCTTTCTCCTGCTCCCTTCGCTTTCTCCCTCTGTCCCATATCTTTCTTCCCGACTTGTCTCTTGGAGACTTTGGGCCAAACTGGCCCCAAGTCTGGGCATGGTTTGACAAATTTTCAGAGGCCTGGCTGGTGGCAGCAGGGTCACCAGGCAGTGACAGGCCCGGGGCTGACAGGCTCCCTATCCCCTAGAGGGCGCCTGGCTGCCACACCCAGCTGCCATAGAACCTTTGTCACAATGCCCGCTACCATGGCGAGGATGCGGTGGCTCTGCAGGTGACAGGGACACTGCAGGACTTGGTGTCAGCTCAGCAATTTCTCGCTTCCCCTAAGAAGCGGAATTCTGCAAATTGCTGCCTTTGCTCTTGAAAGGATGTCATCAGGTGGGTGTTTTGGTGTCATACACTGAAAACAGAGCAGAAAGTGTGAAATATTCCCATGATATGCATGGTCCCTGCCCCAAAGCACCATGACTCAGCCTAAGGAGATCTGCAACTTATTTTTTTTGTACTGCCAGCAGATTGTGGAAGTACAGTATAAAAACCATCCTTATGGAGAGATCTTGGTATTTTAGGCTTAGTCTAAGTGTCTCAAGTAGCTGGGGTTTTTGCTTGGGCCTAATCCATACGGTCTTATGGATTTCCTCCTAGTCTGAAGACGAATGTACTAGAAACTGTAAAGCAAAAAAATGTCCGGCAGCCTAGCCTTGCCTTGCCTGTCCTTGCCTGTCCTAGCCTTGCATTATGTCCTTCTCTTCCTGTTCTCTGTCCCATCCTCTCTCACTAAGCCCTCGTCTGGCTGCATGTCTCTTCTTTCCTTTTCTCTCACTCTCCTGCTTCCTGCCTCTTTTCTTGCAATTCCTCCATCTCACTCCTGCAGCCCAACACTACTTTTTATTCTTCCTTCCCTTTCTCCTGCTCCCTTCGCTTTCTCCCTCTGTCCCATATCTTTCTTCGCGACTTGTCTCTTGCAGACTTTGGGCCAAACTGGCCCCAAGTCTGGGCATGGTTTGACAAGTTTTCAGAGGCCTGGCTGGTGGCAGCAGGGACACCAGGCAGTGACAGGCCCGGGGCTGACAGGCTCCCCATCCCCTAGGGGTCGCCTGGCTGCCACACCCAGCTGACATAGAACCTTTGTCACAATGCCCGCTACCGTGGCGAGGATGCGGTGGCTCTGCAGGTGACAGGGACACTGCAGGACTTGGTATCAGCTCAGCAATTTCTCACTTCCCCTAAGAAGCGGAATTCTGCAAATTGCTGCCTTTGCTCTTGAAAGGATGTCATCAGGTGGGTGTTTTGGTGTCATACACTGAAAACAGAGCAGAAACTGTGAAATATTCCCATGATATGCATGGTCCCTGCCCCAAAGCACCATGACTCAGCCTAAGGAGATCTGTAGCTTATTTTTTTTGTACTGCCAGCAGATTGTGGAAGTACAGTATAAAAACCATCCTTATGGAGAGATCTTGGTATTTTAGGCTTAGTCTAAGTGTCTCAAGTAGCTGGGGTTTTTGCTTGGGCCTAATCCATACGGTCTTATGGCTTTCCTCCTAGTCTGAAGACGAATGTGCTGGAAACTATAAAGCAAAAACATGTCCTGCAGCCTAGCCTTGCCTTGCCTGTCCTTGCCTGTCCTAGCCTTGCCTTATTTCCTTCTCATCCTCTTCTCTGTCCCATCCTCTCTCAATACCCCCTCGTCTCGCTGCATGTCTCTTCTTTCCTTTTCTCTCACTCTCCTGCTTCCTGCGTCTTTTCTTGCAATTCCTCCACCTCACTCCTGCAGCCCAACACTACTTTTTATTCTTCCTTCCCTTTCTCCTGCTCCCTTCGCTTTCTCCCTCTGTCCCATATCTTTCTTCCCGACTTGTCTCTTGGAGACTTTGGGCCAAAATGGCCCCAAGTCTGGGCATGGTTTGACAAGTTTTCAGAGGCCTGGCTGGTGGCAGCAGGGACACCAGGCAGTGACAGGCCCGGGGCTGACAGGCTCCCCATCCCCTAGGGGGCGCCTGGCTGCCACACCCAGCTGACATACAACCTTTGTCACAATGCCCGCTACCGTGGCGAGGATGCAGTGGCTCTGCAGGTGACAGGGACACTGCAGGACTTGGTGTCAGCTCAGCAATTTCTCACTTCCCCTAAGAAGCGGAATTCTGCAAATTGCTGCCTTTGCTCTTGAAAGGATGTCATCAGGTGGGTGTTTTGGTGTCATACACTCAAAACAGAGCAGAAACTGTGAAATATTCCCATGATATGCATGGTCCCTGCCCCAAAGCACCATGACTCAGCCTAAGGAGATCTGCAACTTATTTTTTTTGTACTGCAGGCAGATTGTGGAAGTACAGTATAAAAACCATCCTTATGGAGAGATCTTGGTATTTTAGGCTTAGTCTAAGTGTCTCAAGTAGCTGGGGTTTTTGCTTGGGCCTAATCCATACGGTCTTATGGGTTTCCTCCTAGTCTGAAGACGAATGTTCTAGAAACTATAAAGCAAAAACATGTCCTGCAGCCTAGCCTTGCCTTGCCTGTCCTTGCCTGTCCTAGCCTTGCCTTATTTCCTTCTCATCCTCTTCTCTGTCCCATCCTCTCTCACTAAGCCCTCGTCTGGCTGCATGTCTCTTCTTTCCTTTTCTCTCACTCTCCTGCTTCCTGCCTCTTTCCTTGCAATTCCTCCACCTCACTCCTGCAGCCCAACACTACTTTTTATTCTTCCTTCCCTTTCTCCTACTCCCTTCGCTTTCTCCCTCTGTCCCATATCTTTCTTCCCGACTTGTCTCTTGCAGACTTTGGGCCAAACTGGCCCCACGTCTGGGCATGGTTTGACAAGTTTTCAGAGGCCTGGTTGGTGGCAGCAGGGAAACCAGGCAGTGAGAGGCCCGGGGCTGACAGGCTCCCCATCCCCTAGGGGGCGCCTGGCTGCCACACCCAGCTGACATAGAACCTTTGTCACAATGCCCGCTACCGTGGCGAGGATGCGGTGGCTCTGCAGGTGACAGGGACACTGCAGGACTTGGTGTCAGCTCAGCAATTTCTCACTTCCCCTAAGAAGCGGAATTCTGCAAACTGCTGCCTTTGCTCTTGCAAGGATGTCATCAGGTGGGTGTTTTGGTGTCATACACTGAAAACAGAGCAGAAACGGTGAAATATTCCATGATATGCATGGTCCCTGCCCCAAAGCACCATGACTCAGCCTAAGGAGATCTGCAGCTTATTTTCTTACTGCCAGCAGATTGTGGAAGTACAGTGTAAAAACCATCCTTATGGAGAGATCTTGGTATTTTAGGCTTAGTCTAAGTGTCTCAAGTAGCTGGGGTTTTTGCTTGGGCCTAATCCATACGGTCTTATGGGTTTCCTCCTAGTCTGAAGACGAATGTGCTAGAAACTATAAAGCAAAAACATGTCCTGCAGCCTAGCCTTGCCTTAACTGTCCTTGCCTGTCCTAGCCTTGCCTTATTTCCTTCTCATCCTGTTCTCTGTCCCATCGTCTCTCACTAAGCCCTCGTCTGGCTGCATGTCTCTTCTTTCCTTTTCTCTCACTCTCCTGCTTCCTGCCTCTTTTCTTGCAATTCCTCCATCTCACTCCTGCAGCCCAACACTACTTTTTATTCTTCCTTCCCTTTCTCCTGCTCCCTTCGCTTTCTCCCTCTGTCCCATATCTTTCTTCGCGACTTGTCTCTTGCAGACTTTGGGCCAAACTGGCCCCACGTCTGGGCATGGTTTGACAAGTTTTCAGAGGCCTGGCTGGTGGCAGCAGGGACACCAGGCAGTGACAGGCCCGGGGCTGACAGGCTCCCCATCCCCTAGGGGTCGCCTGGCTGCCACACCCAGCTGACATAGAACCTTTGTCACAATGCCCGCTACCGTGGCGAGGATGCGGTGGCTCTGCAGGTGACAGGGACACTGCAGGACTTGGTATCAGCTCAGCAATTTCTCACTTCCCCTAAGAAGCGGAATTCTGCAAATTGCTGTCTTTGCTCTTGAAAGGATGTCATCAGGTGGGTGTTTTGGTGTCATACACTCAAAACAGAGCAGAAACTGTGAAATATTCCCATGATATGCATGGTCCCTGCCCCAAAGCACCATGACTCAGCCTAAGGAGATCTGCAACTTATTTTTTTTGTACTGCCAGCAGATTGTGGAAGTACAGTATAAAAACCATCCTTATGGAGAGATCTTGGTATTTTAGGCTTAATCTAAGTGTCTCAAGTAGCTGGGGTTTTTGCTTGGGCCTAATCCATACGGTCTTATGGCTTTCCTCCAAGTCTGAAGACGAATGTTCTAGAAACTATAAAGCAAAAACATGTCCTGCAGCCTAGCCTTGCCTTGCCTGTCCTTGCCTGTCCTAGCCTTGCCTTATTTCCTTCTCATCCTGTTCTCTGTCCCATCGTCTCTCACTAAGCCCTCGTCTGGCTGCATGTCTCTTATTTCTTTTCTCTCACTCTCCTGCTTCCTGCCTCTTTTCTTGCAATTCCTCCACCTCACTCCTGCAGCCCAACACTACTTTTTATTCTTCCTTCCCTTTCTCCTGCTCCCTTCTCTCTCTCCCTCTGTCCCATATCTTTTTTCACGACTTGTCTCTTGGAGACTTTGGGCCAAACTGGCCCCAATTCTGGGCATGGTTTGACAAATTTTCAGAGGCCTGGCTGGTGGCAGCAGGGTCACCAGGCAGTGACAGGCCCGGGGCTGACAGGCTCCCTATCCCCTAGAGGGCGCCTGGCTGCCACACCCAGCTGCCATAGAACCTTTGTCACAATGCCCGCTACCGTGGCGAGGATGCAGTGGCTCTGCAGGTGACAGGGACACTGCAGGACTTGGTGTCAGCTCAGCAATTTCTCACTTCCCCTAAGAAGCGGAATTCTGCAAATTGCTGCCTTTGCTCTTGAAAGGATGTCATCAGGTGGGTGTTTTGGTGTCATACACTCAAAACAGAGCAGAAACGGTGAAATATTCCCATGATATGCATGGTCCCTGCCCCAAAGCACCATGACTCAGCCTAAGGAGATCTGCAGCTTATTTTTTTACTGCCAGCAGATTGTGGAAGTACAGTATAAAAACCATCCTTATGGAGAGATCTTGGTATTTTAGGCTTAGTCTAAGTGTCTCAAGTAGCTGGGGTTTTTGCTTGGGCCTAATCCATACGGTCTTATGGGTTTCCTCCTAGTCTGAAGACGAATGTTCTAGAAACTATAAAGCAAAAACATGTCCTGCAGCCTAGCCTTGCCTTGCCTGTCCTTGCCTGTCCTAGCCTTGCCTTATTTCCTTCTCATCCTCTTCTCTGTCCCATCCTCTCTCACTAAGCCCTCGTCTGGCTGCATGTCTCTTCTTTCCTTTTCTCTCACTCTCCTGCTTCCTGCCTCTTTCCTTGCAATTCCTCCACCTCACTCCTGCAGCCCAACACTACTTTTTATTCTTCCTTCCCTTTCTCCTACTCCCTTCGCTTTCTCCCTCTGTCCCATATCTTTCTTCCCGACTTGTCTCTTGCAGAATTTGGGCCAAACTGGCCCCACGTCTGGGCATGGTTTGACAAGTTTTCAGAGGCCTGGCTGGTGGCAGCAGGGAAACCAGGCAGTGAGAGGCCCAGGGCTGACAGGCTCCCCATCCCCTAGGGGGCGCCTGGCTGCCACACCCAGCTGACATAGAACCTTTGTCACAATGCCCGCTACCGTGGCGAGGATGCGGTGGCTCTGCAGGTGACAGGGACACTGCAGGACTTGGTGTCTGCTCAGCAATTTCTCACTTCCCCTAAGAAGCGGAATTCTGCAAATTGCTGCCTTTGCTCTTGAAAGGATGTCATCAGGTGGGTGTTCTGGTGTCATACACTGAAAACAGAGCAGAAACGGTGAAATATTCCCATGATATGCATGGTCCCTGCCCCAAAGCACCATGACTCAGCCTAAGGAGATCTGTAGCTTATTTTTTTGTACTGCCAGCAGATTGTGGAAGTACAGTATAAAAACCATCCTTATGGAGAGATCTTGGTATTTTAGGCTTAGTCTAAGTGTCTCAAGTAGCTGGGGTTTTTGCTTGGGCCTAATCCATACGGTCTTATGGATTTCCTCCTAGTCTGAAGACGAATGTACTAGAAACTGTAAAGCAAAAAAATGTCCGGCAGCCTAGCCTTGCCTTGCCTGTACTTGCCTGTCCTAGCCTTGCATTATGTCCTTCTCTTCCTGTTCTCTGTCCCATCCTCTCTCACTAAGCCCTCGTCTGGCTGCATGTCTCTTCTTTCCTTTTCTCTCACTCTCCTGCTTCCTGCCTCTTTTCTTGCAATTCCTCCATCTCACTCCTGCAGCCCAACACTACTTTTTATTCTTCCTTCCCTTTCTCCTGCTCCCTTCGCTTTCTCCCTCTGTCCCATATCTTTCTTCGCGACTTGTCTCTTGCAGACTTTGGGCCAAACTGGCCCCAAGTCTGGGCATGGTTTGACAAGTTTTCAGAGGCCTGGCTGGTGGCAGCAGGGACACCAGGCAGTGACAGGCCCGGGGCTGACAGGCTCCCCATCCCCTAGGGGTCGCCTGGCTGCCACACCCAGCTGACATAGAACCTTTGTCACAATGCCCGCTACCGTGGCGAGGATGCGGTGGCTCTGCAGGTGACAGGGACACTGCAGGACTTGGTGTCAGCTCAGCAATTTCTCACTTCCCCTAAGAAGCGGAATTCTGCAAATTGCTGCCTTTGCTCTTGAAAGGATGTCATCAGGTGGGTGTTTTGGTGTCATACACTCAAAACAGAGCAGAAACTGTGAAATATTCCCATGATATGCATGGTCCCTGCCCCAAAGCACCATGACTCAGCCTAAGGAGATCTGCAACTTATTTTTTTTGTACTGCCAGCAGATTGTGGAAGTACAGTATAAAAACCATCCTTATGGAGAGATCTTGGTATTTTAGGCTTAATCTAAGTGTCTCAAGTAGCTGGGGTTTTTGCTTGGGCCTAATCCATACGGTCTTATGGGTTTCCTCCTAGTCTGAAGACGAATGTGCTAGAAACTATAAAGCAAAAACATGTCCTGCAGCCTAGCCTTGCCTTAACTGTATTTGCCTGTCCTAGCCTTGCCTTATTTCCTTCTCATCCTGTTCTCTGTCCCATCGTCTCTCACTAAGCCCTCGTCTGGCTGCATGTCTCTTATTTCTTTTCTCTCACTCTCCTGCTTCCTGCCTCTTTTCTTGCAATTCCTCCACCTCACTCCTGCAGCCCAACACTACTTTTTATTCTTCCTTCCCTTTCTCCTGCTCCCTTCTCTCTCTCCCTCTGTCCCATATCTTTTTTCCCGACTTGTCTCTTGGAGACTTTGGGCCAAACTGGCCCCAAGTCTGGGCATGGTTTGACAAATTTTCAGAGGCCTTGCTGGTGGCAGCAGGGTCACCAGGCAGTGACAGGCCCGGGGCTGACAGGCTCCCCATCCCCTAGAGGGCGCCTGGCTGCCACACCCAGCTGCCATAGAACCTTTGTCACAATGCCCGCTACCGTGGCGAGGATGCAGTGGCTCTGCAGGTGACAGGGACACTGCAGGACTTGGTGTCAGCTCAGCAATTTCTCACTTCCCCTAAGAAGCGGAATTCTGCAAATTGCTGCCTTTGCTCTTGAAAGGATGTCATCAGGTGTGTGTTTTGGTGTCATACACTGAAAACAGAGCAGAAACTGTGAAATATTCCCATGATATGCATGGTCCCTGCCCCAAAGCACCATGACTCAGCCTAAGGAGATCTGCAGCTTATTTTTTTACTACCAGCAGATTGTGGAAGTACAGTATAAAAACCATCCTTATGGAGAGATCTTGGTATTTTAGGCTTAGTCTAAGTGTCTCAAGTAGCTGGGGTTTTTGCTTGGGCCTAATCCATACGGTCTTATGGCTTTCCTCCTAGTCTGAAGACGAATGTACTAGAAAGTATAAAGCAAAAAAATGTCCTGCAGCCTAGCCTTGCCTTGCCTGTCCTTGCCTGTCCTAGCCTTGCCTTATTTCCTTCTCATCCTCTTCTCTGTCCCATCGTCTCTCACTAAGCCCTCGTCTGGCTGCATGTCTCTTATTTCTTTTCTCTCACTCTCCTGCTTCCTGCCTCTTTTCTTGCAATTCCTCCACCTCACTCCTGCAGCCCAACACTACTTTTTATTCTTCCTTCCCTTTCTCCTGCTCCCTTCTCTCTCTCCCTCTCTCCCATATCTTTTTTCCCAACTTGTCTCTTGGAGACTTTGGGCCAAACTGGCCCCAAGTCTGGGCATGGTTTGACAAGTTTTCAGAGGCCTGGCTGGTGGCAGCAGGGACACCAGGCAGTGACAGGCCCGGGGCTGACAGGCTCCCCATCCCCTAGGGGTCGCCTGGCTGCCACACCCAGCTGACATAGAACCTTTGTCACAATGCCCGCTACCGTGGCGAGGATGCGGTGGCTCTTCAGGTGACAGGGACACTGCAGGACTTGGTGTCTGCTCAGCAATTTCTCACTTCCCCTAAGAAGCGGAATTCTGCAAATTGCTGCCTATGCTCTTGAAAGGATGTCATCAGGTGGGTGTTTTGGTGTCATACACTGAAAACAGAGCAGAAACGGTGAAATATTCCCATGATATGCATGGTCCCTGCCCCAAAGCACCATGACTCAGCCTAAGGAGATCTGTAGCTTATTTTTTTGTACTGCCAGCAGATTGTGGAAGTACAGTATAAAAACCATCCTTATGGAGAGATCTTGGTATTTTAGGCTTAGTCTAAGTGTCTCAAGTAGCTGGGGTTTTTGCTTGGGCCTAATCCATACGGTCTTATGGATTTCCTCCTAGTCTGAAGACGAATGTACTAGAAACTGTAAAGCAAAAAAATGTCCGGCAGCCTAGCCTTGCCTTGCCTGTCCTTGCCTGTCCTAGCCTTGCATTATGTCCTTCTCATCCTGTTCTCTGTCCCATCCTCTCTCACTAAGCCCTCGTCTGGCTGCATGTCTCTTCTTTCCTTTTCTCTCACTCTCCTGCTTCCTGCCTCTTTTCTTGCAATTCCTCCATCTCACTCCTGCAGCCCAACACTACTTTTTATTCTTCCTTCCCTTTCTCCTGCTCCCTTCGCTTTCTCCCTCTGTCCCATGTCTTTATTCGCGACTTGTCTCTTGAAGACTTTGGGCCAAACTGGCCCCAAGTCTGGGCATGGTTTGACAAGTTTTCAGAGGCCTGGCTGGTGGCAGCAGGGACACCAGGCAGTGACAGGCCCGGGGCTGACAGGCTCCCCATCCCCTAGGGGTCGCCTGGCTGCCACACCCAGCTGACATAGAACCTTTGTCACAATGCCCGCTACCGTGGCGAGGATGCGGTGGCTCTGCAGGTGACAGGGACACTGCAGGACTTGGTATCAGCTCAGCAATTTCTCACTTCCCCTAAGAAGCGGAATTCTGCAAATTGCTGCCTATGCTCTTGAAAGGATGTCATCAGGTGGGTGTTTTGGTGTCATACACTGAAAACAGAGCAGAAACGGTGAAATATTCCCATGATATGCATGGTCCCTGCCCCAAAGCACCATGACTCAGCCTAAGGAGATCTGCAGCTTATTTTTTTTGTACTGCCAGCAGATTGTGGAAGTACAGTATAAAAACCATCCTTATGGAGAGATCTTGGTATTTTAGGCTTAATCTAAGTCTCTCAAGTAGCTGGGGTTTTTGCTTGGGCCTAATCCATACGGTCTTATGGGTTTCCTCCTAGTCTGAAGACGAATGTTCTAGAAACTATAAAGCAAAAACATGTCCTGCAGCCTAGCCTTGCCTTGCCTGTCCTTGCCTGTCCTAGCCTTGCCTTATTTCCTTCTCATCCTCTTCTCTGTCCCATCGTCTCTCACTAAGCCCTCGTCTGGCTGCATGTCTCTTATTTCTTTTCTCTCACTCTCCTGCTTCCTGCCTCTTTTCTTGCAATTCCTCCACCTCACTCCTGCAGCCCAACACTACTTTTTATTCTTCCTTCCCTTTCTCCTGCTCCCTTCTCTCTCTCCCTCTCTCCCATATCTTTTTTCCCAACTTGTCTCTTGAAGACTTTGGGCCAAACTGGCCCCAAGTCTGGGCATGGTTTGACAAGTTTTCAGAGGCCTGGCTGGTGGCAGCAGGGACACCAGGCAGTGACAGGCCCGGGGCTGACAGGCTCCCCATCCCCTAGGGGTCGCCTGGCTGCCACACCCAGCTGACATAGAACCTTTGTCACAATGCCCGCTACCGTGGCGAGGATGCGGTGGCTCTTCAGGTGACAGGGACACTGCAGGACTTGGTGTCTGCTCAGCAATTTCTCACTTCCCCTAAGAAGCGGAATTCTGCAAATTGCTGCCTATGCTCTTGAAAGGATGTCATCAGGTGGGTGTTTTGGTGTCATACACTGAAAACAGAGCAGAAACGGTGAAATATTCCCATGATATGCATGGTCCCTGCCCCAAAGCACCATGACTCAGCCTAAGGAGATCTGTAGCTTATTTTTTTGTACTGCCAGCAGATTGTGGAAGTACAGTATAAAAACCATCCTTATGGAGAGATCTTGGTATTTTAGGCTTAGTCTAAGTGTCTCAAGTAGCTGGGGTTTTTGCTTGGGCCTAATCCATACGGTCTTATGGATTTCCTCCTAGTCTGAAGACGAATGTACTAGAAACTGTAAAGCAAAAAAATGTCCGGCAGCCTAGCCTTGCCTTGCCTGTCCTTGCCTGTCCTAGCCTTGCCTTATTTCCTTCTCATCCTCTTCTCTGTCCCATCCTCTCTCACTAAGCCCTCGTCTGGCTGCATGACTCTTCTTTCCTTTTCTCTCACTCTCCTGCTTCCTGCCTCTTTCCTTGCAATTCCTCCACCTCACTCCTGCAGCCCAACACTACTTTTTATTCTTCCTTCCCTTTCTCCTACTCCCTTCGCTTTCTCCCTCTGTCCCATATCTTTCTTCCCGACTTGTCTCTTGCAGACATTGGGCCAAACTGGCCCCACGTCTGGGCATGGTTTGACAAGTTTTCAGAGGCCTGGCTGGTGGCAGCAGGGAAACCAGGCAGTGAGAGGCCCGGGGCTGACAGGCTCCCCATCCCCTAGGGGGCGCCTGGCTGCCACACCCAGCTGACATAGAACCTTTGTCACAATGCCCGCTACCGTGGCGAGGATGCGGTGGCTCTGCAGGTGACAGGGACACTGCAGGACTTGGTGCCTGCTCAGCAATTTCTCACTTCCCCTAAGAAGCGGAATTCTGCAAATTGCTGCCTTTGCTCTTGCAAGGATGTCATCAGGTGGGTGTTTTGGTGTCATACACTGAAAACAGAGCAGAAACTGTGAAATATTCCCATGATATGCATGGTCCCTGCCCCAAAGCACCATGACTCAGCCTAAGGAGATCTGCAGCTTATTTTTTTTGTACTGCCAGCAGATTGTGGAAGTACAGTATAAAAACCATCCTTATGGAGAGATCTTGGTATTTTAGGCTTAGTCTAAGTGTCTCAAGTAGCTGGGGTTTTTGCTTGGGCCTAATCCATACGGTCTTATGGCTTTCCTCCTAGTCTGAAGACGAATGTACTAGAAACTATAAAGCAAAAAAATGTCCTGCAGCCTAGCCTTGCCTTGCCTGTCCTTGCCTGTCCTAGCCTTGCCTTATTTCCTTCTCATCCTCTTCTCTGTCCCATCCTCTCTCACTAAGCCCTCGTCTGGCTGCATGACTCTTCTTTCCTTTTCTCTCACTCTCCTGCTTCCTGCCTCTTTTCTTGCAATTCCTCCACCTCACTCCTGCAGCCCAACACTACTTTTTATTCTTCCTTCCCTTTCTCCTGCTCCCTTCGCTTTCTCCCTCTGTCCCATATCTTTCTTCCCAACTTGTCTCTTGGAGACTTTGGGCCAAACTGGCCCCAAGTCTGGGCATGGTTTGACAAATTTTCAGAGGCCTGGCTGGTGGCAGCAGGGTCACCAGGCAGTGACAGGCCCGGGGCTGACAGGCTCCCTATCCCCTAGAGGGCGCCTGGCTGCCACACCCAGCTGCCATAGAACCTTTGTCACAATGCCCGCTACCGTGGCGAGGATGCGGTGGCTCTGCAGGTGACAGGGACACTGCAGGACTTGGTGTCAGCTCAGCAATTTCTCACTTCCCCTAAGAAGCGGAATTCTGCAAATTGCTGCCTTTGCTCTTGAAAGGATGTCATCAGGTGGGTGTTTTGGTGTCATACACTGAAAACAGAGCAGAAACTGTGAAATATTCCCATGATATGCATGGTCCCTGCCCCAAAGCACCATGACTCAGCCTAAGGAGATCTGCAACTTATTTTTTTTGTACTGCCAGCAGATTGTGGAAGTACAGTATAAAAACCATCCTTATGGAGAGATCTTGGTATTTTAGGCTTAATCTAAGTGTCTCAAGTAGCTGGGGTTTTTGCTTGGGTCTAATCCATACGGTCTTATGGCTTTCCTCCTAGTCTGAAGACGAATGTACTAGAAACTATAAAGCAAAAAAATGTCCTGCAGCCTAGCCTTGCCTTGCCTGTCCTTGCCTGTCCTAGCCTTGCCTTATTTCCTTCTCATCCTCTTCTCTGTCCCATCCTCTCTCACTAAGCCCTCGTCTGGCTGCATGTCTCTTCTTTCCTTTTCTCTCACTCTCCTGCTTCCTGCCTCTTTTCTTGCAATTCCTCCACCTCACTCCTGCAGCCCAACACTACTTTTTATTCTTCCTTCCCTTTCTCCTGCTCCCTTCGCTTTCTCCCTCTGTCCCATATCTTTCTTCCCGACTTGTCTCTTGGAGACTTTGGGCCAAACTGGCCCCAAGTCTGGGCATGGTTTGACAAATTTTCAGAGGCCTGGCTGGTGGCAGCAGGGTCACCAGGCAGTGACAGGCCCGGGGCTGACAGGCTCCCTATCCCCTAGAGGGCGCCTGGCTGCCACACCCAGCTGCCATAGAACCTTTGTCACAATGCCCGCTACCGTGGCGAGGATGCGGTGGCTCTGCAGGTGACAGGGACACTGCAGGACTTGGTGTCAGCTCAGCAATTTCTCACTTCCCCTAAGAAGCGGAATTCTGCAAACTGCTGCCTTTGCTCTTGCAAGGATGTCATCAGGTGGGTGTTTTGGTGTCATACACTGAAAACAGAGCAGAAACTGTGAAATATTCCATGATATGCATGGTCCCTGCCCCAAAGCACCATGACTCAGCCTAAGGAGATCTGCAGCTTATTTTCTTACTGCCAGCAGATTGTGGAAGTACAGTGTAAAAACCATCCTTATGGAGAGATCATGGTATTTTAGGCTTAGTCAAAGTGTCTCAAGTAGCTGGGGTTTTTGCTTGGGCCTAATCCATACGGTCTTATGGCTTTCCTCCTAGTCTGAAGACGAATGTGCTAGAAACTATAAAGCAAAAACATGTCCTGCAGCCTAGCCTTGCCTTGCCTGTCCTTGCCTGTCCTAGCCTTGCTTTATTTCCTTCTCATCCTGTTCTCTGTCCCATCGTCTCTCACTAAGCCCTCGTCTGGCTGCATGTCTCTTATTTCTTTTCTCTCACTCTCCTGCTTCCTGCCTCTTTTCTTGCAATTCCTCCACCTCACTCCTGCAGCCCAACACTACTTTTTATTCTTCCTTCCCTTTCTCCTGCTCCCTTCTCTCTCTCCCTCTGTCCCATATCTTTTTTCCCGACTTGTCTCTTGGAGACTTTGGGCCAAACTGGCCCCAAGTCTGGGCATGGTTTGACAAATTTTCAGAGGCCTGGCTGGTGGCAGCAGGGTCACCAGGCAGTGACAGGCCCGGGGCTGACAGGCTCCCTATCCCCTAGAGGGCGCCTGGCTGCCACACCCAGCTGCCATAGAACCTTTGTCACAATGCCCGCTACCGTGGCGAGGATGCGGTGGCTCTGCAGGTGACAGGGACACTGCAGGACTTGGTGTCAGCTCAGCAATTTCTCACTTCCCCTAAGAAGCGGAATTCTGCAAATTGCTGCCTTTGCTCTTGAAAGGATGTCATCAGGTGGGTGTTTTGGTGTCATACACTCAAAACAGAGCAGAAACTGTGAAATATTCCCATGATATGCATGGTCCCTGCCCCAAAGCACCATGACTCAGCCTAAGGAGATCTGCAGCTTATTTTTTTACTGCCAGCAGATTGTGGAAGTACAGTATAAAAACCATCCTTATGGAGAGATCTTGGTATTTTAGGCTTAGTCTAAGTGTCTCTAGTAGCTGGGGTTTTTGCTTGGGCCTAATCCATACGGTTTTATGGCTTTCCTCCTAGTCTGAAGACGAATGTTCTAGAAACTATAAAGCAAAAACATGTCCTGCAGCCTAGCCTTGCCTTGCCTGTCCTTGCCTGTCCTAGCCTTGCCTTATTTCCTTCTCATCCTCTTCTCTGTCCCATCCTCTCTCACTAAGCCCTCGTCTGGCTGCATGTCTCTTCTTTCCTTTTCTCTCACTCTCCTGCTTCCTGCCTCTTTCCTTGCAATTCCTCCACCTCACTCCTGCAGCCCAACACTACTTTTTATTCTTCCTTCCCTTTCTCCTACTCCCTTCACTTTCTCCCTCTGTCACATATCTTTCTTCCCGACTTGTCTCTTGCAGACTTTGGGCCAAACTGGCCCCACGTCTGGGCATGGTTTGATAAGTTTTCAGAGGCCTGGCTGGTGGCAGCAGGGAAACCAGGCAGTGAGAGGCCCGGGGCTGACAGGCTCCCCATCCCCTAGGGGTCGCCTGGCTGCCACACCCAGCTGACATAGAACCTTTGTCACAATGCCCGCTACCGTGGCGAGGATGCGGTGGCTCTGCAGGTGACAGGGACACTGCAGGACTTGGTGCCTGCTCAGCAATTTCTCACTTCCCCTAAGAAGCGGAATTCTGCAAATTGCTGCCTTTGCTCTTGAAAGGATGTCATCAGGTGGGTGTTTTGGTGTCATACACTCAAAACAGAGCAGAAACTGTGAAATATTCCCATGATACGCATGGTCCCTGCCCCAAAGCACCATGACTCAGCCTAAGGAGATCTGCAACTTATTTTTTTTGTACTGCCAGCAGATTGTGGAAGTACAGTATAAAAACCATCCTTATGGAGAGATCTTGGTATTTTAGGCTTAATCTAAGTGTCTCAAGTAGCTGGGGTTTTTGCTTGGGCCTAATCCATACGGTCTTATGGCTTTCCTCCTAGTCTGAAGACGAATGTACTAGAAACTATAAAGCAAAAAAATGTCCTGCAGCCTAGCCTTGCCTTGCCTGTCCTTGCCTGTCCTAGCCTTGCCTTATTTCCTTCTCATCCTCTTCTCTGTCCCATCCTCTCTCACTAAGCCCTCGTCTGGCTGCATGTCTCTTCTTTCCTTTTCTCTCACTCTCCTGCTTCCTGCCTCTTTTCTTGCAATTCCTCCACCTCACTCCTGCAGCCCAACACTACTTTTTATTCTTCCTTCCCTTTCTCCTGCTCCCTTCGCTTTCTCCCTCTGTCCCATATCTTTCTTCCCGACTTGTCTCTTGGAGATTTTGGGCCAAACTGGCCCCAAGTCTGGGCATGGTTTGACAAATTTTCAGAGGCCTGGCTGGTGGCAGCAGGGTCACCAGGCAGTGACAGGCCCGGGGCTGACAGGCTCCCTATCCCCTAGAGGGCGCCTGGCTGCCACACCCAGCTGCCACTGAACCTTTGTCACAATGCCCGCTACCGTGGCGAGGATGCGGTGGCTCTGCAGGTGACAGGGACACTGCAGGACTTGGTGTCAGCTCAGCAATTTCTCACTTCCCCTAAGAAGCGGAATTCTGCAAACTGCTGCCTTTGCTCTTGCAAGGATGTCATCAGGTGGGTGTTTTGGTGTCATACACTGAAAACAGAGCAGAAACGGTGAAATATTCCATGATATGCATGGTCCCTGCCCCAAAGCACCATGACTCAGCCTAAGGAGATCTGCAGCTTATTTTCTTACTGCCAGCAGATTGTGGAAGTACAGTGTAAAAACCATCCTTATGGAGAGATCATGGTATTTTAGGCTTAGTCAAAGTGTCTCAAGTAGCTGGGGTTTTTGCTTGGGCCTAATCCATACGGTCTTATGGCTTTCCTCCTAGTCTGAAGACGAATGTGCTAGAAACTATAAAGCAAAAACATGTCCTGCAGCCTAGCCTTGCCTTGCCTGTCCTTGCCTGTCCTAGCCTTGCCTTATTTCCTTCTCATCCTGTTCTCTGTCCCATCGTCTCTCACTAAGCCCTCGTCTGGCTGCATGTCTCTTATTTCTTTTCTCTCACTCTCCTGCTTCCTGCCTCTTTTCTTGCAATTCCTCCACCTCACTCCTGCAGCCCAACACTACTTTTTATTCTTCCTTCCCTTTCTCCTGCTCCCTTCTCTCTCTCCCTCTGTCCCATATCTTTTTTCCCGACTTGTCTCTTGGAGACTTTGGGCCAAACTGGCCCCAAGTCTGGGCACGGTTTGGCAAATTTTCAGAGGCCTGGCTGGTGGCAGCAGGGTCACCAGGCAGTGACAGGCCCGGGGCTGACAGGCTCCCTATCCCCTAGAGGGCGCCTGGCTGCCACACCCAGCTGCCATAGAACCTTTGTCACAATGCCCGCTACCGTGGCGAGGATGCGGTGGCTCTGCAGGTGACAGGGACACTGCAGGACTTGGTGTCAGCTCAGCAATTTCTCACTTCCCCTAAGAAGCGGAATTCTGCAAATTGCTGCCTTTGCTCTTGAAAGGATGTCATCAGGTGGGTGTTTTGGTGTCATACACTCAAAACAGAGCAGAAACTGTGAAATATTCCCATGATATGCATGGTCCCTGCCCCAAAGCACCATGACTCAGCCTGAGGAGATCTGCAGCTTATTTTTTTACTGCCAGCAGATTGTGGAAGTACAGTATAAAAACCATCCTTATGGAGAGATCTTGGTATTTTAGGCTTAGTCTAAGTGTCTCTAGTAGCTGGGGTTTTTGCTTGGGCCTAATCCATACGGTTTTATGGCTTTCCTCCTAGTCTGAAGACGAATGTTCTAGAAACTATAAAGCAAAAAAATGTCCTGCAGCCTAGCCTTGCCTTGCCTGTCCTTGCCTGTCCTAGCCTTGCCTTATTTCCTTCTCATCCTCTTCTCTGTCCCATCCTCTCTCACTAAGCCCTCGTCTGGCTGCATGTCTCTTCTTTCCTTTTCTCTCACTCTCCTGCTTCCTGCCTCTTTTCTTGCAATTCCTCCACCTCACTCCTGCAGCCCAACACTACTTTTTATTCTTCCTTCCCTTTCTCCTGCTCCCTTCGCTTTCTCCCTCTGTCCCATATCTTTCTTCCCGACTTGTCTCTTGGAGATTTTGGGCCAAACTGGCCCCAAGTCTGGGCATGGTTTGACAAATTTTCAGAGGCCTGGCTGGTGGCAGCAGGGTCACCAGGCAGTGACAGGCCCGGGGCTGACAGGCTCCCTATCCCCTAGAGGGCGCCTGGCTGCCACACCCAGCTGCCACTGAACCTTTGTCACAATGCCCGCTACCGTGGCGAGGATGCGGTGGCTCTGCAGGTGACAGGGACACTGCAGGACTTGGTGTCAGCTCAGCAATTTCTCACTTCCCCTAAGAAGCGGAATTCTGCAAACTGCTGCCTTTGCTCTTGCAAGGATGTCATCAGGTGGGTGTTTTGGTGTCATACACTGAAAACAGAGCAGAAACGGTGAAATATTCCATGATATGCATGGTCCCTGCCCCAAAGCACCATGACTCAGCCTAAGGAGATCTGCAGCTTATTTTCTTACTGCCAGCAGATTGTGGAAGTACAGTGTAAAAACCATCCTTATGGAGAGATCATGGTATTTTAGGCTTAGTCAAAGTGTCTCAAGTAGCTGGGGTTTTTGCTTGGGCCTAATCCATACGGTCTTATGGCTTTCCTCCTAGTCTGAAGACGAATGTGCTAGAAACTATAAAGCAAAAACATGTCCTGCAGCCTAGCCTTGCCTTGCCTGTCCTTGCCTGTCCTAGCCTTGCCTTATTTCCTTCTCATCCTGTTCTCTGTCCCATCGTCTCTCACTAAGCCCTCGTCTGGCTGCATGTCTCTTATTTCTTTTCTCTCACTCTCCTGCTTCCTGCCTCTTTTCTTGCAATTCCTCCACCTCACTCCTGCAGCCCAACACTACTTTTTATTCTTCCTTCCCTTTCTCCTGCTCCCTTCTCTCTCTCCCTCTGTCCCATATCTTTTTTCCCGACTTGTCTCTTGGAGACTTTGGGCCAAACTGGCCCCAAGTCTGGGCACGGTTTGGCAAATTTTCAGAGGCCTGGCTGGTGGCAGCAGGGTCACCAGGCAGTGACAGGCCCGGGGCTGACAGGCTCCCTATCCCCTAGAGGGCGCCTGGCTGCCACACCCAGCTGCCATAGAACCTTTGTCACAATGCCCGCTACCGTGGCGAGGATGCGGTGGCTCTGCAGGTGACAGGGACACTGCAGGACTTGGTGTCAGCTCAGCAATTTCTCACTTCCCCTAAGAAGCGGAATTCTGCAAATTGCTGCCTTTGCTCTTGAAAGGATGTCATCAGGTGGGTGTTTTGGTGTCATACACTCAAAACAGAGCAGAAACTGTGAAATATTCCCATGATATGCATGGTCCCTGCCCCAAAGCACCATGACTCAGCCTGAGGAGATCTGCAGCTTATTTTTTTACTGCCAGCAGATTGTGGAAGTACAGTATAAAAACCATCCTTATGGAGAGATCTTGGTATTTTAGGCTTAGTCTAAGTGTCTCTAGTAGCTGGGGTTTTTGCTTGGGCCTAATCCATACGGTTTTATGGCTTTCCTCCTAGTCTGAAGACGAATGTTCTAGAAACTATAAAGCAAAAAAATGTCCTGCAGCCTAGCCTTGCCTTGCCTGTCCTTGCCTGTCCTAGCCTTGCCTTATTTCCTTCTCATCCTCTTCTCTGTCCCATCCTCTCTCACTAAGCCCTCGTCTGGCTGCATGTCTCTTCTTTCCTTTTCTCTCACTCTCCTGCTTCCTGCCTCTTTTCTTGCAATTCCTCCACCTCACTCCTGCAGCCCAACACTACTTTTTATTCTTCCTTCCCTTTCTCCTGCTCCCTTCGCTTTCTCCCTCTGTCCCATATCTTTCTTCCCGACTTGTCTCTTGGAGATTTTGGGCCAAACTGGCCCCAAGTCTGGGCATGGTTTGACAAATTTTCAGAGGCCTGGCTGGTGGCAGCAGGGTCACCAGGCAGTGACAGGCCCGGGGCTGACAGGCTCCCTATCCCCTAGAGGGCGCCTGGCTGCCACACCCAGCTGCCATAGAACCTTTGTCACAATGCCCGCTACCGTGGCGAGGATGCGGTGGCTCTGCAGGTGACAGGGACACTGCAGGACTTGGTGTCAGCTCAGCAATTTCTCACTTCCCCTAAGAAGCGGAATTCTGCAAACTGCTGCCTTTGCTCTTGCAAGGATGTCATCAGGTGGGTGTTTTGGTGTCATACACTGAAAACAGAGCAGAAACGGTGAAATATTCCATGATATGCATGGTCCCTGCCCCAAAGCACCATGACTCAGCCTAAGGAGATCTGCAGCTTATTTTCTTACTGCCAGCAGATTGTGGAAGTACAGTGTAAAAACCATCCTTATGGAGAGATCATGGTATTTTAGGCTTAGTCAAAGTGTCTCAAGTAGCTGGGGTTTTTGCTTGGGCCTAATCCATACGGTCTTATGGCTTTCCTCCTAGTCTGAAGACGAATGTGCTAGAAACTATAAAGCAAAAACATGTCCTGCAGCCTAGCCTTGCCTTGCCTGTCCTTGCCTGTCCTAGCCTTGCCTTATTTCCTTCTCATCCTGTTCTCTGTCCCATCGTCTCTCACTAAGCCCTCGTCTGGCTGCATGTCTCTTATTTCTTTTCTCTCACTCTCCTGCTTCCTGCCTCTTTTCTTGCAATTCCTCCACCTCACTCCTGCAGCCCAACACTACTTTTTATTCTTCTTTCCCTTTCTCCTGCTCCCTTCTCTCTCTCCCTCTGTCCCATATCTTTCTTCCCGACTTGTCTCTTGGAGACTTTGGGCCAAACTGGCCCCAAGTCTGGGCACGGTTTGGCAAATTTTCAGAGGCCTGGCTGGTGGCAGCAGGGTCACCAGGCAGTGACAGGCCCGGGGCTGACAGGCTCCCTATCCCCTAGAGGGCGCCTGGCTGCCACACCCAGCTGCCATAGAACCTTTGTCACAATGCCCGCTACCGTGGCGAGGATGCGGTGGCTCTGCAGGTGACAGGGACACTGCAGGACTTGGTGTCAGCTCAGCAATTTCTCACTTCCCCTAAGAAGCGGAATTCTGCAAATTGCTGCCTTTGCTCTTGAAAGGATGTCATCAGGTGGGTGTTTTGGTGTCATACACTCAAAACAGAGCAGAAACTGTGAAATATTCCCATGATATGCATGGTCCCTGCCCCAAAGCACCATGACTCAGCCTGAGGAGATCTGCAGCTTATTTTTTTACTGCCAGCAGATTGTGGAAGTACAGTATAAAAACCATCCTTATGGAGAGATCTTGGTATTTTAGGCTTAGTCTAAGTGTCTCTAGTAGCTGGGGTTTTTGCTTGGGCCTAATCCATACGGTTTTATGGCTTTCCTCCTAGTCTGAAGACGAATGTTCTAGAAACTATAAAGCAAAAAAATGTCCTGCAGCCTAGCCTTGCCTTGCCTGTCCTTGCCTGTCCTAGCCTTGCCTTATTTCCTTCTCATCCTCTTCTCTGTCCCATCCTCTCTCACTAAGCCCTCGTCTGGCTGCATGTCTCTTCTTTCCTTTTCTCTCACTCTCCTGCTTCCTGCCTCTTTTCTTGCAATTCCTCCACCTCACTCCTGCAGCCCAACACTACTTTTTATTCTTCCTTCCCTTTCTCCTGCTCCCTTCGCTTTCTCCCTCTGTCCCATATCTTTCTTCCCGACTTGTCTCTTGGAGATTTTGGGCCAAACTGGCCCCAAGTCTGGGCATGGTTTGACAAATTTTCAGAGGCCTGGCTGGTGGCAGCAGGGTCACCAGGCAGTGACAGGCCCGGGGCTGACAGGCTCCCTATCCCCTAGAGGGCGCCTGGCTGCCACACCCAGCTGCCATAGAACCTTTGTCACAATGCCCGCTACCGTGGCGAGGATGCGGTGGCTCTGCAGGTGACAGGGACACTGCAGGACTTGGTGTCAGCTCAGCAATTTCTCACTTCCCCTAAGAAGCGGAATTCTGCAAACTGCTGCCTTTGCTCTTGCAAGGATGTCATCAGGTGGGTGTTTTGGTGTCATACACTGAAAACAGAGCAGAAACGGTGAAATATTCCATGATATGCATGGTCCCTGCCCCAAAGCACCATGACTCAGCCTAAGGAGATCTGCAGCTTATTTTCTTACTGCCAGCAGATTGTGGAAGTACAGTGTAAAAACCATCCTTATGGAGAGATCATGGTATTTTAGGCTTAGTCAAAGTGTCTCAAGTAGCTGGGGTTTTTGCTTGGGCCTAATCCATACGGTCTTATGGCTTTCCTCCTAGTCTGAAGACGAATGTGCTAGAAACTATAAAGCAAAAACATGTCCTGCAGCCTAGCCTTGCCTTGCCTGTCCTTGCCTGTCCTAGCCTTGCCTTATTTCCTTCTCATCCTGTTCTCTGTCCCATCGTCTCTCACTAAGCCCTCGTCTGGCTGCATGTCTCTTATTTCTTTTCTCTCACTCTCCTGCTTCCTGCCTCTTTTCTTGCAATTCCTCCACCTCACTCCTGCAGCCCAACACTACTTTTTATTCTTCCTTCCCTTTCTCCTGCTCCCTTCTCTCTCTCCCTCTGTCCCATATCTTTTTTCCCGACTTGTCTCTTGGAGACTTTGGGCCAAACTGGCCCCAAGTCTGGGCACGGTTTGGCAAATTTTCAGAGGCCTGGCTGGTGGCAGCAGGGTCACCAGGCAGTGACAGGCCCGGGGCTGACAGGCTCCCTATCCCCTAGAGGGCGCCTGGCTGCCACACCCAGCTGCCATAGAACCTTTGTCACAATGCCCGCTACCGTGGCGAGGATGCGGTGGCTCTGCAGGTGACAGGGACACTGCAGGACTTGGTGTCAGCTCAGCAATTTCTCACTTCCCCTAAGAAGCGGAATTCTGCAAATTGCTGCCTTTGCTCTTGAAAGGATGTCATCAGGTGGGTGTTTTGGTGTCATACACTCAAAACAGAGCAGAAACTGTGAAATATTCCCATGATATGCATGGTCCCTGCCCCAAAGCACCATGACTCAGCCTGAGGAGATCTGCAGCTTATTTTTTTACTGCCAGCAGATTGTGGAAGTACAGTATAAAAACCATCCTTATGGAGAGATCTTGGTATTTTAGGCTTAGTCTAAGTGTCTCTAGTAGCTGGGGTTTTTGCTTGGGCCTAATCCATACGGTTTTATGGCTTTCCTCCTAGTCTGAAGACGAATGTTCTAGAAACTATAAAGCAAAAACATGTCCTGCAGCCTAGCCTTGCCTTGCCTGCCCTTGCCTGTCCTAGCCTTGCCTTATTTCCTTCTCATCCTCTTCTCTGTCCCATCCTCTCTCACTAAGCCCTCGTCTGGCTGCATGTCTCTTCTTTCCTTTTCTCTCACTCTCCTGCTTCCTGCCTCTTTCCTTGCAATTCCTCCACCTCACTCCTGCAGCCCAACACTACTTTTTATTCTTCCTTCCCTTTCTCCTACTCCCTTCGCTTTCTCCCTCTGTCCCATATCTTTCTTCCCGACTTGTCTCTTGCAGACTTTGGGCCAAACTGGCCCCACGTCTGGGCATGGTTTGACAAGTTTTCAGAGGCCTGGCTGGTGGCAGCAGGGAAACCAGGCAGTGAGAGGCCCGCGGCTGACAGGCTCCCCATCCCCTAGGGTCGCCTGGCTGCCACACCCAGCTGCCATAGAACCTTTGTCACAATGCCCGCTACCGTGGCGAGGATGAGGTGGCTCTGCAGGTGACAGGGACACTGCAGGACTTGGTGTCTGCTCAGCAATTTCTCACTTCCCCTAAGAAGCGGAATTCTGCAAATTGCTGCCTTTGCTCTTGAAAGTATGTAATGAGGTGGGTGTTTTCGTGTCATACACTGAAAACAGAGCAGAAAGTGTGAAATATTCCCATGATATGCATGGTCCCTGCCCCAAAGCACCATGACTCAGCCTAAGGAGATCTGCAGCTTATTTTTTTTGTACTGCCAGCAGATTGTGGAAGTACAGTATAAAAACCATCCTTATGGAGAGATCTTCGTATTTTAGGCTTAGTCTAAGTGTCTCTAGTAGCTGGGGTTTTTCCTTGGGCCTAATCCATACGGTCTTATGGCTTTCCTCCTAGTCTGAAGACGAATGTGCTAGAAACTATAAAGCAAAAACATGTCCTGCAGCCTAGCCTTGCCTTGCCTGTCCTTGCCTGTCCTAGCCTTGCCTTATTTCCTTCTCATCCTCTTCTCTGTCCCATCCTCTCTCACTAAGCCCTCGTCTGGCTGCATGTCTCTTCTTTCCTTTTCTCTCACTCTCCTGCTTCCTGCCTCTTTTCTTGCAATTCCTCCATCTCACTCCTGCAGCCCAACACTACTTTTTATTCTTCCTTCCCTTTCTCCTGCTCCCTTCGCTTTCTCCCTCTGTCCCATATCTTTCTTCCCGACTTGTCTCTTGCAGACTTTGGGCCAAACTGGTCCCGAGTCTGGGCATGGTTTGACAAGTTTTCAGAGGCCTGGCTGGTGGCAGCAGGGACACCAGGCAGTGACAGGCCCGGGGCTGACAGGCTCTCCATCCCCTAGGGGGCGCCTGGCTGCCACACCCAGCTGACATAGAACCTTTGTCACAATGCCCGCTACCTTGGCGAGGGTGCGGTGGCTCTGCAGGTGACAGGGACACTGCAGGACTTGGTGTCAGCTCAGCAATTTCTCACTTCCCCTAAGAAGCGGAATTCTGCAAATTGCTGCCTTTGCTCTTGAAAGGATGTCATCAGGTGGGTGTTTTGGTGTCATACACTCAAAACAGAGCAGAAACTGTGAAATATTCCCATGATATGCATGGTCCCTGCCCCAAAGCACCATGACTCAGCCTAAGGAGATCGGCAGCTTATTTTTTTAACTGCTAGCAGATTGTGGAAGTACAGTATAAAAACCATCCTTATGGAGAGATCTTGGTATTTTAGGCTTAGTCTAAGTGCCTCAAGTAGCTGGGGTTTTTACTTGGGCCTAATCCATACGGTCTTATGGCTTTCCTACTAGTCTGAAGACGAATGTGCTAGAAACTATAAAGCAAAAACATGTCCTGCAGCCTAGCCTTGCCTTGCCTGTCCTTGCCTGTCCTAGGTTTGCCTTATGTCCTTCTCATCCTGTTCTCTGTCCCATCCTCTCTCACTAAGCCCTCGTCTGGCTTCATGTCTCTTCTTTCCTTTTCTCTCACTCTCCTGCTTCCTGCCTCTTTTCTTGCAATTCCTCCATCTCACTCCTGCAGCCCAACACTACTTTTTATTCTTCCTTCCCTTTCTCCTGCTCCCTTCACTTTCTCCCTCTGTCCCATATCTTTCTTCCCGACTTGTCTCTTGCAGACTTTGGGCCAAACTGGCCCCAAGTCTGGGCATGGTTTGACAAATTTTCAGAGGCCTGGCTGGTGGCAGCAGGGACACCAGGCAGTGACAGGCCCGGGGCTGACAGGCTCCCCATCCCCTAGGGGGCGCCTGGCTGCCACACCCAGCTGACATACAACCTTTGTCACAATGCCCGCTACCGTGGCGAGGATGCGGTGGCTCTGCAGGTGACAGGGACACTGCAGGACTTGGTGTCAGCTCAGCAATTTCTCACTTCCCCTAAGAAGCGGAATTCTGCAAATTGCTGCCTTTGCTCTTGAAAGGATGTCGTCATGTGGGTGTTTTGGTGTCATACACTGAAAACAGAGCAGAAACTGTGAAATATTCCCATGATATGCATGGTCCCTGCCCCAAAGCACCATGACTCAGCCTAAGGAGATCGGCAGCTTATTTTTTTTACTGCCAGCAGATTGTGGAAGTACAGTATAAAAACCATCCTTATGGAGAGATCTTGGTATTTTAGGCTTAGTCTAAGTGTCTCAAGTAGCTGGGGTTTTTGCTTGGGCCTAATCCATACGGTCTTATGGCTTTCCTCCTCGTCTGAAGACGAATGTGCTAGAAACTATAGAGCAAAAACATGTCCTGCAGCCTAGCCTTGCCTTGCCTGTCCTTGCCTGTCCTAGGTTTGCCTTATTTCCTTCTCATCCTCTTCTCTGTCCCATCCTCTCTCACTAAGCCCTCGTCTGGCTGCATGTCTCTTCTTTCCTTTTCTCTCACTCTCCTGCTTCCTGCCTCTTTCCTTGCAATTCCTCCACCTCACTCCTGCAGCCCAACACTACTTTTTATTCTTCCTTCCCTTTCTCCTACTCCCTTCGCTTTCTCCCTCTGTCCCATATCTTTCTTCCCGACTTGTCTCTTCCAGACTTTGGGCCAAACTGGCCCCACGTCTGGGCATGGTTTGACAAGTTTTCAGAGGCCTGGCTGGTGGCAGCAGGGAAACCAGGCAGTGAGAGGCCCGGGGCTGACAGGCTCCCCATACCCTAGGGGGCGCCTGGCTGCCACACCCAGCTGACATAGAACCTTTGTCACAATGCCCGCTACCGTGGCGAGGATGCGGTGGCTCTGCAGGTGACAGGGACACTGCAGGACTTGGTGTCTGCTCAGCAATTTCTCACTTCCCCTAAGAAGCGGAATTCTGCAAATTGCTGCCTTTGCTCTTGAAAGTATGTAATGAGGTGGGTGTTTTGGTGTCATACACTGAAAACAGAGCAGAAACTCTGAAATATTAACATGATATGCATGGTCCCTGCCCCAAAGCACCATGACTCAGCCTAAGGAGATCTGCAGCTTATTTTTTTTGTACTGCCAGCAGATTGTGGAAGTACAGTATAAAAACCATCCTTATGGAGAGATCTTCGTATTTTAGGCTTAGTCTAAGTGTCTCTAGTAGCTGGGGTTTTTCCTTGGGCCTAATCCATACGGTCTTATGGCTTTCCTCCTAGTCTGAAGACGAATGTGCTAGAAACTATAAAGCAAAAACATGTCCTGCAGCCTAGCCTTGCCTTGCCTGTCCTTGCCTGTCCTAGCCTTGCCTTATTTCCTTCTCATCCTCTTCTCTGTCCCATCCTCTCTCACTAAGCCCTCGTCTGGCTGCATGTCTCTTCTTTCCTTTTCTCTCACTCTCCTGCTTCCTGCCTCTTTTCTTGCAATTCCTCCATCTCACTCCTGCAGCCCAACACTACTTTTTATTCTTCCTTCCCTTTCTCCTGCTCCCTTCACTTTCTCCCTCTGTCCCATATCTTTCTTCCCGACTTGTCTCTTGGAGACTTTGGGCCAAAATGGCCCCAAGTCTGAGCATGGTTTGACAAGTTTTCAGAGGCCTGGCTGGTGGCAGCACGGACACCAGGCAGTGACAGGCCAGGGGCTGACAGGCTCCCCATCCCCTAGGGGGCACCTGGCTGCCACACCCAGCTGACATACAACCTTTGTCACAATGCCCGCTACCGTGGCGAGGATGCGGTGGCTCTGCAGGTGTCAGGGACACTGCAGGACTTGGTGTCAGCTCAGCAATTTCTCACTTCCCCTAAGAAGCGGAATTCTGCAAATTGCTGCCTTTGCTCTTGAAAGGATGTCATCAGGTGGGTGTTTTGGTGTCATACACTCAAAACAGAGCAGAAACTGTGAAATATTCCCATGATATGCATGGTCCCTGCCCCAAAGCACCATGACTCAGCCTAAGGAGATCGGCAGCTTATTTTTTTAACTGCCAGCAGATTGTGGAAGTACAGTATAAAAACCATCCTTATGGAGAGATCTTGGTATTTTAGGCTTAGTCTAAGTGCCTCAAGTAGCTGGGGTTTTTACTTGGGCCTATTCCATACGGTCTTATGGCTTTCCTACTAGTCTGAAGACGAATGTGCTAGAAACTATAGAGCAAAAACATGTCCTGCAGCCTAGCCTTGCCTTGCCTGTCCTTGCCTGTCCTAGCCTTGCCTTATTTCCTTCTCATCCTCTTCTCTGTCCCATCCTCTCTCACTAAGCCCTCGTCTGGCAGCATGTCTCTTCTTTCCTTTTCTCTCACTCTCCTGCTTCCTGCCTCTTTTCTTGCAATTCCTCCACCTCACTCCTGCAGCCCAACACTACTTTTTATTCTTCCTTCCCTTTCTCCTGCTCCCTTCTCTCTCTCCCTCTGTCCCATATCTTTTTTCCCGACTTGTCTCTTGGAGACTTTGGGCCAAACTGGCCCCAGGTCTGGGCATGGTTTGACAAATTTTCAGAGGCCTGGCTGGTGGCAGCAGGGACACCAGGCAGTGACAGGCCCGGGGCTGACAGGCTCCCTATCCCCTAGAGGGCGCCTGGCTGCCACACCCAGCTGCCATAGAACCTTTGTCACAATGCCCGCTACCGTGGCGAGGATGCGGTGGCTCTGCAGGTGACAGGGACACTGCAGGACTTGGTGTCAGCTCAGCAATTTCTCACTTCCCCTAAGAAGCGGAATTCTGCAAATTGCTGCCTTTGCTCTTGCAAGGATGTCATCAGGTGGGTGTTTTGGTGTCATACACTCAAAACAGAGCAGAAACTGTGAAATATTCCCATGATATGCATGGTCCCTGCCCCAAAGCACCATGACTCAGCCTAAGGAGATCGGCAGCTTATTTTTTTAACTGCTAGCAGATTGTGGAAGTACAGTATAAAAACCATCCTTATGGAGAGATCTTGGTATTTTAGGCTTAGTCTAAGTGCCTCAAGTAGCTGGGGTTTTTACTTGGGCCTAATCCATACGGTCTTATGGCTTTCCTCCTCGTCTGAAGACGAATGTGCTAGAAACTATAGAGCAAAAACATGTCCTGCAGCCTAGCCTTGCCTTGCCTGTCCTTGCCTGTCCTAGGTTTGCCTTATTTCCTTCTCATCCTCTTCTCTGTCCCATCCTCTCTCACTAAGCCCTCGTCTGGCTGCATGTCTCTTCTTTCCTTTTCTCTCACTCTCCTGCTTCCTGCCTCTTTCCTTGCAATTCCTCCACCTCACTCCTGCAGCCCAACACTACTTTTTATTCTTCCTTCCCTTTCTCCTACTCCCTTCGCTTTCTCCCTCTGTCCCATATCTTTCTTCCCGACTTGTCTCTTCCAGACTTTGGGCCAAACTGGCCCCACGTCTGGGCATGGTTTGACAAGTTTTCAGAGGCCTGGCTGGTGGCAGCAGGGAAACCAGGCAGTGAGAGGCCCGGGGCTGACAGGCTCCCCATACCCTAGGGGGCGCCTGGCTGCCACACCCAGCTGACATAGAACCTTTGTCACAATGCCCGCTACCGTGGCGAGGATGCGGTGGCTCTGCAGGTGACAGGGACACTGCAGGACTTGGTGTCTGCTCAGCAATTTCTCACTTCCCCTAAGAAGCGGAATTCTGCAAATTGCTGCCTTTGCTCTTGAAAGTATGTAATGAGGTGGGTGTTTTGGTGTCATACACTGAAAACAGAGCAGAAACTCTGAAATATTAACATGATATGCATGGTCCCTGCCCCAAAGCACCATGACTCAGCCTAAGGAGATCTGCAGCTTATTTTTTTTGTACTGCCAGCAGATTGTGGAAGTACAGTATAAAAACCATCCTTATGGAGAGATCTTCGTATTTTAGGCTTAGTCTAAGTGTCTCTAGTAGCTGGGGTTTTTCCTTGGGCCTAATCCATACGGTCTTATGGCTTTCCTCCTAGTCTGAAGACGAATGTGCTAGAAACTATAAAGCAAAAACATGTCCTGCAGCCTAGCCTTGCCTTGCCTGTCCTTGCCTGTCCTAGCCTTGCCTTATTTCCTTCTCATCCTCTTCTCTGTCCCATCCTCTCTCACTAAGCCCTCGTCTGGCTGCATGTCTCTTCTTTCCTTTTCTCTCACTCTCCTGCTTCCTGCCTCTTTTCTTGCAATTCCTCCATCTCACTCCTGCAGCCCAACACTACTTTTTATTCTTCCTTCCCTTTCTCCTGCTCCCTTCACTTTCTCCCTCTGTCCCATATCTTTCTTCCCGACTTGTCTCTTGGAGACTTTGGGCCAAAATGGCCCCAAGTCTGAGCATGGTTTGACAAGTTTTCAGAGGCCTGGCTGGTGGCAGCAGGGACACCAGGCAGTGACAGGCCCGGGGCTGACAGGCTCCCCATCCCCTAGGGGGCACCTGGCTGCCACACCCAGCTGACATACAACCTTTGTCACAATGCCCGCTACCGTGGCGAGGATGCGGTGGCTCTGCAGGTGTCAGGGACACTGCAGGACTTGGTGTCAGCTCAGCAATTTCTCACTTCCCCTAAGAAGCGGAATTCTGCAAATTGCTGCCTTTGCTCTTGAAAGGATGTCATCAGGTGGGTGTTTTGGTGTCATACACTCAAAACAGAGCAGAAACTGTGAAATATTCCCATGATATGCATGGTCCCTGCCCCAAAGCACCATGACTCAGCCTAAGGAGATCGGCAGCTTATTTTTTTAACTGCCAGCAGATTGTGGAAGTACAGTATAAAAACCATCCTTATGGAGAGATCTTGGTATTTTAGGCTTAGTCTAAGTGCCTCAAGTAGCTGGGGTTTTTACTTGGGCCTATTCCATACGGTCTTATGGCTTTCCTACTAGTCTGAAGACGAATGTGCTAGAAACTATAGAGCAAAAACATGTCCTGCAGCCTAGCCTTGCCTTGCCTGTCCTTGCCTGTCCTAGCCTTGCCTTATTTCCTTCTCATCCTCTTCTCTGTCCCATCCTCTCTCACTAAGCCCTCGTCTGGCAGCATGTCTCTTCTTTCCTTTTCTCTCACTCTCCTGCTTCCTGCCTCTTTTCTTGCAATTCCTCCACCTCACTCCTGCAGCCCAACACTACTTTTTATTCTTCCTTCCCTTTCTCCTGCTCCCTTCTCTCTCTCCCTCTGTCCCATATCTTTTTTCCCGACTTGTCTCTTGGAGACTTTGGGCCAAACTGGCCCCAGGTCTGGGCATGGTTTGACAAATTTTCAGAGGCCTGGCTGGTGGCAGCAGGGACACCAGGCAGTGACAGGCCCGGGGCTGACAGGCTCCCTATCCCCTAGAGGGCGCCTGGCTGCCACACCCAGCTGCCATAGAACCTTTGTCACAATGCCCGCTACCGTGGCGAGGATGCGGTGGCTCTGCAGGTGACAGGGACACTGCAGGACTTGGTGTCAGCTCAGCAATTTCTCACTTCCCCTAAGAAGCGGAATTCTGCAAATTGCTGCCTTTGCTCTTGCAAGGATGTCATCAGGTGGGTGTTTTGGTGTCATACACTCAAAACAGAGCAGAAACTGTGAAATATTCCCATGACATGCATGGTCCCTGCCCCAAAGCACCATGACTCAGCCTAAGGAGATCTGCAGCTTATTTTTTTACTGCCAGCAGATTGTGGAAGTACAGTATAAAAACCATCCTTATGGAGAGATCTTGGTATTTTAGGCTTAGTCTAAGTGTCTCAAGTAGCTGGGGTTTTTGCTTGGGCCTAATCCATACGGTCTTATGGCTTTCCTCCTCGTCTGAAGACGAATGTGCTAGAAACTATAGAGCAAAAACATGTCCTGCAGCCTAGCCTTGCCTTGCCTGTCCTTGCCTGTCCTAGCCTTGCCTTATTTCCTTCTCATCCTCTTCTCTGTCCCATCCTCTCTCACTAAGCCCTCGTCTGGCAGCATGTCTCTTCTTTCCTTTTCTCTCACTCTCCTGCTTCCTGCCTCTTTTCTTGCAATTCCTCCACCTCACTCCTGCAGCCCAACACTACTTTTTATTCTTCCTTCCCTTTCTCCTGCTCCCTTCTCTCTCTCCCTCTGTCCCATATCTTTTTTCCCGACTTGTCTCTTGGAGACTTTGGGCCAAACTGGCCCCAGGTCTGGGCATGGTTTGACAAATTTTCAGAGGCCTGGCTGGTGGCAGCAGGGACACCAGGCAGTGACAGGCCCGGGGCTGACAGGCTCCCTATCCCCTAGAGGGCGCCTGGCTGCCACACCCAGCTGCCATAGAACCTTTGTCACAATGCCCGCTACCGTGGCGAGGATGCGGTGGCTCTGCAGGTGACAGGGACACTGCAGGACTTGGTGTCAGCTCAGCAATTTCTCACTTCCCCTAAGAAGCGGAATTCTGCAAATTGCTGCCTTTGCTCTTGAAAGGATGTCGTCATGTGGGTGTTTTGGTGTCATACACTGAAAACAGAGCAGAAACTGTGAAATATTCCCATGACATGCATGGTCCCTGCCCCAAAGCACCATGACTCAGCCTAAGGAGATCTGCAGCTTATTTTTTTGTACTGCCAGCAGATTGTGGAAATACAGTATAAAAACCATCCTTATGGAGATATCTTGGTATTTTAGGCTTAGTCTAAGTGTCTCAAGTAGCTGGGGTTTTTGCTTGGGCCTAATCCATACGGTCTTATGGCTTTCCTGCTAGTCTGAAGACGAATGTGCTAGAAACTATAAAGCAAAAACATGTCCTGCAGCCTAGCCTTGCCTTGCCTGTCCTTGCCTGTCCTAGCCTTGCCTTATGTCCTTCTCATCCTTTTCTCTGTCCCATCCTCTCTCACTAAGCCCTCGTCTGGCTGCATGTCTCTTCTTTCCTTTTCTCTCACTCTCCTGCTTCCTGCCTCTTTTCTTGCAATTCCTCCATCTCACTCCTGCAGCCCAACACTACTTTTTATTCTTCCTTCCCTTTCTCCTGCTCCCTTCGCTTTCTCCCTCTGTCCCATATCTTTCTTCCCGACTTGTCTCTTGCAGACTTTGGGCCAAACTGGCCCCAAGTCTGGGCATGGTTTGACAAGTTTTCAGAGGCCTGGCTGGTGGCAGCAGGGACACCAGGCAGTGACAGGCCCGGGGCTGACAGGCTCCCCATCCCCTAGGGGGCGCCTGGCTGCCACACCCAGCTGACATTGAACCTTTGTCACAATGCCCGCTACCGTGGCGAGGATGCGGTGGCTCTGCAGGCGAGAGGGACACTGCAGGACTTGGTGTCAGCTCAGCAATTTCTCACTTCCCCTAAGAAGCGGAATTCTGCAAATTGCTGCCTTTGCTCTTGAAAGGATGTCGTCATGTGGGTGTTTTGGTGTCATACACTGAAAACAAAGCAGAAACTGTGAAATATTCCAATGATATGCATGGTCCCTGCCCCAAAGCACCATGACTCAGCCTAAGGAGATCTGCAGCTTATTTTTTTGTACTGCCAGCAGATTGTGGAAATACAGTATAAAAACCATCCTTATGGAGAGATCTTGGTATTTTAGGCTTAGTCTAAGTGTCTCAAGTAGCTGGGGTTTTTGCTTGGGCCTAATCCATACGGTCTTATGGCTTTCCTGCTAGTCTGAAGACGAATGTGCTAGAAACTATAAAGCAAAAACATGTCCTGCAGCCTAGCCTTGCCTTGCCTGTCCTTGCCTGTCCTAGCCTTGCCTTATGTCCTTCTCATCCTTTTCTCTGTCCCATCCTCTCTCACTAAGCCCTCGTCTGGCTGCATGTCTCTTCTTTCCTTTTCTCTCACTCTCCTGCTTCCTGCCTCTTTTCTTGCAATTCCTCCATCTCACTCCTGCAGCCCAACACTACTTTTTATTCTTCCTTCCCTTTCTCCTGCTCCCTTCGCTTTCTCCCTCTGTCCCATATCTTTCTTCCCGACTTGTCTCTTGCAGACTTTGGGCCAAACTGGCCCCAAGTCTGGGCATGGTTTGACAAGTTTTCAGAGGCCTGGCTGGTGGCAGCAGGGACACCAGGCAGTGACAGGCCCGGGGCTGACAGGCTCCCCATCCCCTAGGGGGCGCCTGGCTGCCACACCCAGCTGACATTGAACCTTTGTCACAATGCCCGCTACCGTGGCGAGGATGCGGTGGCTCTGCAGGCGAGAGGGACACTGCAGGACTTGGTGTCAGCTCAGCAATTTCTCACTTCCCCTAAGAAGCGGAATTCTGCAAATTGCTGCCTTTGCTCTTGAAAGGATGTCGTCATGTGGGTGTTTTGGTGTCATACACTGAAAACAAAGCAGAAACTGTGAAATATTCCAATGATATGCATGGTCCCTGCCCCAAAGCACCATGACTCAGCCTAAGGAGATCTGCAGCTTATTTTTTTGTACTGCCAGCAGATTGTGGAAATACAGTATAAAAACCATCCTTATGGAGAGATCTTGGTATTTTAGGCTTAGTCTAAGTGTCTCAAGTAGCTGGGGTTTTTGCTTGGGCCTAATCCATACGGTCTTATGGCTTTCCTGCTAGTCTGAAGACGAATGTGCTAGAAACTATAAAGCAAAAACATGTCCTGCAGCCTAGCCTTGCCTTGCCTGTCCTTGCCTGTCCTAGCCTTGCCTTATGTCCTTCTCATCCTTTTCTCTGTCCCATCCTCTCTCACTAAGCCCTCGTCTGGCTGCATGTCTCTTCTTTCCTTTTCTCTCACTCTCCTGCTTCCTGCCTCTTTTCTTGCAATTCCTCCATCTCACTCCTGCAGCCCAACACTACTTTTTATTCTTCCTTCCCTTTCTCCTGCTCCCTTCGCTTTCTCCCTCTGTCCCATATCTTTCTTCCCGACTTGTCTCTTGCAGACTTTGGGCCAAACTGGCCCCAAGTCTGGGCATGGTTTGACAAGTTTTCAGAGGCCTGGCTGGTGGCAGCAGGGACACCAGGCAGTGACAGGCCCGGGGCTGACAGGCTCCCCATCCCCTAGGGGGCGCCTGGCTGCCACACCCAGCTGACATTGAACCTTTGTCACAATGCCCGCTACCGTGGCGAGGATGCGGTGGCTCTGCAGGCGAGAGGGACACTGCAGGACTTGGTGTCAGCTCAGCAATTTCTCACTTCCCCTAAGAAGCGGAATTCTGCAAATTGCTGCCTTTGCTCTTGAAAGGATGTCGTCATGTGGGTGTTTTGGTGTCATACACTGAAAACAAAGCAGAAACTGTGAAATATTCCAATGATATGCATGGTCCCTGCCCCAAAGCACCATGACTCAGCCTAAGGAGATCTGCAGCTTATTTTTTTGTACTGCCAGCAGATTGTGGAAATACAGTATAAAAACCATCCTTATGGAGAGATCTTGGTATTTTAGGCTTAGTCTAAGTGTCTCAAGTTGCTGGGGTTTTTGCTTGGGCCTAATCCATACGGTCTTATGGCTTTCCTGCTAGTCTGAAGACGAATGTGCTAGAAACTATAAAGCAAAAACATGTCCTGCAGCCTAGCCTTGCCTTGCCTGTCCTTGCCTGTCCTAGCCTTGCCTTATGTCCTTCTCATCCTTTTCTCTGTCCCATCCTCTCTCACTAAGCCCTCGTCTGGCTGCATGTCTCTTCTTTCCTTTTCTCTCACTCTCCTGCTTCCTGCCTCTTTTCTTGCAATTCCTCCATCTCACTCCTGCAGCCCAACACTACTTTTTATTCTTCCTTCCCTTTCTCCTGCTCCCTTCGCTTTCTCCCTCTGTCCCATATCTTTCTTCCCGACTTGTCTCTTGCAGACTTTGGGCCAAACTGGCCCCAAGTCTGGGCATGGTTTGACAAGTTTTCAGAGGCCTGGCTGGTGGCAGCAGGGACACCAGGCAGTGACAGGCCCGGGGCTGACAGGCTCCCCATCCCCTAGGGGGCGCCTGGCTGCCACACCCAGCTGACATAGAACCTTTGTCACAATGCCCGCTACCGTGGCGAGGATGCGGTGGCTCTGCAGGTGAGAGGGACACTGCAGGACTTGGTGTCAGCTCAGCAATTTCTCACTTCCCCTAAGAAGCGGAATTCTGCAAATTGCTGCCTTTGCTCTTGAAAGGATGTCGTCATGTGGGTGTTTTGGTGTCATACACTGAAAACAGAGCAGAAACTGTGAAATATTCCCATGACATGCATGGTCCCTGCCCCAAAGCACCATGACTCAGCCTAAGGAGATCTGCAGCTTATTTTTTTGTACTGCCAGCAGATTGTGGAAATACAGTATAAAAACCATCCTTATGGAGATATCTTGGTATTTTAGGCTTAGTCTAAGTGTCTCAAGTAGCTGGGGTTTTTGCTTGGGCCTAATCCATACGGTCTTATGGCTTTCCTGCTAGTCTGAAGACGAATGTGCTAGAAACTATAAAGCAAAAACATGTCCTGCAGCCTAGCCTTGCCTTGCCTGTCCTTGCCTGTCCTAGCCTTGCCTTATGTCCTTCTCATCCTTTTCTCTGTCCCATCCTCTCTCACTAAGCCCTCGTCTGGCTGCATGTCTCTTCTTTCCTTTTCTCTCACTCTCCTGCTTCCTGCCTCTTTTCTTGCAATTCCTCCATCTCACTCCTGCAGCCCAACACTACTTTTTATTCTTCCTTCCCTTTCTCCTGCTCCCTTCGCTTTCTCCCTCTGTCCCATATCTTTCTTCCCGACTTGTCTCTTGCAGACTTTGGGCCAAACTGGCCCCAAGTCTGGGCATGGTTTGACAAGTTTTCAGAGGCCTGGCTGGTGGCAGCAGGGACACCAGGCAGTGACAGGCCCGGGGCTGACAGGCTCCCCATCCCCTAGGGGGCGCCTGGCTGCCACACCCAGCTGACATTGAACCTTTGTCACAATGCCCGCTACCGTGGCGAGGATGCGGTGGCTCTGCAGGCGAGAGGGACACTGCAGGACTTGGTGTCAGCTCAGCAATTTCTCACTTCCCCTAAGAAGCGGAATTCTGCAAATTGCTGCCTTTGCTCTTGAAAGGATGTCGTCATGTGGGTGTTTTGGTGTCATACACTGAAAACAAAGCAGAAACTGTGAAATATTCCAATGATATGCATGGTCCCTGCCCCAAAGCACCATGACTCAGCCTAAGGAGATCTGCAGCTTATTTTTTTGTACTGCCAGCAGATTGTGGAAATACAGTATAAAAACCATCCTTATGGAGAGATCTTGGTATTTTAGGCTTAGTCTAAGTGTCTCAAGTAGCTGGGGTTTTTGCTTGGGCCTAATCCATACGGTCTTATGGCTTTCCTGCTAGTCTGAAGACGAATGTGCTAGAAACTATAAAGCAAAAACATGTCCTGCAGCCTAGCCTTGCCTTGCCTGTCCTTGCCTGTCCTAGCCTTGCCTTATGTCCTTCTCATCCTTTTCTCTGTCCCATCCTCTCTCACTAAGCCCTCGTCTGGCTGCATGTCTCTTCTTTCCTTTTCTCTCACTCTCCTGCTTCCTGCCTCTTTTCTTGCAATTCCTCCATCTCACTCCTGCAGCCCAACACTACTTTTTATTCTTCCTTCCCTTTCTCCTGCTCCCTTCGCTTTCTCCCTCTGTCCCATATCTTTCTTCCCGACTTGTCTCTTGCAGACTTTGGGCCAAACTGGCCCCAAGTCTGGGCATGGTTTGACAAGTTTTCAGAGGCCTGGCTGGTGGCAGCAGGGACACCAGGCAGTGACAGGCCCGGGGCTGACAGGCTCCCCATCCCCTAGGGGGCGCCTGGCTGCCACACCCAGCTGACATTGAACCTTTGTCACAATGCCCGCTACCGTGGCGAGGATGCGGTGGCTCTGCAGGCGAGAGGGACACTGCAGGACTTGGTGTCAGCTCAGCAATTTCTCACTTCCCCTAAGAAGCGGAATTCTGCAAATTGCTGCCTTTGCTCTTGAAAGGATGTCGTCATGTGGGTGTTTTGGTGTCATACACTGAAAACAAAGCAGAAACTGTGAAATATTCCAATGATATGCATGGTCCCTGCCCCAAAGCACCATGACTCAGCCTAAGGAGATCTGCAGCTTATTTTTTTGTACTGCCAGCAGATTGTGGAAATACAGTATAAAAACCATCCTTATGGAGAGATCTTGGTATTTTAGGCTTAGTCTAAGTGTCTCAAGTTGCTGGGGTTTTTGCTTGGGCCTAATCCATACGGTCTTATGGCTTTCCTGCTAGTCTGAAGACGAATGTGCTAGAAACTATAAAGCAAAAACATGTCCTGCAGCCTAGCCTTGCCTTGCCTGTCCTTGCCTGTCCTAGCCTTGCCTTATGTCCTTCTCATCCTTTTCTCTGTCCCATCCTCTCTCACTAAGCCCTCGTCTGGCTGCATGTCTCTTCTTTCCTTTTCTCTCACTCTCCTGCTTCCTGCCTCTTTTCTTGCAATTCCTCCATCTCACTCCTGCAGCCCAACACTACTTTTTATTCTTCCTTCCCTTTCTCCTGCTCCCTTCGCTTTCTCCCTCTGTCCCATATCTTTCTTCCCGACTTGTCTCTTGCAGACTTTGGGCCAAACTGGCCCCAAGTCTGGGCATGGTTTGACAAGTTTTCAGAGGCCTGGCTGGTGGCAGCAGGGACACCAGGCAGTGACAGGCCCGGGGCTGACAGGCTCCCCATCCCCTAGGGGGCGCCTGGCTGCCACACCCAGCTGACATAGAACCTTTGTCACAATGCCCGCTACCGTGGCGAGGATGCGGTGGCTCTGCAGGTGAGAGGGACACTGCAGGACTTGGTGTCAGCTCAGCAATTTCTCACTTCCCCTAAGAAGCGGAATTCTGCAAATTGCTGCCTTTGCTCTTGAAAGGATGTCGTCATGTGGGTGTTTTGGTGTCATACACTGAAAACAGAGCAGAAACTGTGAAATATTCCCATGACATGCATGGTCCCTGCCCCAAAGCACCATGACTCAGCCTAAGGAGATCTGCAGCTTATTTTTTTGTACTGCCAGCAGATTGTGGAAATACAGTATAAAAACCATCCTTATGGAGATATCTTGGTATTTTAGGCTTAGTCTAAGTGTCTCAAGTAGCTGGGGTTTTTGCTTGGGCCTAATCCATACGGTCTTATGGCTTTCCTGCTAGTCTGAAGACGAATGTGCTAGAAACTATAAAGCAAAAACATGTCCTGCAGCCTAGCCTTGCCTTGCCTGTCCTTGCCTGTCCTAGCCTTGCCTTATGTCCTTCTCATCCTTTTCTCTGTCCCATCCTCTCTCACTAAGCCCTCGTCTGGCTGCATGTCTCTTCTTTCCTTTTCTCTCACTCTCCTGCTTCCTGCCTCTTTTCTTGCAATTCCTCCATCTCACTCCTGCAGCCCAACACTACTTTTTATTCTTCCTTCCCTTTCTCCTGCTCCCTTCGCTTTCTCCCTCTGTCCCATATCTTTCTTCCCGACTTGTCTCTTGCAGACTTTGGGCCAAACTGGCCCCAAGTCTGGGCATGGTTTGACAAGTTTTCAGAGGCCTGGCTGGTGGCAGCAGGGACACCAGGCAGTGACAGGCCCGGGGCTGACAGGCTCCCCATCCCCTAGGGGGCGCCTGGCTGCCACACCCAGCTGACATTGAACCTTTGTCACAATGCCCGCTACCGTGGCGAGGATGCGGTGGCTCTGCAGGCGAGAGGGACACTGCAGGACTTGGTGTCAGCTCAGCAATTTCTCACTTCCCCTAAGAAGCGGAATTCTGCAAATTGCTGCCTTTGCTCTTGAAAGGATGTCGTCATGTGGGTGTTTTGGTGTCATACACTGAAAACAAAGCAGAAACTGTGAAATATTCCAATGATATGCATGGTCCCTGCCCCAAAGCACCATGACTCAGCCTAAGGAGATCTGCAGCTTATTTTTTTGTACTGCCAGCAGATTGTGGAAATACAGTATAAAAACCATCCTTATGGAGAGATCTTGGTATTTTAGGCTTAGTCTAAGTGTCTCAAGTAGCTGGGGTTTTTGCTTGGGCCTAATCCATACGGTCTTATGGCTTTCCTGCTAGTCTGAAGACGAATGTGCTAGAAACTATAAAGCAAAAACATGTCCTGCAGCCTAGCCTTGCCTTGCCTGTCCTTGCCTGTCCTAGCCTTGCCTTATGTCCTTCTCATCCTTTTCTCTGTCCCATCCTCTCTCACTAAGCCCTCGTCTGGCTGCATGTCTCTTCTTTCCTTTTCTCTCACTCTCCTGCTTCCTGCCTCTTTTCTTGCAATTCCTCCATCTCACTCCTGCAGCCCAACACTACTTTTTATTCTTCCTTCCCTTTCTCCTGCTCCCTTCGCTTTCTCCCTCTGTCCCATATCTTTCTTCCCGACTTGTCTCTTGCAGACTTTGGGCCAAACTGGCCCCAAGTCTGGGCATGGTTTGACAAGTTTTCAGAGGCCTGGCTGGTGGCAGCAGGGACACCAGGCAGTGACAGGCCCGGGGCTGACAGGCTCCCCATCCCCTAGGGGGCGCCTGGCTGCCACACCCAGCTGACATTGAACCTTTGTCACAATGCCCGCTACCGTGGCGAGGATGCGGTGGCTCTGCAGGCGAGAGGGACACTGCAGGACTTGGTGTCAGCTCAGCAATTTCTCACTTCCCCTAAGAAGCGGAATTCTGCAAATTGCTGCCTTTGCTCTTGAAAGGATGTCGTCATGTGGGTGTTTTGGTGTCATACACTGAAAACAAAGCAGAAACTGTGAAATATTCCAATGATATGCATGGTCCCTGCCCCAAAGCACCATGACTCAGCCTAAGGAGATCTGCAGCTTATTTTTTTGTACTGCCAGCAGATTGTGGAAATACAGTATAAAAACCATCCTTATGGAGAGATCTTGGTATTTTAGGCTTAGTCTAAGTGTCTCAAGTAGCTGGGGTTTTTGCTTGGGCCTAATCCATACGGTCTTATGGCTTTCCTGCTAGTCTGAAGACGAATGTGCTAGAAACTATAAAGCAAAAACATGTCCTGCAGCCTAGCCTTGCCTTGCCTGTCCTTGCCTGTCCTAGCCTTGCCTTATGTCCTTCTCATCCTTTTCTCTGTCCCATCCTCTCTCACTAAGCCCTCGTCTGGCTGCATGTCTCTTCTTTCCTTTTCTCTCACTCTCCTGCTTCCTGCCTCTTTTCTTGCAATTCCTCCATCTCACTCCTGCAGCCCAACACTACTTTTTATTCTTCCTTCCCTTTCTCCTGCTCCCTTCGCTTTCTCCCTCTGTCCCATATCTTTCTTCCCGACTTGTCTCTTGCAGACTTTGGACCAAACTGGCCCCAAGTCTGGGCATGGTTTGACAAGTTTTCAGAGGCCTGGCTGGTGGCAGCAGGGACACCAGGCAGTGACAGGCCCGGGGCTGACAGGCTACCCATCCCCTAGGGGGCGCCTGGATGCCACACCCAGCTGACATTGAACCTTTGTCACAATGCCCGCTACCTTGGCGAGGATGCGGTGGCTCTTCAGGTGACAGGGACACTGCAGGACTTGGTGTCAGCTCAGCAATTTCTCACTTCCCCTAAGAAGCGGAATTTGCAAATTGCTGCCTTTGCTCTTGAAAGTATGTCATCAGGTGGGTGTTTTGGTGTCATACACTGAAAACAGAGCAGAAACTGTGAAATATTCCCATGATATGCATGGTCCCTGCCCCAAAGCACCATGACTCAGCCTAAGGAGATCGTCAGCTTATTTGCTTGAACTGCCAGCAGATTGTGGAAGTACAGTATAAAAACCATCCTTATGGAGAGATCTTGGTATTTTAGGCTTAGTCTAAGTGTCTCAAGTAGCTGGGGTTTTTGCTTGGGCCTAATCCATACGGTCTTATGGCTTTCCTCCTCGTCTGAAGACGAATGTGCTAGAAACTATAAAGCAAAAACATGTCCTGCAGCCTAGCCTTGCCTTGCCTGTCCTTGCCTGTCCTAGCCTTGCCTTATTTCCTTCTCATCCTGTTCTCTGTCCCATCCTCTCTCACTAAGCCCTCGTCTGGCTGCATGTCTCTTCTTTCCTTTTCTCTCACTCTCCTGCTTCCTGCCTCTTTTCTTGCAATTCCTCCACCTCACTCCTGCAGCCCAGCATTACTTTTTATTCTTCCTTCCCTTTCTCCTGCTCCCTTCGCTTTCTCCCTCTGTCCCATATCTTTCTTCCCGACTTGTCTCTTGGAGACTTTGGGCCAAACTGGCCCCGAGTCTGGGCATGGTTTGACAAGTTTTCAGAGGCCTGGCTGGTGGCAGCAGGGACACCAGGCAGTGACAGGCCCGGGGCTGACAGGCTCCCCATCCCCTAGGGGGCGCCTGCCTCCACACCCAGCTGACATTGAACCTTTGTCATAATGCCCGCTACCGTGGCGAGGATGCGGTGGCTCTGCAGGTGACAGGGACACTGCAGGACTTGGTGTCAGCTCAGCAATTTCTCACTTTCCCTAAGAAGCAGAATTCTGCAAATTGCTGCCTTTGCTCTTGAAAGGATGTCATCAGGTGGGTGTTTTGGTGTCATACACTCAAAACAGAGCAGAAACTGTGAAATATTCCCATGATATGCATGGTCCCTGCCCCAAAGCACCATGACTCAGCCTAAGGAGATCTGCAGCTTATTTTTTTGTACTGCCAGCAGATTGTGGAAATACAGTATAAAAACCATCCTTATGGAGAGATCTTGGTATTTTAGGCTTAGTCTAAGTGTCTCAAGTAGCTGGGGTTTTTGCTTGGGCCTAATCCATACGGTCTTATGGCTTTCCTCCTAGTCTGAAGACGAATGTGCTAGAAACTATAAAGCAAAAACATGTCCTGCAGCCTAGCCTTGCCTTGCCTGTCCTTGCCTGTCCTAGCCTTGCCTTATGTCCTTCTCATCCTTTTCTCTGTCCCATCCTCTCTCACTAAGCCCTCGTCTGGCTGCATGTCTCTTCTTTCCTTTTCTCTCACTCTCCTGCTTCCTGCCTCTTTTCTTGCAATTCCTCCATCTCACTCCTGCAGCCCAACACTACTTTTTATTCTTCCTTCCCTTTCTCCTGCTCCCTTCGCTTTCTCCCTCTGTCCCATATCTTTCTTCCCGACTTGTCTCTTGGAGACTTTGGGCCAAACTGGCCCCAAGTCTGGGCATGGTTTGACAAATTTTCAGAGGCCTGGCTGGTGGCAGCAGGGTCACCAGGCAGTGACAGGCCCGGGGCTGACAGGCTCCCCATCCCCTAGGGGGCGCCTGGCTGCCACACCCAGCTGACATTGAACCTTTGTCATAATGCCCGCTACCGTGGCGAGGATGCGGTGGCTCTGCAGGCGAGAGGGACACTGCAGGACTTGGTGTCAGCTCAGCAATTTCTCACTTTCCCTAAGAAGCGGAATTCTGCAAATTGCTGCCTTTGCTCTTGAAAGGATGTCATCAGGTGGGTGTTTTGGTGTCATACACTCAAAACAGAGCAGAAACTGTGAAATATTCCCATGATATGCATGGTCCCTGCCCCAAAGCACCATGACTCAGCCTAAGGAGATCTGCAGCTTATTTTTTTGTACTGCCAGCAGATTGTGGAAGTACAGTATAAAAACCATCCTTATGGAGAGATCTTGGTATTTTAGGCTTAGTCTAAGTGTCTCAAGTAGCTGGGGTTTTTGCTTGGGCCTAATCCATACGGTCTTATGGCTTTCCTCCTAGTCTGAAGACGAATGTGCTAGAAACTATAAAGCAAAAACATGTCCTGCAGCCTAGCCTTGCCTTGCCTGTCCTTGCCTGTCCTAGCCTTGCCTTATGTCCTTCTCATCCTTTTCTCTGTCCCATCCTCTCTCACTAAGCCCTCGTCTGGCTGCATGTTTCTTCTTTCCTTTTCTCTCACTCTCCTGCTTCCTGCCTCTTTTCTTGCAATTCCTCCATCTCACTCCTGCAGCCCAACACTACTTTTTATTCTTCCTTCCCTTTCTCCTGCTCCCTTCGCTTTCTCCCTCTGTCCCATATCTTTCTTCCCGACTTGTCTCTTGCAGACTTTGGGCCAAACTGGCCCCAAGTCTGGGCATGGTTTGACAAGTTTTCAGAGGCCTGGCTGGTGGCAGCAGGGACACCAGGCAGTGACAGGCCCGGGGCTGACAGGCTACCCATCCCCTAGGGGGCGCCTGGCTGCCACACCCAGCTGACATTGAACCTTTGTCACAATGCCCGCTACCGTGGCGAGGATGTGGTGGCTCTGCAGGTGACAGGGACACTGCAGGACTTGGTGTCAGCTCAGCAATTTCTCACTTTCCCTAAGAAGCGGAATTCTGCAAATTGCTGCCTTTGCTCTTGAAAGGATGTCGTCAGGTGGGTGTTTTGGTGTCATACACTGAAAACAGAGCAGAAACTGTGAAATATTCCCATGATATGCATGGTCCCTGCCCCAAAGCACCATGACTCAGCCTAAGGAGATCTGCAGCTTATTTTTTTGTACTGCCAGCAGATTGTGGAAGTACAGTATAAAAACCATCCTTATGGAGAGATCTTGGTATTTTAGGCTTAGTCTAAGTGTCTCAACTAGCTGGGGTTTTTGCTTGGGCCTAATCCATACGGTCTTATGGCTTTCCTGCTAGTCTGAAGACGAATGTGCTAGAAACTATAAAGCAAAAACATGTCCTGCAGCCTAGCCTTGCCTTGCCTGTCCTTGCCTGTCCCAGCCTTGCCTTATGTCCTTCTCATCCTGTTCTCTGTCCCATCCTCTCTCACTAAGCCCTCGTCTGGCTGCATGTCTCTTCTTTCCTTTTCTCTTACTCTCCTGCTTCCTGCCTCTTTTCTTGCAATTCCTCCATCTCACTCCTGCAGCCCAACACTACTTTTTATTCTTCCTTCCCTTTCTCCTGCTCCCTTCGCTTTCTCCCTCTGTCCCATATCTTTCTTCCCGACTTGTCTCTTGGAGACTTTGGGCCAAACTGGCCCCAAGTCTGGGCATGGTTTGACAAGTTTTCAGAGGCCTGGCTGGTGGCAGCAGGGACACCAGGCAGTGACAGGCCCGGGGCTGACAGGCTCCCCATCCCCTAGGGGGCGCCTGGCTGCCACACCCAGCTGACATAGAACCTTTGTCACAATGCCCGCTACCGTGGCGAGGATGCGGTGGCTCTGCAGGTGACAGGGACACTGCAGGACTTGGTGTCAGCTCAGCAATTTCTCACTTCCCCTAAGAAGCGGAATTCTGCAAATTGCTGCCTTTGCTCTTGAAAGGATGTCGTCATGTGGGTGTTTTGGTGTCATACACTGAAAACAGAGCAGAAACTGTGAAATATTCCCATGATATGCATGGTCCCTGCCCCAAAGCACCATGACTCAGCCTAAGGAGATCTGCAGCTTATTTTTTTGTACTGCCAGCAGATTGTGGAAATACAGTATAAAAACCATCCTTATGGAGAGATCTTGGTATTTTAGGCTTAGTCTAAGTGTCTCAAGTAGCTGGGGTTTTTGCTTGGGCCTAATCCATACGGTCTTATGGCTTTCCTCCTCGTCTGAAGACGAATGTGCTAGAAACTATAAAGCAAAAACATGTCCTGCAGCCTAGCCTTGCCTTGCCTGTCCTTGCCTGTCCTAGCCTTGCCTTATGTCCTTCTCATCCTTTTCTCTGTCGCATCCTCTCTCACTAAGCCGTCGTCTGGCTGCATGTCTCTTCTTTCCTTTTCTCTCACTCTCCTGCTTCCTGCCTCTTTTCTTGCAATTCCTCCATCTCACTCCTGCAGCCCAACACTACTTTTTATTCTTCCTTCCCTTTCTCCTGCTCCCTTCGCTTTCTCCCTCTGTCCCATATCTTTCTTCCCGACTTGTCTCTTGCAGACTTTGGGCCAAACTGGCCCCAAGTCTGGGCATGGTTTGACAAGTTTTCAGAGGCCTGGCTGGTGGCAGCAGGGACACCAGGCAGTGACAGGCCCGGGGCTGACAGGCTCCCCATCCCCTAGGGGGCGCCTGGCTGCCACACCCAGCTGCCATAGAACCTTTGTCACAATGCCCGCTACCGTGGCGAGGATGCGGTGGCTCTGCAGGTGACAGGGACACTGCAGGACTTGGTGTCAGCTCAGCAATTTCTCACTTCCCCTAAGAAGCGGAATTCTGCAAATTGCTGCCTTTGCTCTTGAAAGGATGTCGTCATGTGGGTGTTTTGGTGTCATACACTGAAAACAAAGCAGAAACTGTGAAATATTCCAATGATATGCATGGTCCCTGCCCCAAAGCACCATGACTCAGCCTAAGGAGATCTGCAGCTTATTTTTTTGTACTGCCAGCAGATTGTGGAAATACAGTATAAAAACCATCCTTATGGAGAGATCTTGGTATTTTAGGCTTAGTCTAAGTGTCTCAAGTAGCTGGGGTTTTTGCTTGGGCCTAATCCATATGGTCTTATGGCTTTCCTGCTAGTCTGAAGACGAATGTGCTAGAAACTATAAAGCAAAAACATGTCCTGCAGCCTAGCCTTGCCTTGCCTGTCCTTGCCTGTCCTAGCCTTGCCTTATGTCCTTCTCATCCTTTTCTCTGTCCCATCCTCTCTCACTAAGCCCTCGTCTGGCTGCATGTCTCTTCTTTCCTTTTCTCTCACTCTCCTGCTTCCTGCCTCTTTTCTTGCAATTCCTCCATCTCACTCCTGCAGCCCAACACTACTTTTTATTCTTCCTTCCCTTTCTCCTGCTCCCTTCGCTTTCTCCCTCTGTCCCATATCTTTCTTCCCGACTTGTCTCTTGCAGACTTTGGGCCAAACTGGCCCCAAGTCTGGGCATGGTTTGACAAGTTTTCAGAGGCCTGGCTGGTGGCAGCAGGGACACCAGGCAGTGACAGGCCCGGAGCTGACAGGCTACCCATCCCCTAGGGGGCGCCTGGATGCCACACCCAGCTGACATTGAACCTTTGTCACAATGCCCGCTACCGTGGCGAGGATGCGGTGGCTCTGCAGGTGACAGGGACACTGCAGGACTTGGTGTCAGCTCAGCAATTTCTCACTTCCCCTAAGAAGCGGAATTTGCAAATTGCTGCCTTTGCTCTTGAAAGTATGTCATCAGGTGGGTGTTTTGGTGTCATACACTGAAAACAGAGCAGAAACTGTGAAATATTCCCATGATATGCATGGTCCCTGCCCCAAAGCACCATGACTCAGCCTAAGGAGATCTGCAGCTTATTTTTTTACTGCAAGCAGATTGTGGAAGTACAGTATAAAAACCATCCTTATGGAGAGATCTTGGTATTTTAGGCTTAGTCTAAGTGTCTCAAGTAGCTGGGGTTTTTGCTTGGGCCTAATCCATACGGTCTTATGGCTTTCCTCCTAGTCCGAAGACGAATGTTCTAGAAACTATAAAGCAAAAACATGTCCTGCAGCCTAGCCTTGCCTTGCCTGTCCTTGCCTGTCCTAGCCTTGCCTTATTTCCTTCTCATCCTGTTCTCTGTCCCATCCTCTCTCACTAAGCCCTCGTCTGGCTGCATGTCTCTTCTTTCCTTTTCTCTCACTCTCCTGCTTCCTGCCTCTTTTCTTGCAATTCCTCCACCTCACTCCTGCAGCCCAACACTACTTTTTATTCTTCCTTCCCTTTCTCCTGCTCCCTTCGCTTTCTCCCTCTGTCCCATATCTTTCTTCCCGACTTGTCTCTTGGAGACTTTGGGCCAAACTGGCCCCAAGTCTGGGCATGGTTTGACAAATTTTCAGAGGCCTGGCTGGTGGCAGCAGGGACACCAGGCAGTGACAGGCCCGGGGCTGACAGGCTCCCTATCCCCTAGAGGGCGCCTGGCTGCCACACCCAGCTGCCATAGAACCTTTGTCACAATGCCCGCTACCGTGGCGAGGATGCGGTGGCTCTGCAGGTGACAGGGACACTGCAGGACTTGGTGTCAGCTCAGCAATTTCTCACTTCCCCTAAGAAGCGGAATTCTGCAAACTGCTGCCTTTGCTCTTGCAAGGATGTCATCAGGTGGGTGTTTTGGTGTCATACACTGAAAACAGAGCAGAAACGGTGAAATATTCCCATGATATGCATGGTCCCTGCCCCAAAGCACCATGACTCAGCCTAAGGAGATCTGCAGCTTATTTTTTTGTACTGCCAGCAGATTGTGGAAGTACAGTGTAAAAACCATCCTTATGGAGAGATCATGGTATTTTAGGCTTAGTCAAAGTGTCTCAAGTAGCTGGGGTTTTTGCTTGGGCCTAATCCATACGGTCTTATGGCTTTCCTCCTAGTCTGAAGACGAATGTTCTAGAAACTATAAAGCAAAAACATGTCCTGCAGCCTAGCCTTGCCTTAACTGTCCTTGCCTGTCATAGCCTTGCTTTATTTCCTTCTCATCCTGTTCTCTGTCCCATCGTCTCTCACTAAGCCCTCGTCTGGCTGCATGTCTCTTATTTCTTTTCTCTCACTCTCCTGCTTCCTGCCTCTTTTCTTGCAATTCCTCCACCTCACTCCTGCAGCCCAACACTACTTTTTATTCTTCCTTCCCTTTCTCCTGCTCCCTTCTCTCTCTCCCTCTGTCCCATATCTTTTTTCCCGACTTGTCTCTTGGAGACTTTGGGCCAAACTGGCCCCAAGTCTGGGCATGGTTTGACAAATTTTCAGAGGCCTGGCTGGTGGCAGCAGGGTCACCAGGCAGTGAAAGGCCCGGGGCTGACAGGCTCCCCATCCCCTAGGGGGCGCCTGGCTGCCACACCCAGCTGCCATAGAACCTTTGTCACAATGCCCGCTACAGTGGCGAGGATGCGGTGGCTCTGCAGGTGACAGGGACACTGCAGGACTTGGTGTCAGCTCAGCAATTTCTCACTTCCCCTAAGAAGCGGAATTCTGCAAATTGCTGCCTTTGCTCTTGAAAGGATGTCATCAGGTGGGTGTTTTGGTGTCATACACTCAAAACAGAGCAGAAACTGTGAAATATTCCCATGATATGCATGGTCCCTGCCCCAAAGCACCATGACTCAGCCTAAGGAGATCTGCAGCTTATTTTTTTGTACTGCCAGCAGATTGTGGAAGTACAGTGTAAAAACCATCCTTATGGAGAGATCATGGTATTTTAGGCTTAGTCAAAGTGTCTCAAGTAGCTGGGGTTATTGCTTGGGCCCAATCCATACGGTCTTATGGCTTTCCTCCTAGTCTGAAGACGAATGTGCTAGAAACTATAAAGCAAAAACATGTCCTGCAGCCTAGCCTTGCCTTGCCTGTCCTTGCCTGTCCTAGCCTTGCTTTATTTCCTTCTCATCCTGTTCTCTGTCCCATCCTCTCTCACTAAGCCCTCGTCTGGCTGCATGTCTCTTCTTTCCTTTTCTCTCACTCTCCTGCTTCCTGCCTCTTTTCTTGCAATTCCTCCATCTCACTCCTGCAGCCCAACACTACTTTTTATTCTTCCTTCCCTTTCTCCTGCTCCCTTCGCTTTCTCCCTCTGTCCCATATCTTTCTTCCCGACTTGTCTCTTGCAGACTTTGGGCCAAACTGGCCCCAAGTCTGGGCATGGTTTGACAAGTTTTCAGAGGCCTGGCTGGTGGCAGCAGGGACACCAGGCAGTGACAGGCCCGGGGCTGACAGGCTCCCCATCCCCTAGGGGGCGCCTGGCTGCCACACCCAGCTGACATTGAACCTTTGTCACAATGCCCGCTACCGTGGCGAGGATGCGGTGGCTCTGCAGGCGAGAGGGACACTGCAGGACTTGGTGTCAGCTCAGCAATTTCTCACTTCCCCTAAGAAGCGGAATTCTGCAAATTGCTGCCTTTGCTCTTGAAAGGATGTCGTCATGTGGGTGTTTTGGTGTCATACACTGAAAACAGAGCAGAAACTGTGAAATATTCCAATGATATGCATGGTCCCTGCCCCAAAGCACCATGACTCAGCCTAAGGAGATCTGCAGCTTATTTTTTTGTACTGCCAGCAGATTGTGGAAATACAGTATAAAAACCATCCTTATGGAGAGATCTTGGTATTTTAGGCTTAGTCTAAGTGTCTCAAGTAGCTGGGGTTTTTGCTTGGGCCTAATCCATACGGTCTTATGGCTTTCCTCCTAGTCTGAAGACGAATGTGCTAGAAACTATAAAGCAAAAACATGTCCTGCAGCCTAGCCTTGCCTTGCCTGTCCTTGCCTGTCCTAGCCTTGCCTTATGTCCTTCTCATCCTTTTCTCTGTCCCATCCTCTCTCACTAAGCCCTCGTCTGGCTGCATGTTTCTTCTTTCCTTTTCTCTCACTCTCCTGCTTCCTGCCTCTTTTCTTGCAATTCCTCCATCTCACTCCTGCAGCCCAACACTACTTTTTATTCTTCCTTCCCTTTCTCCTGCTCCCTTCGCTTTCTCCCTCTGTCCCATATCTTTCTTCCCGACTTGTCTCTTGCAGACTTTGGGCCAAACTGGCCCCAAGTCTGGGCATGGTTTGACAAGTTTTCAGAGGCCTGGCTGGTGGCAGCAGGGACACCAGGCAGTGACAGGCCCGGGGCTGACAGGCTACCCATCCCCTAGGGGGCGCCTGGCTGCCACACCCAGCTGACATTGAACCTTTGTCACAATGCCCGCTACCGTGGCGAGGATGTGGTGGCTCTGCAGGTGACAGGGACACTGCAGGACTTGGTGTCAGCTCAGCAATTTCTCACTTTCCCTAAGAAGCGGAATTCTGCAAATTGCTGCCTTTGCTCTTGAAAGGATGTCATCAGGTGGGTGTTTTGGTGTCATACACTGAAAACAGAGCAGAAACTGTGAAATATTCCCATGATATGCATGGTCCCTGCCCCAAAGCACCATGACTCAGCCTAAGGAGATCTGCAGCTTATTTTTTTGTACTGCCAGCAGATTGTGGAAGTACAGTATAAAAACCATCCTTATGGAGAGATCTTGGTATTTTAGGCTTAGTCTAAGTGTCTCAACTAGCTGGGGTTTTTGCTTGGGCCTAATCCATACGGTCTTATGGCTTTCCTGCTAGTCTGAAGACGAATGTGCTAGAAACTATAAAGCAAAAACATGTCCTGCAGCCTAGCCTTGCCTTGCCTGTCCTTGCCTGTCCCAGCCTTGCCTTATGTCCTTCTCATCCTGTTCTCTGTCCCATCCTCTCTCACTAAGCCCTCGTCTGGCTGCATGTCTCTTCTTTCCTTTTCTCTTACTCTCCTGCTTCCTGCCTCTTTTCTTGCAATTCCTCCATCTCACTCCTGCAGCCCAACACTACTTTTTATTCTTCCTTCCCTTTCTCCTGCTCCCTTCGCTTTCTCCCTCTGTCCCATATCTTTCTTCCCGACTTGTCTCTTGCAGACTTTGGGCCAAACTGGCCCCAAGTCTGGGCATGGTTTGACAAGTTTTCAGAGGCCTGGCTGGTGGCAGCAGGGACACCAGGCAGTGACAGGCCCGGGGCTGACAGGCTCCCCATCCCCTAGGGGGCGCCTGGCTGCCACACCCAGCTGACATTGAACCTTTGTCACAATGCCCGCTACCGTGGCGAGGATGCGGTGGCTCTGCAGGTGAGAGGGACACTGCAGGACTTGGTGTCAGCTCAGCAATTTCTCACTTCCCCTAAGAAGCGGAATTCTGCAAATTGCTGCCTTTGCTCTTGAAAGGATGTCGTCATGTGGGTGTTTTGGTGTCATACACTGAAAACAGAGCAGAAACTGTGAAATATTCCCATGATATGCATGGTCCCTGCCCCAAAGCACCATGACTCAGCCTAAGGAGATCTGCAGCTTATTTTTTTGTACTGCCAGCAGATTGTGGAAATACAGTATAAAAACCATCCTTATGGAGAGATCTTGGTATTTTAGGCTTAGTCTAAGTGTCTCAAGTAGCTGGGGTTTTTGCTTGGGCCTAATCCATACGGTCTTATGGCTTTCCTCCTCGTCTGAAGACGAATGTGCTAGAAACTATAAAGCAAAAACATGTCCTGCAGCCTAGCCTTGCCTTGCCTGTCCTTGCCTGTCCTAGCCTTGCCTTATGTCCTTCTCATCCTTTTCTCTGTCGCATCCTCTCTCACTAAGCCGTCGTCTGGCTGCATGTCTCTTCTTTCCTTTTCTCTCACTCTCCTGCTTCCTGCCTCTTTTCTTGCAATTCCTCCATCTCACTCCTGCAGCCCAACACTACTTTTTATTCTTCCTTCCCTTTCTCCTGCTCCCTTCGCTTTCTCCCTCTGTCCCATATCTTTCTTCCCGACTTGTCTCTTGCAGACTTTGGGCCAAACTGGCCCCAAGTCTGGGCATGGTTTGACAAGTTTTCAGAGGCCTGGCTGGTGGCAGCAGGGACACCAGGCAGTGACAGGCCCGGGGCTGACAGGCTCCCCATCCCCTAGGGGGCGCCTGGCTGCCACACCCAGCTGCCATAGAACCTTTGTCACAATGCCCGCTACCGTGGCGAGGATGCGGTGGCTCTGCAGGTGACAGGGACACTGCAGGACTTGGTGTCAGCTCAGCAATTTCTCACTTCCCCTAAGAAGCGGAATTCTGCAAATTGCTGCCTTTGCTCTTGAAAGGATGTCGTCATGTGGGTGTTTTGGTGTCATACACTGAAAACAGAGCAGAAACTGTGAAATATTCCAATGATATGCATGGTCCCTGCCCCAAAGCACCATGACTCAGCCTAAGGAGATCTGCAGCTTATTTTTTTGTACTGCCAGCAGATTGTGGAAATACAGTATAAAAACCATCCTTATGGAGAGATCTTGGTATTTTAGGCTTAGTCTAAGTGTCTCAAGTAGCTGGGGTTTTTGCTTGGGCCTAATCCATATGGTCTTATGGCTTTCCTGCTAGTCTGAAGACGAATGTGCTAGAAACTATAAAGCAAAAACATGTCCTGCAGCCTAGCCTTGCCTTGCCTGTCCTTGCCTGTCCTAGCCTTGCCTTATGTCCTTCTCATCCTTTTCTCTGTCCCATCCTCTCTCACTAAGCCCTCGTCTGGCTGCATGTCTCTTCTTTCCTTTTCTCTCACTCTCCTGCTTCCTGCCTCTTTTCTTGCAATTCCTCCATCTCACTCCTGCAGCCCAACACTACTTTTTATTCTTCCTTCCCTTTCTCCTGCTCCCTTCGCTTTCTCCCTCTGTCCCATATCTTTCTTCCCGACTTGTCTCTTGCAGACTTTGGGCCAAACTGGCCCCAAGTCTGGGCATGGTTTGACAAGTTTTCAGAGGCCTGGCTGGTGGCAGCAGGGACACCAGGCAGTGACAGGCCCGGAGCTGACAGGCTACCCATCCCCTAGGGGGCGCCTGGATGCCACACCCAGCTGACATTGAACCTTTGTCACAATGCCCGCTACCGTGGCGAGGATGCGGTGGCTCTTCAGGTGACAGGGACACTGCAGGACTTGGTGTCAGCTCAGCAATTTCTCACTTCCCCTAAGAAGCGGAATTTGCAAATTGCTGCCTTTGCTCTTGAAAGTATGTCATCAGGTGGGTGTTTTGGTGTCATACACTGAAAACAGAGCAGAAACTGTGAAATATTCCCATGATATGCATGGTCCCTGCCCCAAAGCACCATGACTCAGCCTAAGGAGATCGTCAGCTTATTTGCTTGTACTGCCAGCAGATTGTGGAAGTACAGTATAAAAACCATCCTTATGGAGAGATCTTGGTATTTTAGGCTTAGTCTAAGTGTCTCAAGTAGCTGGGGTTTTTGCTTGGGCCTAATCCATATGGTCTTATGGCTTTCCTGCTCGTCTGAAGACGAATGTGCTAGAAACTATAAAGCAAAAACATGTCCTGCAGCCTACCCTTGCCTTGCCTGTCCTGCCTGTCCTAGCTTTACCTTATGTCCTTCTCATCCTGTTCTCTGTCCCATCCTCTCTCACTAAGCCCTCGTCTGGCTGCATGTCTCTTATTTCTTTTCTCTCACTCTCCTGCTTCCTGCCTCTTTTCTTGCAATTCCTCCACCTCACTCCTGCAGCCCAACACTACTTTTTATTCTTCTTTCCCTTTCTCCTGCTCCCTTCTCTCTCTCCCTCTGTCCCATATCTTTTTTCCCGACTTGTCTCTTGGAGACTTTGGGCCAAACTGGCCCCAAGTCTGGGCATGGTTTGACAAATTTTCAGAGGCCTGGCTGGTGGCAGCAGGGTCACCAGGCAGTGACAGGCCCGGGGCTGACAGGCTCCCCATCCCCTAGGGGGCGCCTGGCTGCCACACCCAGCTGCCATAGAACCTTTGTCACAATGCCCGCTACAGTGGCGAGGATGCGGTGGCTCTGCAGGTGACAGGGACACTGCAGGACTTGGTGTCAGCTCAGCAATTTCTCACTTCCCCTAAGAAGCGGAATTCTGCAAATTGCTGCCTTTGCTCTTGAAAGGATGTCATCAGGTGGGTGTTTTGGTGTCATACACTCAAAACAGAGCAGAAACTGTGAAATATTCCCATGATATGCATGGTCCCTGCCCCAAAGCACCATGACTCAGCCTAAGGAGATCTGCAGCTTATTTTCTTACTGCCAGCAGATTGTGGAAGTACAGTATAAAAACCATCCTTATGGAGAGATCATGGTATTTTAGGCTTAGTCTAAGTGTCTCAAGTAGCTGGGGTTTTTGCTTGGGCCTAATCCATACGGTCTTATGGCTTTCCTCCTAGTCTGAAGACGAATGTTCTAGAAACTATAAAGCAAAAACATGTCCTGCAGCCTAGCCTTGCCTTGCCTGTCCTTGCCTGTCCTAGCCTTGCCTTATTTCCTTCTCATCCTGTTCTCTGTCCCATCGTCTCTCACTAAGCCCTCGTCTGGCTGCATGTCTCTTCTTTCCTTTTCTCTCACTCTCCTGCTTCCTGCCTCTTTCCTTGCAATTCCTCCACCTCACTCCTGCAGCCCAACACTACTTTTTATTCTTCCTTCCCTTTCTCCTGCTCCCTTCTCTCTCTCCCTCTGTCCCATATCTTTTTTCCCGACTTGTCTCTTGCAGACTTTGGGCCAAACTGGCCCCAAGTCTGGGCATGGTTTGACAAGTTTTCCGAGGCCTGGCTGGTGGCAGCAGGGACACCAGGCAGTGACAGGCCCGGGGCTGACAGGCTCCCCATCCCCTAGGGGGCGCCTGGCTGCCACACCCAGCTGACATAGAACCTTTGTCACAATGCCCGCTACCGTGGCGAGGATGCGGTGGCTCTGCAGGTGACAGGGACACTGCAGGACTTGGTGTCAGCTCAGCAATTTCTCACTTCCCCTAAGAAGCGGAATTCTGCAAATTGCTGCCTTTGCTCTTGAAAGGATGTCATCAGGTGGGTGTTTTGGTGTCATACACTCAAAACAGAGCAGAAACTGTGAAATATTCCCATGATATGCATGGTCCCTGCCCCAAAGCACCATGACTCAGCCTAAGGAGATCTGCAGCTTATTTTCTTACTGCCAGCAGATTGTGGAAGTACAGTATAAAAACCATCCTTATGGAGAGATCTTGGTATTTTAGGCTTAGTCTAAGTGTCTCAAGTAGCTGGGGTTTTTGCTTGGGCCTAATCCATACGGTCTTATGGCTTTCCTCCTAGTCTGAAGACGAATGTTCTAGAAACTATAAAGCAAAAACATGTCCTGCAGCCTAGCCTTGCCTTGCCTGTCCTTGCCTGTCCTAGCCTTGCCTTATTTCCTTCTCATCCTGTTCTCTGTCCCATCGTCTCTCACTAAGCCCTCGTCTGGCTGCATGTCTCTTCTCTCCTTTTCTCTCACTCTCCTGCTTCCTGCCTCTTTCCTTGCAATTCCTCCACCTCACTCCTGCAGCCCAACACTACTTTTTATTCTTCCTTCCCTTTCTCCTACTCCCTTCGCTTTCTCCCTCTGTCCCATATCTTTCTTCCCGACTTGTCTCTTGCAGACTTTGGGCCAAACTGGCCCCAAGTCTGGGCATGGTTTGACAAGTTTTCCGAGGCCTGGCTGGTGGCAGCAGGGACACCAGGCAGTGACAGGCCCGGGGCTGACAGGCTCCCCATCCCCTAGGGGGCGCCTGGCTGCCACACCCAGCTGACATAGAACCTTTGTCACAATGCCCGCTACCGTGGCGAGGATGCGGTGGCTCTGCAGGTGACAGGGACACTGCAGGACTTGGTGTCAGCTCAGCAATTTCTCACTTCCCCTAAGAAGCGGAATTCTGCAAACTGCTGCCTTTGCTCTTGCAAGGATGTCATCAGGTGGGTGTTTTGGTGTCATACACTGAAAACAGAGCAGAAACGGTGAAATATTCCATGATATGCATGGTCCCTGCCCCAAAGCACCATGACTCAGCCTAAGGAGATCTGCAGCTTATTTTTTTGTACTGCCAGCAGATTGTGGAAGTACAGTGTAAAAACCATCCTTATGGAGAGATCATGGTATTTTAGGCTTAGTCAAAGTGTCTCAAGTAGCTGGGGTTTTTGCTTGGGCCTAATCCATACGGTCTTATGGCTTTCCTCCTAGTCTGAAGACGAATGTGCTAGAAACTATAAAGCAAAAACATGTCCTGCAGCCTAGCCTTGCCTTGCCTGTCCTTGCCTGTCCTAGCCTTGCTTTATTTCCTTCTCATCCTGTTCTCTGTCCCATCGTCTCTCACTAAGCCCTCGTCTGGCTGCATGTCTCTTATTTCTTTTCTCTCACTCTCCTGCTTCCTGCCTCTTTTCTTGCAATTCCTCCACCTCACTCCTGCAGCCCAACACTACTTTTTATTCTTCCTTCCCTTTCTCCTGCTCCCTTCTCTCTCTCCCTCTGTCCCATATCTTTTTTCCCGACTTGTCTCTTGGAGACTTTGGGCCAAACTGGCCCCAAGTCTGGGCATGGTTTGACAAATTTTCAGAGGCCTGGCTGGTGGCAGCAGGGTCACCAGGCAGTGAAAGGCCCGGGGCTGACAGGCTCCCCATCCCCTAGGGGGCGCCTGGCTGCCACACCCAGCTGCCATAGAACCTTTGTCACAATGCCCGCTACAGTGGCGAGGATGCGGTGGCTCTGCAGGTGACAGGGACACTGCAGGACTTGGTGTCAGCTCAGCAATTTCTCACTTCCCCTAAGAAGCGGAATTCTGCAAATTGCTGCCTTTGCTCTTGAAAGGATGTCATCAGGTGGGTGTTTTGGTGTCATACACTCAAAACAGAGCAGAAACTGTGAAATATTCCCATGATATGCATGGTCCCTGCCCCAAAGCACCATGACTCAGCCTAAGGAGATCTGCAGCTTATTATCTTACTGCCAGCAGATTGTGGAAGTACAGTGTAAAAACCATCCTTATGGAGAGATCATGGTATTTTAGGCTTAGTCAAAGTGTCTCAAGTAGCTGGGGTTTTTGCTTGGGCCTAATCCATACGGTCTTATGGCTTTCCTCCTAGTCTAAAGACGAATGTGCTAGAAACTATAAAGCAAAAACATGTCCTGCAGCCTAGCCTTGCCTTGCCTGTCCTTGCCTGTCCTAGCCTTGCTTTATTTCCTTCTCATCCTGTTCTCTGTCCCATCGTCTCTCACTAAGCCCTCGTCTGGCTGCATGTCTCTTATTTCTTTTCTCTCACTCTCCTGCTTCCTGCCTCTTTTCTTGCAATTCCTCCACCTCACTCCTGCAGCCCAACACTACTTTTTATTCTTCCTTCCCTTTCTCCTGCTCCCTTCTCTCTCTCCCTCTGTCCCATATCTTTTTTCCCGACTTGTCTCTTGGAGACTTTGGGCCAAACTGGCCCCAAGTCTGGGCATGGTTTGACAAATTTTCAGAGGCCTGGCTGGTGGCAGCAGGGTCACCAGGCAGTGAAAGGCCCGGGGCTGACAGGCTCCCCATCCCCTAGGGGGCGCCTGGCTGCCACACCCAGCTGCCATAGAACCTTTGTCACAATGCCCGCTACAGTGGCGAGGATGCGGTGGCTCTGCAGGTGACAGGGACACTGCAGGACTTGGTGTCAGCTCAGCAATTTCTCACTTCCCCTAAGAAGCGGAATTCTGCAAATTGCTGCCTTTGCTCTTGAAAGGATGTCATCAGGTGGGTGTTTTGGTGTCATACACTCAAAACAGAGCAGAAACTGTGAAATATTCCCATGATATGCATGGTCCCTGCCCCAAAGCACCATGACTCAGCCTAAGGAGATCTGCAGCTTATTATCTTACTGCCAGCAGATTGTGGAAGTACAGTGTAAAAACCATCCTTATGGAGAGATCATGGTATTTTAGGCTTAGTCAAAGTGTCTCAAGTAGCTGGGGTTTTTGCTTGGGCCTAATCCATACGGTCTTATGGCTTTCCTCCTAGTCTAAAGACGAATGTGCTAGAAACTATAAAGCAAAAACATGTCCTGCAGCCTAGCCTTGCCTTGCCTGTCCTTGCCTGTCCTAGCCTTGCTTTATTTCCTTCTCATCCTGTTCTCTGTCCCATCGTCTCTCACTAAGCCCTCGTCTGGCTGCATGTCTCTTATTTCTTTTCTCTCACTCTCCTGCTTCCTGCCTCTTTTCTTGCAATTCCTCCACCTCACTCCTGCAGCCCAACACTACTTTTTATTCTTCCTTCCCTTTCTCCTGCTCCCTTCTCTCTCTCCCTCTGTCCCATATCTTTTTTCCCGACTTGTCTCTTGGAGACTTTGGGCCAAACTGGCCCCAAGTCTGGGCATGGTTTGACGAATTTTCAGAGGCCTGGCTGGTGGCAGCAGGGTCACCAGGCAGTGACAGGCCCGGGGCTGACAGGCTCCCTATCCCCTAGAGGGCGCCTGGCTGCCACACCCAGCTGCCATAGAACCTTTGTCACAATGCCCGCTACAGTGGCGAGGATGCGGTGGCTCTGCAGGTGACAGGGACACTGCAGGACTTGGTGTCAGCTCAGCAATTTCTCACTTCCCCTAAGAAGCGGAATTCTGCAAATTGCTGCCTTTGCTCTTGAAAGGATGTCATCAGGTGGGTGTTTTGGTGTCATACACTCAAAACAGAGCAGAAACTGTGAAATATTCCCATGATATGCATGGTCCCTGCCCCAAAGCACCATGACTCAGCCTAAGGAGATCTGCAGCTTATTTTCTTACTGCCAGCAGATTGTGGAAGTACAGTATAAAAACCATCCTTATGGAGAGATCATGGTATTTTAGGCTTAGTCTAAGTGTCTCAAGTAGCTGGGGTTTTTGCTTGGGCCTAATCCATACGGTCTTATGGCTTTCCTCCTAGTCTGAAGACGAATGTTCTAGAAACTATAAAGCAAAAACATGTCCTGCAGCCTAGCCTTGCCTTAACTGTCCTTGCCTGTCCTAGCCTTGCCTTATTTCCTTCTCATCCTGTTCTCTGTCCCATCGTCTCTCACTAAGCCCTCGTCTGGCTGCATGTCTCTTCTTTCCTTTTCTCTCACTCTCCTGCTTCCTGCCTCTTTCCTTGCAATTCCTCCACCTCACTCCTGCAGCCCAACACTACTTTTTATTCTTCCTTCCCTTTCTCCTACTCCCTTCGCTTTCTCCCTCTGTCCCATATCTTTCTTCCCGACTTGTCTCTTGCAGACTTTGGGCCAAACTGGCCCCAAGTCTGGGCATGGTTTGACAAGTTTTCCGAGGCCTGGCTGGTGGCAGCAGGGACACCAGGCAGTGACAGGCCCGGGGCTGACAGGCTCCCCATCCCCTAGAGGGCGCCTGGCTGCCACACCCAGCTGACATAGAACCTTTGTCACAATGCCCGCTACCGTGGCGAGGATGCGGTGGCTCTGCAGGTGACAGGGACACTGCAGGACTTGGTGTCAGCTCAGCAATTTCTCACTTCCCCTAAGAAGCGGAATTCTGCAAACTGCTGCCTTTGCTCTTGCAAGGATGTAATCAGGTGGGTGTTTTGGTGTCATACACTGAAAACAGAGCAGAAACGGTGAAATATTCCATGATATGCATGGTCCCTGCCCCAAAGCACCATGACTCAGCCTAAGGAGATCTGCAGCTTATTTTCTTACTGCCAGCAGATTGTGGAAGTACAGTGTAAAAACCATCCTTATGGAGATATCTTGGTATTTTAGGCTTAGTCTAAGTGTCTCAAGTAGCTGGGGTTTTTGCTTGGGCCTAATCCATACGGTCTTATGGCTTTCCTGCTAGTCTGAAGACGAATGTGCTAGAAACTATAAACCAAAAACATGTCCTGCAGCCTAGCCTTGCCTTGCCTGTCCTTGCCTGTCCTAGCCTTGCTTTATTTCCTTCTCATCCTGTTCTCTGTCCCATCGTCTCTCACTAAGCCCTCGTCTGGCTGCATGTCTCTTATTTCTTTTCTCTCACTCTCCTGCTTCCTGCCTCTTTTCTTGCAATTCCTCCACCTCACTCCTGCAGCCCAACACTACTTTTTATTCTTCCTTCCCTTTCTCCTGCTCCCTTCGCTTTCTCCCTCTGTCCCATATCTTTCTTCCCGACTTGTCTCTTGGAGACTTTGGGCCAAACTGGCCCCAAGTCTGGGCATGGTTTGACAAATTTTCAGAGGCCTGGCTGGTGGCAGCAGGGTCACCAGGCAGTGAAAGGCCCGGGGCTGACAGGCTCCCTATCCCCTAGAGGGCGCCTGGCTGCCACACCCAGCTGCCATAGAACCTTTGTCACAATGCCCGCTACCGTGGCGAGGATGCGGTGGCTCTGCAGGTGACAGGGACACTGCAGGACTTGGTGTCAGCTCAGCAATTTCTCACTTCCCCTAAGAAGCGGAATTCTGCAAATTGCTGCCTTTGCTCTTGAAAGGATGTCATCAGGTGGGTGTTTTGGTGTCATACACTCAAAACAGAGCAGAAACTGTGAAATATTCCCATGATATGCATGGTCCCTGCCCCAAAGCACCATGACTCAGCCTAAGGAGATCTGCAGCTTATTCTCTTACTGCCAGCAGATTGTGGAAGTACAGTATAAAACCCATCCTTATGGAGAGATCATGGTATTTTAGGCTTAGTCAAAGTGTCTCAAGTAGCTGGGGTTTTTGCTTGGGCCTAATCCATACGGTCTTATGGCTTTCCTCCTAGTCTGAAGACGAATGTGCTAGAAACTATAAAGCAAAAACATGTCCTGCAGCCTAGCCTTGCCTTGCCTGTCCTTGCCTGTCCTAGCCTTGCCTTATTTCCTTCTCATCCTGTTCTCTGTCCCATCGTCTCTCACTAAGCCCTCGTCTGGCTGCATGTCTCTTATTTCTTTTCTCTCACTCTCCTGCTTCCTGCCTCTTTTCTTGCAATTCCTCCACCTCACTCCTGCAGCCCAACACTACTTTTTATTCTTCCTTCCCTTTCTCCTGCTCCCTTCTCTCTCTCCCTCTGTCCCATATCTTTCTTCCCGACTTGTCTCTTGCAGACTTTGGGCCAAACTGGCCCCACGTCTGGGCATGGTTTGACAAGTTTTCAGAGGCCTGGCTTGTGGCAGCAGGGAAACCAGGCAGTGAGAGGCCCGGGGCTGACAGGCTCCCCATCCCCTAGGGGGCGCCTGGCTGCCACACCCAGCTGACATAGAACCTTTGTCACAATGCCCGCTACCGTGGCGAGGATGCGGTGGCTCTGCAGGTGACAGGGACACTGCAGGACTTGGTGTCTGCTCAGCAATTTCTCACTTCCCCTAAGAAGCGGAATTCTGCAAATTGCTGCCTTTGCTCTTGAAAGGATGTCATCAGGTGGGTGTTTTGGTGTCATACACTGAAAACAGAGCAGAAACGGTGAAATATTCCATGATATGCATGGTCCCTGCCCCAAAGCACCATGACTCAGCCTAAGGAGATCTGCAGCTTACTTTCTTACTGCCAGCAGATTGTGGAAGTACAGTGTAAAAACCATCCTTATGGAGAGATCATGGTATTTTAGGCTTAGTCAAAGTGTCTCAAGTAGCTGGGGTTTTTGCTTGGGCCTAATCCATACGGTCTTATGGCTTTCCTCCTAGTCTGAAGACGAATGTGCTAGAAACTATAAAGCAAAAACATGTCCTGCAGCCTAGCCTTGCCTTGCCTGTCCTTGCCTGTCCTAGCCTTGCCTTATTTCCTTCTCATCCTGTTCTCTGTCCCATCGTCTCTCACTAAGCCCTCGTCTGGCTGCATGTCTCTTATTTCTTTTCTCTCACTCTCCTGCTTCCTGCCTCTTTTCTTGCAATTCCTCCACCTCACTCCTGCACCCCAACACTACTTTTTATTCTTCTTTCCCTTTCTCCTGCTCCCTTCTCTCTCTCCCTCTGTCCCATATCTTTTTTCCCGACTTGTCTCTTGGAGACTTTGGGCCAAACTGGCCCCAAGTCTGGGCATGGTTTGACAAATTTTCAGAGGCCTGGCTGGTGGCAGCAGGGTCACCAGGCAGTGACAGGCCCGGGGCTGACAGGCTCCCTATCCCCTAGAGGGCGCCTGGCTGCCACACCCAGCTGCCATAGAACCTTTGTCACAATGCCCACTACCGTGGCGAGGATGCGGTGGCTCTGCAGGTGACAGGGACACTGCAGGACTTGGTGTCAGCTCAGCAATTTCTCACTTCCCCTAAGAAGCGGAATTCTGCAAATTGCTGCCTTTGCTCTTGAAAGGATGTCATCAGGTGGGTGTTTTGGTGTCATACACTCAAAACAGAGCAGAAACTGTGAAATATTCCCATGATATGCATGGTCCCTGCCCCAAAGCACCATGACTCAGCCTAAGGAGATCTGCAACTTATTTTTTTTGTACTGCCAGCAGATTGTGGAAGTACAGTATAAAAACCATCCTTATGGAGAGATCTTGGTATTTTAGGCTTAATCTAAGTGTCTCAAGTAGCTGGGGTTTTTGCTTGGGCCTAATCCATACGGTCTTATGGCTTTCCTCCTAGTCCGAAGACGAATGTTCTAGAAACTATAAAGCAAAAACATGTCCTGCAGCCTAGCCTTGCCTTGCCTGTCCTTGCCTGTCCTAGCCTTGCCTTATTTCCTTCTCATCCTCTTCTCTGTCCCATCCTCTCTCACTAAGCCCTCGTCTGGCTGCATGTCTCTTCTTTCCTTTTCTCTCACTCTCCTGCTTCCTGCCTCTTTTCTTGCAATTCCTCCACCTCACTCCTGCAGCCCAACACTACTTTTTATTCTTCCTTCCCTTTCTCCTGCTCCCTTCTCTCTCTCCCGCTGTCCCATATCTTTTTTCCCGACTTGTCTCTTGGAGACTTTGGGCCAAACTGGCCCCAATTCTGGGCATGGTTTGACAAATTTTCAGAGGCCTGGCTGGTGGCAGCAGGGTCACCAGGCAGTGACAGGCCCGGGGCTGACAGGCTCCCTATCCCCTAGAGGGCGCCTGGCTGCCACACCCAGCTGCCATAGAACCTTTGTCACAATGCCCGCTACCATGGCGAGGATGCGGTGGCTCTGCAGGTGACAGGGACACTGCAGGACTTGGTGTCAGCTCAGCAATTTCTCGCTTCCCCTAAGAAGCGGAATTCTGCAAATTGCTGCCTTTGCTCTTGAAAGGATGTCATCAGGTGGGTGTTTTGGTGTCATACACTGAAAACAGAGCAGAAAGTGTGAAATATTCCCATGATATGCATGGTCCCTGCCCCAAAGCACCATGACTCAGCCTAAGGAGATCTGCAACTTATTTTTTTTGTACTGCCAGCAGATTGTGGAAGTACAGTATAAAAACCATCCTTATGGAGAGATCTTGGTATTTTAGGCTTAATCTAAGTGTCTCAAGTAGCTGGGGTTTTTGCTTGGGCCTAATCCATACGGTCTTATGGCTTTCCTCCTAGTCTGAAGACGAATGTGCTAGAAACTATAAAGCAAAAACATGTCCTGCAGCCTAGCCTTGCCTTGCCTGTCCTTGCCTGTCCTAGCCTTGCCTTATTTCCTTCTCATCCTGTTCTCTGTCCCATCGTCTCTCACTAAGCCCTCGTCTGGCTGCATGTCTCTTATTTCTTTTCTCTCACTCTCCTGCTTCCTGCCTCTTTTCTTGCAATTCCTCCACCTCACTCCTGCAGCCCAACACTACTTTTTATTCTTCCTTCCCTTTCTCCTGCTCCCTTCTCTCTCTCCCGCTGTCCCATATCTTTTTTCCCGACTTGTCTCTTGGAGACTTTGGGCCAAACTGGCCCCAATTCTGGGCATGGTTTGACAAATTTTCAGAGGCCTGGCTGGTGGCAGCAGGGTCACCAGGCAGTGACAGGCCCGGGGCTGACAGGCTCCCTATCCCCTAGAGGGCGCCTGGCTGCCACACCCAGCTGCCATAGAACCTTTGTCACAATGCCCGCTACCGTGGCGAGGATGCAGTGGCTCTGCAGGTGACAGGGACACTGCAGGACTTGGTGTCAGCTCAGCAATTTCTCACTTCCCCTAAGAAGCGGAATTCTGCAAATTGCTGCCTTTGCTCTTGAAAGGATGTCATCAGGTGGGTGTTTTGGTGTCATACACTCAAAACAGAGCAGAAACTGTGAAATATTCCCATGATATGCATGGTCCCTGCCCCAAAGCACCATGACTCAGCCTAAGGAGATCTGCAGCTTATTTTTTTACTGCCAGCAGATTGTGGAAGTACAGTATAAAAACCATCCTTATGGAGAGATCTTGGTATTTTAGGCTTAGTCTAAGTGTCTCAAGTAGCTGGGGTTTTTGCTTGGGCCTAATCCATACGGTCTTATGGGTTTCCTCCTAGTCTGAAGACGAATGTTCTAGAAACTATAAAGCAAAAACATGTCCTGCAGCCTAGCCTTGCCTTGCCTGTCCTTGCCTGTCCTAGCCTTGCCTTATTTCCTTCTCATCCTCTTCTCTGTCCCATCCTCTCTCACTAAGCCCTCGTCTGGCTGCATGTCTCTTCTTTCCTTTTCTCTCACTCTCCTGCTTCCTGCCTCTTTCCTTGCAATTCCTCCACCTCACTCCTGCAGCCCAACACTACTTTTTATTCTTCCTTCCCTTTCTCCTACTCCCTTCGCTTTCTCCCTCTGTCCCATATCTTTCTTCCCGACTTGTCTCTTGCAGAATTTGGGCCAAACTGGCCCCACGTCTGGGCATGGTTTGACAAGTTTTCAGAGGCCTGGCTGGTGGCAGCAGGGAAACCAGGCAGTGAGAGGCCCAGGGCTGACAGGCTCCCCATCCCCTAGGGGGCGCCTGGCTGCCACACCCAGCTGACATAGAACCTTTGTCACAATGCCCGCTACCGTGGCGAGGATGCGGTGGCTCTGCAGGTGACAGGGACACTGCAGGACTTGGTGTCTGCTCAGCAATTTCTCACTTCCCCTAAGAAGCGGAATTCTGCAAATTGCTGCCTTTGCTCTTGAAAGGATGTCATCAGGTGGGTGTTCTGGTGTCATACACTGAAAACAGAGCAGAAACGGTGAAATATTCCCATGATATGCATGGTCCCTGCCCCAAAGCACCATGACTCAGCCTAAGGAGATCTGTAGCTTATTTTTTTGTACTGCCAGCAGATTGTGGAAGTACAGTATAAAAACCATCCTTATGGAGAGATCTTGTTATTTTAGGCTTAGTCTAAGTGTCTCAAGTAGCTGGGGTTTTTGCTTGGGCCTAATCCATACGGTCTTATGGATTTCCTCCTAGTCTGAAGACGAATGTACTAGAAACTGTAAAGCAAAAAAATGTCCGGCAGCCTAGCCTTGCCTTGCCTGTCCTTGCCTGTCCTAGCCTTGCATTATGTCCTTCTCTTCCTGTTCTCTGTCCCATCCTCTCTCACTAAGCCCTCGTCTGGCTGCATGTCTCTTCTTTCCTTTTCTCTCACTCTCCTGCTTCCTGCCTCTTTTCTTGCAATTCCTCCATCTCACTCCTGCAGCCCAACACTACTTTTTATTCTTCCTTCCCTTTCTCCTGCTCCCTTCGCTTTCTCCCTCTGTCCCATATCTTTCTTCGCGACTTGTCTCTTGCAGACTTTGGGCCAAACTGGCCCCAAGTCTGGGCATGGTTTGACAAGTTTTCAGAGGCCTGGCTGGTGGCAGCAGGGACACCAGGCAGTGACAGGCCCGGGACTGACAGGCTCCCCATCCCCTAGGGGTCGCCTGGCTGCCACACCCAGCTGACATAGAACCTTTGTCACAATGCCCGCTACCGTGGCGAGGATGCGGTGGCTCTGCAGGTGACAGGGACACTGCAGGACTTGGTATCAGCTCAGCAATTTCTCACTTCCCCTAAGAAGCGGAATTCTGCAAATTGCTGCCTTTGCTCTTGAAAGGATGTCATCAGGTGGGTGTTTTGGTGTCATACACTGAAAACAGAGCAGAAACTGTGAAATATTCCCATGATATGCATGGTCCCTGCCCCAAAGCACCATGACTCAGCCTAAGGAGATCTGCAGCTTATTTTTTTTGTACTGCCAGCAGATTGTGGAAGTACAGTATAAAAACCATCCTTATGGAGAGATCTTGGTATTTTAGGCTTAGTCTAAGTGTCTCAAGTAGCTGGGGTTTTTGCTTGGGCCTAATCCATACGGTCTTATGGCTTTCCTCCTAGTCTGAAGACGAATGTGCTGGAAACTATAAAGCAAAAACATGTCCTGCAGCCTAGCCTTGCCTTGCCTGTCCTTGCCTGTCCTAGCCTTGCCTTATTTCCTTCTCATCCTCTTCTCTGTCCCATCCTCTCTCAATACCCCCTCGTCTCGCTGCATGTCTCTTCTTTCCTTTTCTCTCACTCTCCTGCTTCCTGCGTCTTTTCTTGCAATTCCTCCACCTCACTCCTGCAGCCCAACACTACTTTTTATTCTTCCTTCCCTTTCTCCTGCTCCCTTCGCTTTCTCCCTCTGTCCCATATCTTTCTTCCCGACTTGTCTCTTGGAGACTTTGGGCCAAAATGGCCCCAAGTCTGGGCATGGTTTGACAAGTTTTCAGAGGCCTGGCTGGTGGCAGCAGGGACACCAGGCAGTGACAGGCCCGGGGCTGACAGGCTCCCCATCCCCTAGGGGGCGCCTGGCTGCCACACCCAGCTGACATACAACCTTTGTCACAATGCCCGCTACCGTGGCGAGGATGCAGTGGCTCTGCAGGTGACAGGGACACTGCAGGACTTGGTGTCAGCTCAGCAATTTCTCACTTCCCCTAAGAAGCGGAATTCTGCAAATTGCTGCCTTTGCTCTTGAAAGGATGTCATCAGGTGGGTGTTTTGGTGTCATACACTCAAAACAGAGCAGAAACTGTGAAATATTCCCATGATATGCATGGTCCCTGCCCCAAAGCACCATGACTCAGCCTAAGGAGATCTGCAACTTATTTTTTTTGTACTGCAGGCAGATTGTGGAAGTACAGTATAAAAACCATCCTTATGGAGAGATCTTGGTATTTTAGGCTTAGTCTAAGTGTCTCAAGTAGCTGGGGTTTTTGCTTGGGCCTAATCCATACGGTCTTATGGGTTTCCTCCTAGTCTGAAGACGAATGTTCTAGAAACTATAAAGCAAAAACATGTCCTGCAGCCTAGCCTTGCCTTGCCTGTCCTTGCCTGTCCTAGCCTTGCCTTATTTCCTTCTCATCCTCTTCTCTGTCCCATCCTCTCTCACTAAGCCCTCGTCTGGCTGCATGTCTCTTCTTTCCTTTTCTCTCACTCTCCTGCTTCCTGCCTCTTTCCTTGCAATTCCTCCACCTCACTCCTGCAGCCCAACACTACTTTTTATTCTTCCTTCCCTTTCTCCTACTCCCTTCGCTTTCTCCCTCTGTCCCATATCTTTCTTCCCGACTTGTCTCTTGCAGACTTTGGGCCAAACTGGCCCCACGTCTGGGCATGGTTTGACAAGTTTTCAGAGGCCTGGTTGGTGGCAGCAGGGAAACCAGGCAGTGAGAGGCCCGGGGCTGACAGGCTCCCCATCCCCTAGGGGGCGCCTGGCTGCCACACCCAGCTGACATAGAACCTTTGTCACAATGCCCGCTACCGTGGCGAGGATGCGGTGGCTCTGCAGGTGACAGGGACACTGCAGGACTTGGTGTCAGCTCAGCAATTTCTCACTTCCCCTAAGAAGCGGAATTCTGCAAACTGCTGCCTTTGCTCTTGCAAGGATGTCATCAGGTGGGTGTTTTGGTGTCATACACTGAAAACAGAGCAGAAACGGTGAAATATTCCATGATATGCATGGTCCCTGCCCCAAAGCACCATGACTCAGCCTAAGGAGATCTGCAGCTTATTTTCTTACTGCCAGCAGATTGTGGAAGTACAGTGTAAAAACCATCCTTATGGAGAGATCTTGGTATTTTAGGCTTAGTCTAAGTGTCTCAAGTAGCTGGGGTTTTTGCTTGGGCCTAATCCATACGGTCTTATGGGTTTCCTCCTAGTCTGAAGACGAATGTGCTAGAAACTATAAAGCAAAAACATGTCCTGCAGCCTAGCCTTGCCTTAACTGTCCTTGCCTGTCCTAGCCTTGCCTTATTTCCTTCTCATCCTGTTCTCTGTCCCATCGTCTCTCACTAAGCCCTCGTCTGGCTGCATGTCTCTTCTTTCCTTTTCTCTCACTCTCCTGCTTCCTGCCTCTTTTCTTGCAATTCCTCCATCTCACTCCTGCAGCCCAACACTACTTTTTATTCTTCCTTCCCTTTCTCCTGCTCCCTTCGCTTTCTCCCTCTGTCCCATATCTTTCTTCGCGACTTGTCTCTTGCAGACTTTGGGCCAAACTGGCCCCAAGTCTGGGCATGGTTTGACAAGTTTTCAGAGGCCTGGCTGGTGGCAGCAGGGACACCAGGCAGTGACAGGCCCGGGGCTGACAGGCTCCCCATCCCCTAGGGGTCGCCTGGCTGCCACACCCAGCTGACATAGAACCTTTGTCACAATGCCCGCTACCGTGGCGAGGATGCGGTGGCTCTGCAGGTGACAGGGACACTGCAGGACTTGGTATCAGCTCAGCAATTTCTCACTTCCCCTAAGAAGCGGAATTCTGCAAATTGCTGCCTTTGCTCTTGAAAGGATGTCATCAGGTGGGTGTTTTGGTGTCATACACTGAAAACAGAGCAGAAACTGTGAAATATTCCCATGATATGCATGGTCCCTGCCCCAAAGCACCATGACTCAGCCTAAGGAGATCTGCAGCTTATTTTTTTTGTACTGCCAGCAGATTGTGGAAGTACAGTATAAAAACCATCCTTATGGAGAGATCTTGGTATTTTAGGCTTAGTCTAAGTGTCTCAAGTAGCTGGGGTTTTTGCTTGGGCCTAATCCATACGGTCTTATGGCTTTCCTCCTAGTCTGAAGACGAATGTGCTGGAAACTATAAAGCAAAAACATGTCCTGCAGCCTAGCCTTGCCTTGCCTGTCCTTGCCTGTCCTAGCCTTGCCTTATTTCCTTCTCATCCTCTTCTCTGTCCCATCCTCTCTCAATACCCCCTCGTCTCGCTGCATGTCTCTTCTTTCCTTTTCTCTCACTCTCCTGCTTCCTGCGTCTTTTCTTGCAATTCCTCCACCTCACTCCTGCAGCCCAACACTACTTTTTATTCTTCCTTCCCTTTCTCCTGCTCCCTTCGCTTTCTCCCTCTGTCCCATATCTTTCTTCCCGACTTGTCTCTTGGAGACTTTGGGCCAAAATGGCCCCAAGTCTGGGCATGGTTTGACAAGTTTTCAGAGGCCTGGCTGGTGGCAGCAGGGACACCAGGCAGTGACAGGCCCGGGGCTGACAGGCTCCCCATCCCCTAGGGGGCGCCTGGCTGCCACACCCAGCTGACATACAACCTTTGTCACAATGCCCGCTACCGTGGCGAGGATGCAGTGGCTCTGCAGGTGACAGGGACACTGCAGGACTTGGTGTCAGCTCAGCAATTTCTCACTTCCCCTAAGAAGCGGAATTCTGCAAATTGCTGCCTTTGCTCTTGCAAGGATGTCATCAGGTGGGTGTTTTGGTGTCATACACTCAAAACAGAGCAGAAACTGTGAAATATTCCCATGATATGCATGGTCCCTGCCCCAAAGCACCATGACTCAGCCTAAGGAGATCTGCAGCTTATTTTTTTTGTACTGCAGGCAGATTGTGGAAGTACAGTATAAAAACCATCCTTATGGAGAGATCTTGGTATTTTAGGCTTAGTCTAAGTGTCTCAAGTAGCTGGGGTTTTTGCTTGGGCCTAATCCATACGGTCTTATGGGTTTCCTCCTAGTCTGAAGACGAATGTTCTAGAAACTATAAAGCAAAAACATGTCCTGCAGCCTAGCCTTGCCTTGCCTGTCCTTGCCTGTCCTAGCCTTGCCTTATTTCCTTCTCATCCTCTTCTCTGTCCCATCCTCTCTCACTAAGCCCTCGTCTGGCTGCATGTCTCTTCTTTCCTTTTCTCTCACTCTCCTGCTTCCTGCCTCTTTCCTTGCAATTCCTCCACCTCACTCCTGCAGCCCAACACTACTTTTTATTCTTCCTTCCCTTTCTCCTACTCCCTTCGCTTTCTCCCTCTGTCCCATATCTTTCTTCCCGACTTGTCTCTTGCAGACTTTGGGCCAAACTGGCCCCACGTCTGGGCATGGTTTGACAAGTTTTCAGAGGCCTGGTTGGTGGCAGCAGGGAAACCAGGCAGTGAGAGGCCCGGGGCTGACAGGCTCCCCATCCCCTAGGGGGCGCCTGGCTGCCACACCCAGCTGACATAGAACCTTTGTCACAATGCCCGCTACCGTGGCGAGGATGCGGTGGCTCTGCAGGTGACAGGGACACTGCAGGACTTGGTGTCAGCTCAGCAATTTCTCACTTCCCCTAAGAAGCGGAATTCTGCAAATTGCTGCCTTTGCTCTTGCAAGGATGTCATCAGGTGGGTGTTTTGGTGTCATACACTGAAAACAGAGCAGAAACGGTGAAATATTCCATGATATGCATGGTCCCTGCCCCAAAGCACCATGACTCAGCCTAAGGAGATCTGCAGCTTATTTTCTTACTGCCAGCAGATTGTGGAAGTACAGTGTAAAAACCATCCTTATGGAGAGATCTTGGTATTTTAGGCTTAGTCTAAGTGTCTCAAGTAGCTGGGGTTTTTGCTTGGGCCTAATCCATACGGTCTTATGGGTTTCCTCCTAGTCTGAAGATGAATGTGCTAGAAACTATAAAGCAAAAACATGTCCTGCAGCCTAGCCTTGCCTTAACTGTCCTTGCCTGTCCTAGCCTTGCCTTATTTCCTTCTCATCCTGTTCTCTGTCCCATCGTCTCTCACTAAGCCCTCGTCTGGCTGCATGTCTCTTATTTCTTTTCTCTCACTCTCCTGCTTCCTGCCTCTTTTCTTGCAATTCCTCCACCTCACTCCTGCAGCCCAACACTACTTTTTATTCTTCCTTCCCTTTCTCCTGCTCCCTTCTCTCTCTCCCTCTGTCCCATATCTTTTTTCCCGATTTGTCTCTTGGAGACTTTGGGCCAAACTGGCCCCAAGTCTAGGCATGGTTTGACAAATTTTCAGAGGCCTTGCTGGTGGCAGCAGGGTCACCAGGCAGTGACAGGCCCGGGGCTGACAGGCTCCCTATCCCCTAGAGGGCGCCTGGCTGCCACACCCAGCTGCCATAGAACCTTTGTCACAATGCCCGCTACCGTGGCGAGGATGCAGTGGCTCTGCAGGTGACAGGGACACTGCAGGACTTGGTGTCAGCTCAGCAATTTCTCACTTCCCCTAAGAAGCGGAATTCTGCAAATTGCTGCCTTTGCTCTTGAAAGGATGTCATCAGGTGGGTGTTTTGGTGTCATACACTCAAAACAGAGCAGAAACTGTGAAATATTCCCATGATATGCATGGTCCCTGCCCCAAAGCACCATGACTCAGCCTAAGGAGATCTGCAACTTATTTTTTTTGTACTGCCAGCAGATTGTGGAAGTACAGTATAAAAACCATCCTTATGGAGAGATCTTGGTATTTTAGGCTTAATCTAAGTGTCTCAAGTAGCTGGGGTTTTTGCTTGGGCCTAATCCATACGGTCTTATGGCTTTCCTCCTAGTCCGAAGACGAATGTTCTAGAAACTATAAAGCAAAAACATGTCCTGCAGCCTAGCCTTGCCTTGCCTGTCCTTGCCTGTCCTAGCCTTGCCTTATTTCCTTCTCATCCTCTTCTCTGTCCCATCCTCTCTCACTAAGCCCTCGTCTGGCTGCATGTCTCTTCTTTCCTTTTCTCTCACTCTCCTGCTTCCTGCCTCTTTTCTTGCAATTCCTCCACCTCACTCCTGCAGCCCAACACTACTTTTTATTCTTCCTTCCCTTTCTCCTGCTCCCTTCGCTTTCTCCCTCTGTCCCATATCTTTCTTCCCGACTTGTCTCTTGGAGACTTTGGGCCAAACTGGCCCCAAGTCTGGGCATGGTTTGACAAATTTTCAGAGGCCTGGCTGGTGGCAGCAGGGAAACCAGGCAGTGAGAGGCCCAGGGCTGACAGGCTCCCCATCCCCTAGGGGGCGCCTGGCTGCCACACCCAGCTGACATAGAACCTTTGTCACAATGCCCGCTACCGTGGCGAGGATGCGGTGGCTCTGCAGGTGACAGGGACACTGCAGGACTTGGTGTCTGCTCAGCAATTTCTCACTTCCCCTAAGAAGCGGAATTCTGCAAATTGCTGCCTTTGCTCTTGAAAGGATGTCATCAGGTGGGTGTTCTGGTGTCATACACTGAAAACAGAGCAGAAACGGTGAAATATTCCCATGATATGCATGGTCCCTGCCCCAAAGCACCATGACTCAGCCTAAGGAGATCTGTAGCTTATTTTTTTGTACTGCCAGCAGATTGTGGAAGTACAGTATAAAAACCATCCTTATGGAGAGATCTTGGTATTTTAGGCTTAGTCTAAGTGTCTCAAGTAGCTGGGGTTTTTGCTTGGGCCTAATCCATACGGTCTTATGGATTTCCTCCTAGTCTGAAGACGAATGTACTAGAAACTGTAAAGCAAAAAAATGTCCGGCAGCCTAGCCTTGCCTTGCCTGTCCTTGCCTGTCCTAGCCTTGCATTATGTCCTTCTCTTCCTGTTCTCTGTCCCATCCTCTCTCACTAAGCCCTCGTCTGGCTGCATGTCTCTTCTTTCCTTTTCTCTCACTCTCCTGCTTCCTGCCTCTTTTCTTGCAATTCCTCCATCTCACTCCTGCAGCCCAACACTACTTTTTATTCTTCCTTCCCTTTCTCCTGCTCCCTTCTCTCTCTCCCTCTCTCCCATATCTTTTTTCCCAACTTGTCTCTTGGAGACTTTGGGCCAAACTGGCCCCAAGTCTGGGCATGGTTTGACAAGTTTTCAGAGGCCTGGCTGGTGGCAGCAGGGACACCAGGCAGTGACAGGCCCGGGGCTGACAGGCTCCCCATCCCCTAGGGGTCGCCTGGCTGCCACACCCAGCTGACATAGAACCTTTGTCACAATGCCCGCTACCGTGGCGAGGATGCGGTGGCTCTTCAGGTGACAGGGACACTGCAGGACTTGGTGTCTGCTCAGCAATTTCTCACTTCCCCTAAGAAGCGGAATTCTGCAAATTGCTGCCTATGCTCTTGAAAGGATGTCATCAGGTGGGTGTTTTGGTGTCATACACTGAAAACAGAGCAGAAACGGTGAAATATTCCCATGATATGCATGGTCCGTGCCCCAAAGCACCATGACTCAGCCTAAGGAGATCTGTAGCTTATTTTTTTGTACTGCCAGCAGATTGTGGAAGTACAGTATAAAAACCATCCTTATGGAGAGATCTTGGTATTTTAGGCTTAGTCTAAGTGTCTCAAGTAGCTGGGGTTTTTGCTTGGGCCTAATCCATACGGTCTTATGGATTTCCTCCTAGTCTGAAGACGAATGTACTAGAAACTGTAAAGCAAAAAAATGTCCGGCAGCCTAGCCTTGCCTTGCCTGTCCTTGCCTGTCCTAGCCTTGCCTTATTTCCTTCTCATCCTCTTCTCTGTCCCATCCTCTCTCACTAAGCCCTCGTCTGGCTGCATGACTCTTCTTTCCTTTTCTCTCACTCTCCTGCTTCCTGCCTCTTTCCTTGCAATTCCTCCACCTCACTCCTGCAGCCCAACACTACTTTTTATTCTTCCTTCCCTTTCTCCTACTCCCTTCGCTTTCTCCCTCTGTCCCATATCTTTCTTCCCGACTTGTCTCTTGCAGACTTTGGGCCAAACTGGCCCCACGTCTGGGCATGGTTTGACAAGTTTTCAGAGGCCTGGCTGGTGGCAGCAGGGAAACCAGGCAGTGAGAGGCCCGGGGCTGACAGGCTCCCCATCCCCTAGGGGGCGCCTGGCTGCCACACCCAGCTGACATAGAACCTTTGTCACAATGCCCGCTACCGTGGCGAGGATGCGGTGGCTCTGCAGGTGACAGGGACACTGCAGGACTTGGTGTCAGCTCAGCAATTTCTCACTTCCCCTAAGAAGCGGAATTCTGCAAATTGCTGCCTTTGCTCTTGAAAGGATGTCATCAGGTGGGTGTTTTGTTGTCATACACTCAAAACAGAGCAGAAACTGTGAAATATTCCCATGATATGCATGGTCCCTGCCCCAAAGCACCATGACTCAGCCTAAGGAGATCTGTAGCTTATTTTTTTGTACTGCCAGCAGATTGTGGAAGTACAGTATAAAAACCATCCTTATGGAGAGATCTTGGTATTTTAGGCTTAGTCTAAGTGTCTCAAGTAGCTGGGGTTTTTGCTTGGGCCTAATCCATATGGTCTTATGGCTTTCTTCCTAGTCTGAAGACGAATGTACTAGAAAGTATAAAGCAAAAAAATGTCCTGCAGCCTAGCCTTGCCTTGCCTGTCCTTGCCTGTCCTAGCCTTGCCTTATTTCCTTCTCATCCTCTTCTCTGTCCCATCGTCTCTCACTAAGCCCTCGTCTGGCTGCATGTCTCTTATTTCTTTTCTCTCACTCTCCTGCTTCCTGCCTCTTTTCTTGCAATTCCTCCACCTCACTCCTGCAGCCCAACACTACTTTTTATTCTTCCTTCCCTTTCTCCTACTCCCTTCGCTTTCTCCCTCTGTCCCATATCTTTCTTCCCGACTTGTCTCTTGCAGACTTTGGGCCAAACTGGCCCCAAGTCTGGGCATGGTTTGACAAGTTTTCAGAGGCCTGGCTGGTGGCAGCAGGGACACCAGGCAGTGACAGGCCCGGGGCTGACAGGCTCCCCATCCCCTAGGGGGCGCCTCGCTGCTACACCCAGCTGACATAGAACCTTTGTCACAATGCCCGCTACCGTGGCGAGGATGCGGTGGCTCTGCAGGTGACAGGGACACTGCAGGACTTGGTGTCTGCTCAGCAATTTCTCACTTCCCCTAAGAAGCGGAATTCTGCAAATTGCTGCCTTTGCTCTTGAAAGGATGTCATCAGGTGGGTGTTTTGGTGTCATACACTGAAAACAGAGCAGAAACTGTGAAATATTCCCATGATATGCATGGTCCCTGCCCCAAAGCACCATGACTCAGCCTAAGGAGATCTGCAACTTATTTTTTTTGTACTGCCAGCAGATTGTGGAAGTACAGTATAAAAACCATCCTTATGGAGAGATCTTGGT